>NW_022146055.1:3600000-4200000 GCF_002938485.1 Sitophilus oryzae | reverse complement strand
GTCGCAGCATTAGTAGTATTAGTTGCGATATTACTACTGGAATTAGTGGCATTGTCCATGGAAACACTGGAACAGTGATTTTTCTTTTTCTTTTTAGAATCGACGAATTATCCTTTATTTTGTTCATATTATTTCCTCTTTAATTGAAATTAGCAATAATTTATATAAGGTCTACATAAAAAAATTTCGATCAACTATCTGTGTCAAATACCCCACTGTGCGGCGCCTCTCATACACCGCGGAGGCTCCAAGGAGAACGACAGTTTGTATATTGAAATAAAATTATGTGAGCATGTAGGTTAATTCCAAAGATATTTAAACTAACCTAACCTAATCGAGTTTAAATATCTTTGGTTAATTCAGAGCACTTTTTGTCACAGAGTGTCCCCAAAAAAATTTACATATCAAAGTTGTGTTTTTTGTAATGGAACACCCTATATCTTAATTGATTTTTGGATTCTGGGAGAAAAATAAAGGTGAGTTTTATAAGAGAAGTAAAAGACTAAAATGTAAGGTTTTTGACATATTTAACATTTTCTAGAAATAAAGAACAATTTTTTAAATTACAATAAAAGCTACCTAAATTGGAATTTACCTGTTATAACCTAATATGTAGTTAAACTAACTATTGCACTTTAAATTAAATTAAAACTTGATCCAAAAAGTTATACAGGGTGACACAAAATTAATATTGAACATTGGTTACCTTCAAAAGTATATTACTCTTTTATTTCAAATGCAACACCCAGTATATTATTCCGATATTCAATGTAGAATCCATGTCTCTTCAAAATACTGTTAAGGTTGTCTACCCCTCAAACAAAGATTTTCCTAGATATTTTTATTTATATGATTTGATCTAAGTAGATTTTTATTATTTGATAAACTCTAGGTGGCTGTGATATGTCTGACGTTACTTCAACATAGCTGTCTAATTACTCTAACTTTAACAACTAGTTATCATTTTGTGTCAGTTAGAACAAAAAAATATCTCTCTAGAGTTAGTATAGAGTACCCGATGCAGCGTAATATGACGTTACGACAATAGTCATCAAAACGATCTCGTCTTATTAAAAAATTACATCAAAAGTAATGATAACAGAAAAAATTGCAAATTGATCGTGATCAATAATTCATTTCGCTCTTAAAAATTAACCAAAGCATCTATTGACATGATCCAAAAAACAAAATGCTCAGGAGACATGGTTCTTACCGTAAAATTATATTTTAGGAAAATTTACACACGAAATTATTGGACTATTGAATTTATTGTAAAAAACGAAGTTTTGATTTGGTATAAACCCACCGAACCGAAATATACAGGGTCCGGCAATAGTGCGTCGGGCATCTGTAGCTCCTAGAATAAAAAACTTAAGAATTTTTTTGAAGTGCAAACCTAAAGTATGTACCAGGATGTATTTCTGGAAAATATTTTAACTTGTATAGGGTGGCCCAAAAAAGTGTTAGTGGATCTGGATAATTTTTTTTAAATGGAACACCCTGTATATTATTGCATTTTTGGCTTACTTTCAGATCCCTTTACACAATCCTAAGATATGAGTAAATATATTTCGATAGTTTCAGAGATATTAAAAAATAAATAAAAAATATATATTTTTCATCCCTTTTTAAAAAAAAATATTAAAAATACAGGAACTGTTCTGAAATCAAAACTATATTAGATATTTACTTTAGATGGTCTGTTCTTACTTTGCTATAAATATGGTAATCGTAAATCATACAGGATGTTTAATATTTTAAGCCAAACTTTCAAAAATATAAAATAATTTTTCTTCGTTTTTTTTAAATGGAACACTTTGTATATTATTTTTTTATTAGATGGAGAATTAAAAAATGAACATTTTTTGTACTTAAAGTATTTCAAAATTTTTAATAGTTTTCCGGATACACGCAGTATTATTTCATATGGCGCTTTCAATGGTAAAATACGAGAGAATAATCATTGGGTGGCTTTGATGAAAATTTACTGTGGAAAATGCCGTATTAAATACAAAACCGAGAAAATCTGCGAAATACTCTAAATACAAAAAATGTTCATTTTTTAATTCTCCATTTAATGAAAAAATAATATACAGGGTGTTCCATTTAAAAAAAACAAAGAAAAAATATTTTATATTTTAGAAAGTTTGGCGTAGAATTTTGAACATCCTGTATGATTTACGATTACCATATTTATAGCAAAGTAAGAACAGACCATCTAAAGTAAATATCAAATATAGTTTTGATTTCAGGACAGTTCTTGTATTATTAATATTTTTTTAAGAAATTCTGAAAAATATATAATTTTATTTATTTATTAATATCTCTGAAATTATCGAAATATATTTACTTATATCTTAGGATTATGTAAAGCGATCTGAAAAGGAGCTAAAAATGCAATAATATACAGAGTGTTCCATTTAAAAAAAAATCCCGATCCACTCACACTTTTTTGAGCCACCCTATAGAAGTTAAAATATTTTCCTGGAATACATCCTAGAACATACTTTAGATTTGCACTTAAACAAAATTCTTATGTTTTTAGTTCTAGGAGCTACAGATGCCTGACGCACTATTGCCGGACCCTGTATAAGCCACTAAAATAATAAAAAATAATGCCAACAAATTTATCTACAAACTAATACCATAATCATAAAAATCGGATTACAAATTCAAAAGTTATGAAACATCAAAATTTTAGAGTGGCGGAATGTTGTGCCGGGGAGTTATATATTATATATATAGGTATATTTGATTCATCTTGTATGATTTTAATAATATTTTAAAAACTATTTTAAATGATCTTTTATGGAATATTTGACCCCCTGTAAATCTTCAAACTTTTAATGTGTGTTTTTTATTATATACAGGAAAATATAGTATATACTAAAGGAAAAATCTTTATTTATTCTAAAAGAAATGAAATAATTCCTAGTATTCGATAAACACATAATATATTGCTTTTCCATGTTTGTCGAATTTCTTTTTAGGGGAAATTTTTGGAGAATATCACGTTTCCCATTTAACGCTGAGTGTTAGAAAGCAAGTCCTGCCCTTTTTGAAGTAGACCGAACAAACACTTAACAGGAGAACCAACAAGTATGTATATACAAGATGTTAGGGTTTTCTTCAGATGTATTTCTGTGTTTATAAACTAAAAATATTATATGTAGTAATACAAAAAAAAAAGAAAATAATTCTGGATAAAAATAAGCTCTCATAATAATATAATCAGAAAAATATTATCTAATTTAGAAATTCGAAAAAATAAAGATATTATAGTTATTATTAGGGAATGCAATCCCGCAAATGCTGGATCCCGCAAATGCGGGATCCCTCTGAGATTCCGCGGGATCGAAGTTGCGGGATTTATCGTGCGGGATCCGCGGGATTGACACATTACTACTGGGTAACAGAATCGATCTCGATCAAGGTCAAACCCCTTCATTCCGGGCCGATGAGTCGACACTTGGAACCCCGGGGGACCCGTTTAACTAGAACTTGTGGACAATTTCGTCAAATAAAGTGCCGGACATAATTTTAGGGTAAATTTAAAGTTGAATATCTCTTGAACTAAAAAAGATTTTGGGATGCGGTTTGAACCAGGTTTTAGATGCATCTATTGTGATTAAGATGCTATGTGGTTTTCGAAAATATATTTAGCGAATTCTCGTATACAGGGTGTTTTATAAGAGAGTGAAAATTTGGTCAAGAATCTTTTTTACCGCAAATTTACGAGTTTTAAAAAATCGAAATTTTGACCAAGTACGACAAATCTGTATTGAAATTAGAAAAAACAATTTGATCGGTTTTTTAATTTTTTTTTGTTTTAAGGAAAATTGACTTTTTTTCGAAAAATATGCATTTTTAGTCATATGTATGAAGTGGTACAAAAAGCTTTGTACATTCTGCATATGCCAAAAAATTATTGATATAGACTGTATCTAAAAGCAGATAACTAACACAAGTTAAAAAAAACTTCAACATAAGAATAATATTTTTATTTATAAAATAAGTTTTTTTATAAAATTATTTATAAATTATAATAAAATTTAAGTTTATTTAATATTAAATATATTTTTTGAACACCCTGTATAAATCGGTCCAAATTTATGTACAGCTAGTTTAAGATACACGCTATATCAATATATTGTGTGCCTATGCAAAATGTACAATGCCTTTTGTACCATTTAGGATCAAATGTATGACTATTGTTAGAGTCCCGCAATTTTGCGGATCCGCGGGATTGATTGCTTTAATCCCGCGGGTTTGCGGGATTGAGATTTTGGTGCGGGATTGCATTCCCTAGTTATTATTAAATACATTTCTTATTAGAAGTTTTAAACGATATATACTTACAAAACTAGTAGGCTGTTCAATGAAGGAAATGCTCCAATGGTTATCCTAGGTATTTGGTTATTACCTAAATTTCTGTAACATAATAAAAATGTGTAACTAAAGTGTCAAAAAATAAGTTTTTTTATCAACCCAGAAATATTATAATAAAATAATTATGATTTTTCCACTTGTTGT
The DNA here is from genome assembly GCF_002938485.1 of Sitophilus oryzae. NCBI lineage: Eukaryota > Metazoa > Arthropoda > Insecta > Coleoptera > Curculionidae > Sitophilus > Sitophilus oryzae. The sequence continues at coordinate 4,195,467 of NW_022146055.1, read as the reverse complement.
AGCTTTCATTACCAAATCCTGTATTTTTAAACCACTTATACAATATATCTACCTATATACAGGGTACACCACAAAACTGCATTAAAAAATAATATAAGCAAACATGCTATCATTTTTCCAACGACATCTACTTAAAAATAAATAGCTGTCAAATACTATAAAACTAAATCATGCCCATATCATGTCTAAAAAAGAAAATGTTTATAATCTGTAAGAGAATTTTGGGAGTTAAACAAGATAAGTTATAAGATTAATGCTATCCTTATTTCACTGATAAAAAAGGTAGACTTGAACTAACGTCGTCATCGTTCTTGAAAAAAAAAAATTAGTGGCAAGAGAATTTATTTTAACGTAAAAAAAAATATTTTGCCTGAAGAAAAACTCTCTTAACTCAAGAAAACTTGTTCTCTTGAAAAATTCGAAAATTTCTCTTGAATCTATTTTCATTCAACCAAATGCAAGTTGCTTTGTTTTAAGATAATAACAAAAATACGCTAGGAAGTACTTCATTCAAGAAACATGGCCATTTTTCCAATAGCTAAATACTCTTTTGATGAAAAATAATAACGACACGGTGAACAAGACGATGACGAAGGACGGTATATACTATATACAATCAGTCGGCAGTCCGATCAGTCGCAAGTCACATTTCATAGGTCGCACGTCGCAATCGTCGCACATCATAGTACGGATTTTTTTGCTTGGAATTTTCCACTTGGAATTTTGCATAATTTGCTTTTTAAACGCATATCGTATAACAAATTAGTAATCGTTATTAACATGCATTTGTCATTTTTTATGGACACATTTTAGGATATATGGATTCTTTAAAGGAGTTTCTGAAAAAATGGAAGTTGAAGCATTTATTTGCTATATTTGAAGGTAAGAGACACTTACTTAATGCACCTGTTTAGATAATACATGCGTGACTATAGATAGAATAAGAATATAGGTATCGATTGTTTTTATGCAAATAATTACAAAAATTTTAGAATTTCAAGTCGTCGTATTAAAAAATTTAAAATATGACCAAAGCTTATAATTTTAATAATGTCTTTGCTTTACTTTGATTTATCGTGATGTAACATTTTTTTGTAATTTGTAGAGTGATGAACCACCCCAAAAAATACCAAGGAGTGAAGAAGCAGAAATAACTACTACCGAGGAAAATAATATGACTTTACTTACTACAGACCAGGAAAACCTAAATTTATCAGAAAATAATATACCTAGTAATATGCCTGTATATGCCTGTATATGATGTATAGACTTCTCTTAGATCAAAATAAATTTTAGTTGAGTCAATGGTATTCGCTATTGGTTTAAGAAAATTGTCTCTTTAATCAAGAAATGTCCCTTTTCAATCAAGAATTTTTGCATGAATCAAAGAGACTATTGTTCTTGTAGCAAGAACTTCTTTGCATATTAATTTTGGGTCAAGAGTGAAATACTTTGGACAGATAGATTCTTCTATTCTCTAAAGTAATTTTTTAAAGCTTATGAATAGATAGTTAATACTTTGGGTAAAGAAACGTCGTTCTTGTCCCTATTGAAAAGCGCCAATCTTTTGGGTCAAAGTCATATTCATTTCGACTGAAAGATCCTTTTTTTCAGTGTTCTTACCTAATAATAAGAAATAAAAACTACATTTATTTAAAACGAAACTGAAAAATAAGTATTTATAGCAGATTGAAGACTAGCTGGTAAACTATACAATAATGCGAAAATTTTGGTATGAATTCAAAACTATCTTCATTATCCTGTTCAGGGATATTGGAACAAACTTATTAAATTATTGTACTGTCGTCGTCGCTCCCTGATAGGTGTGCAGAGTGTTATTTTAAAATAATGGCTAAAAGTGGGTGAATATACAGGGTGTCCCAGGAATAAGTGCAAGTATTTTAAGTGATAGCATAGTTCAACTCCAGAAACACGCCAAGGTTTTTCTTGCGAAAAAAAATGTTAAACATTTTATATTTTTCTTCACATTTTCAGCAAAATATTGAAAAACTTTTGAGTGCCGCTTGTTAAGTTTCCGGAAATTTGTTTATAGTGCTTCGAGAGAATGCAATGTTGCCACTTCCTACTTTATCCACATTTTGTATCTTTATAAATTATAAGTTCGCATTTTTAAATTTTTACAAAAAAAATATTGTTCTGGTAATTGCTTGGTATTTGCGGCTGTTTCGCGATTGCTGCCAGCGGCTCTCAAAATCTTGCCATTATTTTGTTTATCAAAAAACCAAAATGATTCAAACTGAGATTTAAGCATCTGCTTTAACTTTCTCAAATTTGGCTAGTACACCCATTTGTAATGAATCTTTTGTTTGAGTTTATATGCATCCGTAACATATTTAAAAGCAAAAACTAACGCCAAAATTAAATTTTACCTAAACCGGTCAAAAAAAAATCCACATGATGCGCATATTACTTGTGATAATATAGACACATATCGGTAAAGCTTTTTATTTTTTCGATACTAAACAAAGACGAAACCATCTTTAGTGGAATCTTGGCATTTAAAAGGGGCGAGTTAAGACGCCATTTTTATTCCTTAACTAACAATTTCTCTTAAACGAGGCAGAAAATGCAGCGTCATCATCTCGGCTCCGCTACATTTCTTTTAATGAACCGGAAGATCCACAGACCAAGCAAAAGTAAAAAGAAAAAGTCTTTTTTATCTTTGTCGTTATTTTATTCGACTTATTAAAGGTTAAATTTAAATTAAAACCTGCAGTTTAAATAAAAGTAGATTGCTTCGTTAATTAAATAAAATGGTAATAAATTAGTAATGTCATTATAATGCTTGAGAACTTGAAGGTATTTTTATATATTATCCATTTATTTATTAGTATATTCTATATCAGCCATTAATAAATAAATTGAAGTATGTTTGAACAAACGGTTGGACGCATTGATTTTTATTTTTAGTTGCAATTTTGGCAATTTTATTTCAACTTAAATTAACATTTCATACAGAGTGTGTCATCTAATAAGGCCCAGTATCAATTTTATTATTATAATTGTAACACAGCCAAAATTTGTTTTATTTGGAAATATCTAGTAAGCCATGAACTTTTTCAAAAATTTGAAACGCGCATATTTATGACCCCACTTTGTGCCTTCTTGGACATTGCAGGGGCGTTTGACAATATACCTCACAAGGTGGTCAAGCGATCTCTTGAAACAAGAGGGGTGAACAGTACGATAATTCTCTGGTTTTGGGAAATGCTCTCAACACGAACAGCAGAGGCTGAGATAGGTACCAAAACTGTAGTTGTTAAAACAACGCAAGGAACTCTACAAGGTGGAGTGACCTCCCCCCTACTGTGGAGCTTGGTAGTGGATGAACTACTGGAAGAATTAACTCTACCGGGAATACACTGCATAGGGTACGCAGATGACATAGTCATCATTGCACGGGGGAAACATAAAGGCACCCTGTGTGATATTATCCAAAGAGGATTCCGCATCGCTGAGAAATGGTGCAGGACTGTCGGGCTGAGTATTAACTCAGATAAAACCGCAGTAGTGCCATTCACCAGAAAGCGAAGTTTGAAAAACTTGAAAAGAATCCATCTAGATGGAAAGGAAATACTGCCATCACAGGAAGTGAAATATCTGGGAATAACCCTGGATAGTAAACTTCTCTGGAACAGGCATATTAAAAACATTACCAGCAAACCACAAAGGCTCTCATGATATGCAGAAGACTGGCGGGAAATAGGTGGGGCTGCGCCCCTAACATTTTGCGCTGGATGTATACTATGATAGTAAGACCCATGATTACTTATGGAGCAGTTGCTTGGTATACAAAACTAGAGCAACGTACAGCAAGGCAAAACCTGTGCAAAGTAAAGAGACTGGCATGTGTCTGCATCACAGGTGCCATGAGAACATGTCCAACAGCAGCAATGGAGGTCATTCTAGACCTAACACCACTGCACATTGTCGTCGGTAGTTATGCCAATGCGACAATGATTAGAATGGTTACTGACGGAAACAGTACTGGGAGAATTTTCAGGTCAGGGGATTGGAACACCCTCAAAAAGAAAATTCCACTTCTCCAACTCCCAGTGGATGACATACCAAGAATTTACAACTTTGAGAAACACCTCACTGTAGTATTGAGTAATAAAAAGGATTGGAAGAAAGAGACGCTTACTCAGCATATAAAAGACCATACCATCATGTGGTATACGGATGCTTCCAAAACCAAAGCAGGGACAGGGATAGGAGTATTTTGACCGAAAACTGAATACTCCGAAACAATGGGGTTTCTAACAGGACACTGTCTCCTCAACGAACACCTCAGTAGGCTGAAACTGAGAAACAACGGCGAATGCAGATTTTGTGAGGAAAATGGGGAAACACCAGAACACCTTATCACTGAGTGCGCCGAGACGACGACCATTCGTGCCATGAACCTTGGTACGTCTGATGTCGAGGATGGAGAGCTGACCTCTGTGGAGCCGTCTCAGATACTGGCTTTTCTTAAAGCCCTGAGACTAAATGTATGTATGATGAGCTATAACTCGTTATAACTCAAGAAAGGGGAACACAGAATAGATCTATAAGGTCGCGGTGATTAACTCCCCTCCTAAACATTCTACATTCTACATGATCCCACAAAACTGCAATTCTTTTCTCATTTAACCGACCCTCTATCTCCAGTAGCTTCCGAGATACCCATAGAGAACATCGTAGGAAACTCACCTTGTATACCGGGTGCCTCTCAAAAGTGGCTCACCACTATAACGTTTTTATTTTTTCAGATAAGAAAACGGGATTTGGGTTGTATACGACATAAATTGGGATTGATTTATTCAATTGGTCACTTCCTGTTTCACCGGAAATGACTACAACTTTTGATTTTTATATGGCACCCTCGGTATATTTTTACTTCATTGGATATAAAATGACACTCTGAATAGAATAACATATCATACGTCAACTTTTGACATTTTCGGTTAAAAACAAATTAAAAATATTATCTGAGAAAATAAAAAAGTTATAGGGGTAAGCTTTTGGGACGCACTCGGTATACAACCGGTAGAGAGTCTACGTGCCCTTGACGAGTATGTCACCGCAAAACAGTGGCTACAGCAGTTAGCAGTATATAAGGTAGGATTATTATCGCATACAGCAGTATATAAGAGGGATAATGGAGGTGATTAACGGGATTACCCCCCCCCCTCCTGAAAGAAATTTATAAATAAGATACAATAGGCTTAAAATATCTTGCATACGTAAAACAAAATTGCTTTCAAAAGAAAGAATCTTTACGAAAAATTGTTTTTCTTCAACATTATATTTTCGAGGAACCGAAAAAAAATGTGACACAATAACTGGGCTGTAGTCTGCAAAAAAAACTCGAAGCAATATAACGGTTAGGCTGGTGAGTGGATGCGCGCATTTGGCAAATTTACGAATATTAGCGGAAATTTGTGCGCGTTCTTGCCTGCTTTTTCCGCTCGTAGATCATATCCGCCGAATAAATCGCCCATATATCATCCGAGTGTCGTATATCTTTGCCGAGTTATTATCGGGGGATTCCCCGTACCCCCCGCGCTCCTGGGCGGTTCCTTTGCCTCATTTTTATCGGGGTTAATACCGGAATGCGATCGGGAACGAGACCAAAAAAAAAAAAACGAAAAGACGAGACCAAAAAACAAGCTTGTGGATTTTTTGACGATTTATGTGGTTTTATTAATACGATTGGTTAAGATAATATAGTTAGGTTTTAAATATACTATAAAATTATAGAACGTATCAAGAAGAAATCAAATAAGTTTTTCAGATTTTTATTCCCTTAAACCATTTTTAAAACTTGTCAATATTTAGAAAATAAAGAAGGACAACAATGTTTGTTGTTTTTATTTATTACAGTCCCCACGATACCATTTTTAGTTTATGTGGAAAATACACAGAAAAAAAAGTATTTTCGACAATAGTCATATTATTGAGAGCATATAAATTACTTATTCATACAAAACGAAGTGTAGTTTGCAGAACTATTATTATCATTTTAGTTACAATATAGGGTTGGTGCATTTTAAAGAATTTTTAAAATTCCGACAGCAGCGCTCGATACGGCACAAATCAGAACTGTCCGACTGTGTTAATTTGTTACAGTCCTGTTTGAAACAGCATACCGAGTGGTGCATCGTCGTTTGAAACATTGGAAATCCCATGCATAATTTGAATTGTCCAGATATTGGCTCCCCTGTTAATTTTACAGCAAAGTTGTAAATAGTTTTTTTAAAGGTCTGCGTATGCTGAATACACATGTCAAATTTAAACAATTTTGGACAAGCCGATTTTAAGTAATCTAAGAGAAACTTTTTAAATTAACACCGAACAAGTAAATTGTTACCTAATACATTGGCAAAACCAGGCAAACGCCAACGTACCTTAAGTTGTCATCCTATAATTTTAACAACGTCAAATTGTATTTTCTAAACGTTAGGCTTTGCGTTAGGCTTTTGCCTCATTCGAACCAGTTTTAAATTACAAAAATACACTTTGGGGACACTAAGCGTAGGTACTATAATGTAGAGCACAACAAATTGCATCTGACAATAATAAAATCATTTGACAACTTATTAAGGTATATTAACATTTGATTGGTTTTGCACTGTTACATGTTTTTTTTTCACAATAAGGGGCCGTCCCGTGTCGGAAACACTGCGAGATTTATTTTAATATCTCTGTATCTATCCAAATATATGTATTTAATCATATCTTAGGATTATGTAAAGTGACCTGAAAGGAAAATCATCCCAATCCATTTACTCTTTTTTGAGCGACCCTATAGAACTTAAAATATTTTTCTGAAATATATCCTCCTACATACTTTAGATTTACACTTAAACAAAATTCCCAAGTTTTTTTATTCTAGGAGCTACAGATGCCCGACGCACTATTGCCGGACCTTGTATATTCTGAAAAATTTCAATTACATCGAATCTTGAAAGGTTTAGAATGATACCAAAAAAGGTAAAATAAAGAAAAGAGCAAAACATATAGGTTGTCGTACTTAATTAACAGAATTCATTAGACAAACAAGAAAAAATGTTTTTAATTAAATAAACTTGTTTATAACAACCTAATACATTTATTAATTCCACGTATATATCAAATCAAATTAAATTCACAAATATTTTTAGATATATATACAGGGTGGTCCGAATTGTATTTCACAAACTTCGACAATAAATTTTGAACTAAACGTCAGTATTTGGATGCAAATTGATGTATGGGTGTTTTTTACATTAGAAATTGGATTTAGTTGTTAGTATGACTTCTACCTGCACGGGGCGCCACCTATATGCTATACGATTTTCAATTGTTTTGAAGAGTGATAACTTTTCGTCTCGACCTGTATTACACTCCCCCCATTGAAAGAAAAAATGCACATTTCCGCCGTAAGAAATGTTTTCTCAAGATATATGGAATCGAAATAATCAATACATGTCATCATTGACAAACATCAACATGTTGATTAGTGTTAAGGATATGACATATATAAGAAGTGGCAACTGCGCGAGGAAGTGGCAACGCGGGTGACCTTGTGTCGGTTGACAGAAGAAAAAGACAGACTGAAATAAGACATTGCAATGGGCTCTTTCACAAAAAATAAAATACCCAATTCAAGGACAAAATATGAAATAGAAGACTATTTTCAGTATATTTATCCAAAAAAAAAATAGTTCCATAACATTGAATAATTTTTCGAAATTAAATTAAAAATTCACTTTAATTCGAAATAATTTTAAAATGCCAATTGATGACGTATGAAAAATACGCCCAATCACATTGCAGAACCGTGCTTGTGCGCCAGCCAACAACTGGCAACATTGCGATTTGATTTGAGCAGCACCACCTCAACTCAAGGCCAATCAACATGATATGGGCAAGGCAAATATGGCGGCGAAGGCAGCGCATTATTAAATTGTTTACCTTTAACCTGAAAAGCCGGTAGTGGTTTCTCGTTCCGATTGCATACCAGAAATAATTAATTATCTCTAGTTTGTTGTGCTTCTGCAACATGTTTGTTTAATTCTTAGTGTTCAGTGCATGGTGTGATCAGAAAATTGTGATAAAATAACAGTGTAATAAAAATCCAAACCAAACATTCTACATAGGGAACTCAAACTTTTGTGCTTGTCGTACTCTTCTATTATTAATTATTTTAAGGTAAGAACTAGAAGTATTTATCAATATATTACACCTAAATGAGTAAAAAGCCTTCGCCGCCAGTCTGCATAGTACTTTATAATAGTTACTTACAATAATCAAAAGATAGGTATTAAAGGGTAGGTATTAACATTTTATTGTAGCATGCCTTTTACATGCTCTGTTCCAAATTGTCACGGGAATAGAGGGGGTGCCAAGGTTTCTGCTTTTATATTCCCCAAAAATGACGAGCTGCGTAAAAAATGGTTGACAGCTATTAAAATAGATAATTTCACTCCTACTAGTAGTTCTCGGGTAAGAAATGCATTAAATATGCCTCAAAAAGGCCAAAGGCCAAAGCCTCTGTTACCCTAGTGAGGATGTAGTTATGGCTACTGCTTACACTTACCTCACTATAAGTAAAATATTGGAAGAAGAATCAAGCTTTTTACATCAAAAAGATCACAGAAAGATATTGACAACATTGACATATGAAAATATAAATGGCCTGGATGTAAGTCTTTTTTTAGGTCACAATTGCCCCTCACATACGTCAGAATTTATTATTAAATCCATCTTGTTCAGAATATCCAATATTTTATTGAAGAACTATGCAAAAAAAAGGAGTTACGTCTTTACCACAAAGACAATGCTTTATGTAAATAGAAAGAGTAAAGAAAACTAAGCTAAGCGTAAGTACTTACGAACCCCCAAAAAGGTATTTAGTTTTTTTTTCTATACATATAAAATCTTGAAACACATATTATATTTTTTATTTATCCTCACCTATTACTTACACCTATTGTAAAACAGAAAAAATATTCCATATTTTTTGACCCAAGCCAGTGTAGTTTATAATTCCAAGAGCATTTACCAAGGCTTTTACTAAGACAAGTAACTTCCTATACTGTCCATAATAGTATATATTTATTAAACGTTTAGTAAATTCTAAACTATGGTAGGTAAGTGTTTGCAATTGAATATTTAGTTTATATTGCTATTTTCTGTTATATATTTCTGGTTATTTCTTTTTCCGATGATTTTGAACACCCTATATATGCTACCCCAAGTTTGAATATTTTAACACTACCTATTTACTACTACTATATACCTAAGAAAGCAGACTTTTTTATAAAAAGTAACTAACTGATGTTTTCATAAAAGTAATAATACAAAAAATTCCATACTTATGTGGAGAACTTTAGACTCCCTGTATATTAAAAAATTAGTGAAATATTACGTAATCTAACCCGACAGTTGTGTGAAAAATGTCTATATGGAAATAAAACAGGTTTTAAAATACGCGTCAAATAAAGCACTTCTATCTCCGCCATATTGGAAAAGGTTAAATGGCTTTGTGTGGAGGTGGTGGTGGGTCAGCATGGTGGCCCGGCCGCGGCCGTGTTGCCGTTTTTCAACATGCCAGGTGTGAGGTATTGAAAATAAAGTGCGGATTTTTATTCTGGGCTTTTTTGTTTTTATTTATTTTCTTAAGAACGACTTCAAATTTTTTGAAAGTGAGATAACAGAAAATTCTAGAATTAATTGCTTTATTCAATTATGCTAATTCCAAAATATAGTGAAAGAGCCCATTATTATAATTACATAATCACGTTTCCATTTTTATAATTTTGTGTCAATACAGTAATTGAAAATTTAATGTGTCAATGTTATTCAACCTAGCCGCCGCTAGTAAGGGCAAGTAACACTCGGAACCAGAGCTATCGAAGGCGCTAACAATTAGATAGATATTTGACTGAAATTATAAATTCGGAAACAGTCTAATAACTATCTAGTTAACCTGTTTATTTTGTCAATGATATGATGACATGTATTTTTTGGATTCTAATTATCTTGGGAACGGTTGCTTGTAGCGATTTTGCCTAGAGATATTTTTTCTCTCAGTAGTGTAATACAGGTACGTACGAAAAGTTATTACTCTCAAAAATAGTTAAAAACATGTGGCGCGCAAATTTATTTAAAAAAAACTAAATAAAAATGAAACTTCTACACCCTGTATCTCCGAAATAAAGCATTTTGAACATTTTTTTATTCAATTTATACAAACTTTTTTACTTATTTTTATTTGCAGAATCATTGCTGAAGTTTCCCGAATACAATTTGGACCATCCTGTATATTCCAATTTGTAATTTTCATTGCTTTCAAACCAAATAATATATTACTAATTTACAATAAGTTTGTTAGCAATGGACAATATAAAATATAAGATAAAGTTTGTGCTTGCAGAAGTTTAGTTAGAATTTGTTCTTAATTAAATTATAAAGCCAATTTTGAATTACAAACAGACACATTTTGTCGGACCCTGTATATCAACAATCATTTTTTTTTGCTAGGTACAAGATTTATCTGAGTCGGCGGCTTTTGTTATTGGTATACAGGGTATACAGTGTGCGTCGGACGTCTATACAGTATTTCTAAGTTATTTATGATAGGAACTACGCCGCACTATGGTCGGACTCTGTATGTCCATAAAAATATTTGCCAAGTACACGAATCGTCGGAGTCCGCATTTATATAATTTTAGCACATTTTAAATTAAAAAAAATAGAAACACAAAAAATAACAATAAAAATTATAATAAAAATAAAACCATTTATTTCTGAATATTTGGCGGTCACTGCATAATAAAAATATATTATGTTAATAAATTTTGACCCAGTCTTTTTAGTTTAATATCTTTTCTGAAACCTTTTATATGCGTTTATCTAAATAAAATTCATTCTCATAAATTTTTATGGTTCATTATAAGAAACCCGTCATATTTCTTTGTTGAAATTAAATGCAAGATGGGGATCTCTTTACGTTCACCAGGCATTATTTTGAAAAATAATATTTAATCGTCTAATAAAACGAAAGATTTCCTCCCGTTAAAACTAAAAATAAAATTCGAAAATATATATGAATTAGGTCATTGTCATATTTTTATTTCTTTCTCATCATATTCAATAATAAAATTTGATATAAATAAAATTCAGGTAAAATAAGGCATTAACGGTGAAACCATTTATTCAGAGTGATTTAGTTTTATAAAAGAAATATTACATATCAAAGATTCTTTGTATCTGTGCTCTGATATTTCGATGATTTATGGTAAGTGATTTTGAGGGAATGTAATCGGAGAATGATGTGTATATTAAATATATACCTATCATATACATATAATAATAAACTATAAATTGATTAAAAAACGATCATTTTGTGTATTTAAAATATTTCAAAATTATGAATGAATTTTGAAATAATCTATAAAGTCGTTCCATGGTTGTTCCTATTTGCTGTCCTCCATTCGCGAATTTCAAGTTCCAGAGCTTTACGCCCTGGGCTACTCAGAACGGTTCTGAAAGGAGCTGTGCGCGATAGCCTGGTGCCTCCATATGGTGCGGAACAGTTCTGAACTTTATGACTCAATTGAATGGAGTGAGAGTATCGCGTTCTTGAATAGTTCAGAGCTACACAACTGTGTGAATGGAGGACAGTAATTACTGTTAGAACCGTGGCAACCTCCTATTGGCGGCAACTTTTTGATTGGCACCCTGTTAGATGTGTATTCCTCCATTCATAAATATATGTAAAAATTAGATTTTGATTGACTACATGATGAAAGTATTAATCCTACAGCCGGATTGGGTACTATAAATTCTTTTGATTTCCTTTTCAGTGGCTGAATAACCTGCAATCCTTTTTTTCAGAAATAAATACGTCACAAAAATATAGTCATTTAAAAAATAGTAACTCACAATTTACTTCCTAAATATCCACACAAATACTAATAAAAAATTCTACCTTCAAGTTATTAAAATTTTATAAAAAGGCACAGAAAAAACTACAATTAAAATACCAGCAAAAATATGATTTTGTCTTGACATTGTCAAATTCGATGTCACATTTTGTTTACATGAATTTGTGTAGTTTGAATAGGTTGGTTGTTTTAATATATCTAAGTAATCATGCAGATCAAATCAACTCATCAAAAGGCAAATACAAAACCCTCATGCTCCAGATGAAGTAACTAGATAAAACAAATACTAAACTACAATACTAGTAATCAAGCGATTTCTGCAAAAAAAAAACACTTGAAACTTGTATCTCGTATTACCCAAATAAGGAAATAAATAACATGCCTGAAATAAAAAACGACAACCTAATCTAGCATGCAACGCATTTGGCTATTTGTTGTCTGTCAGCTAACCAAAATACTTCTCATTACGTAGCAAACTGTAAAAAAACGCCAAGCAATCATGCCAGCCATCTAGTTATGTCCCTCCCAAGCCGGAGAAACGGGTACTCACAGGACTTCCAAGTGCGGCAACGTCGCTAAAGCCTTAGTAGGCACTCTGCGCAGTTCGTTGCCGTCCAATCTCAGGCTGCGCAGATTGGGCGTAGCCAAGAACGTGTCCTCCGCCACGTCTGTGATAGCGTTGTTGCCAACTTGTCTGCGATATCATGGAAATGAAGGTGAAATCATGAAGAAAATGTACAGAAACGTGTTAGTAGTGAATAAAGAGTGGAATGAACATGTGAATGTGGTGCATATAATGTTATTTGAATTTATAAACTAATATATAAATGAAATCAAACACGTAAAGAGTCATAATTGTTGTAGATTAATATACCGTATGATCGAAAAAAAAACGGCGTCAGCGATGGCTATGAAATGAAGGTTGCTGTCATTTTATATGTAAATTTATATGGGAAATGTCACCGATCGTCATTTCCCAGCCAACTGGACGCCGTTTTTTTTCGATCATACGGTATTTTTCTTAAATTATAAATTAAGTTTAAAACTAACTATAAATATACAGAATGCACACAAAATATTTCATTTAGTATTAGTAAGTATGGCTTAAATTCTTTTTAATTGTTATTTTATAATTTTGTATCTAACTTTAATGATATTTATGTTAGGACGCTACTAAGTTTATTTATTTCTCTGAGGAAAACAGGGTAAATAAAACATTCAAAGTTGAAATTGTTTTTTAAAGAAGAGAGAATTGAGTCTGGGATGACTTTGAATATTTAATAAAGTCAAAATTTCATAAACATGTTCTTTTTTTTTCGATATAAAATGATGATTGAAACTCAACATCACAAAATCCCATAAATATTTTTATATCTCTAAAATACGCCGCCTTTTTTGCCCAAACTTTTATGATATCCAGGATATAAAATTTACGGGAATAATAATAAAAAATGCTATTATCAGTTGGTTAAATTTTATTAGATAGAATGATTAATTTTCATTTTTAACGGTCCATTAATTTGTGATAGAATAGAGATTTTCGCTTGACTTTGCTCTAGTAAATTTTAGTTGTCAAAATGGATATATGTTAGCCGAAATTCGACCAATTTTACCAATTATTCTTCATATATTACAGTCTAAAATGGAGAATTAAACGTTTTAAATGATTTAGGTCATTTTATCCATTAAAGACGTTAAAAAAGATAATCGCTTATAATAGTAAAAATTAACAATTGCTAACATATGTAATTTAGTTTGAGTGTTTTTTTAATTTTACAAGGGACATTGCTGTCGAAAATTGTTCTTTTAGCCTATAGTGCGAAGTGTACAAGATGTCAAAGCAGCTTAACAGCCGTTGTAAAAAACGCATCCTAACCTTATTAGAATATTTTGAACGGAAAATCAGTAATAATGGCCCTTTATGTCCCTCAAGTGCTGTTAAGGAGGTGAGTTTTGCTGAGTAAATTATAACTATTTATACAGGGTAGTTTGAATTGTATTCTGGAAACTTCGGCAGCATATTCCGCAAATAAAAGTAAGTAAAAAAGTTCGTATAAATGTATGTCCTAAAATGCTTAGTTTCGGAGATACAGGGTGTAGAAGTTTCATTTTTATTTCGATTTTTTCCTAATAATTTCTGAAGTAACGGCAATATTTGGATGAAAATTGGGTATGGGAGTTTTTTGACATGAGAAATTTGGAATTTGATGTCAATATGACTCCTACTTGTAGAGGTCGCCACCTATATATTTTCTAACTGGTTCGAAAAGTAATTACTGTTCATCCCTATCTGTATAAAACTACTGAGTAAAAAAATATAAGACTTTTTCTACGTAAAAAATGTAAGTAATGGTTCCCGAGATATTTGTAGTCGAAATTATCAATACCTATTATCATTGATATAAATTAAACATTTTGACTAAAAAGTTATTAGACTGAAATCATAAATTTGAAATGTTTTTGTGTCAAAAGTTCAACAGAAATTGTTTTATCATAATTTTTTCAAAAAAAAATTATGATTAATTTAAAAATATAAAAAGTTCCCAATTTTATCATTGCAATCAACTAATTATCTACTCAACATGTTTATTTTTTGTCAAAAGTGACATGTATTGACTATTTCCGTTCTAAATATCTTGAGAACGGTTGCTCGGAGCGATTTTTGCCAAGAGATACTTTTTACGTAAATAGTCACGGAAATGTATATTTTTTCACTCAGTAGTTTTATACAGGTACGGACGAAAAGTTATTACGCTTCAGATGAGTTAAATCATATGTAGATGACGCCCTCTACAAATGGGAGTCATATTGACATCAAATTCAAATTTCTCATGTCAAAAATCTCTCAGACACCAATTTTCATCCAAATATTGCCGTTACTTCAGAAATTATTAGAAAAAAATCGAAATAAAAATGAAACTTCTACACCCTGTATCTCCGAAACCAACAAGTTTAGGACATACATTTATACGAACTTTTTTATTTATTTTTTCCTGCAGATTATGCTGCCGAAGTTTCCGGAATACAGTTCGGACCACCTTGTATATTTATAATCAATTCATTTTTGTCTTCTAAAATATTTTGAATAAAAGAAAATATGTAAAAGTTGACAACGCTGCGCCTGTCAAACTTAATCATGTGACTAGAAGTTGATTTGGTATGATCATAAGTATATTTATATGGTAGCATCCGGTTGACTTGGTCCAAGTACATTAGGACCGTGTCATCAGGCTTGATATTTTAAAATTACTCCATATTTTAGACATTTTTTCCCTAGAATTGGCAATATTTCCTTCTTTTTTTTTTTAAATTAAATTAGTCGAGATTTTCCGAGATATTTTACGCAGAGTAGCGTTCCCAAATCAAACGAAAATCCGACCAAAAGATAGATAGAGTGGTCTAGCTCTGGTCTTTGTGTGTGGTAAAGGACAAAAGGGCAGTAAATTTATCATTCCTACGGTCCGGTCGGTCTTTGTTAAGAAAGATCTATGTTTGGGGTGCGTCTTACTACAAATTCGCTGATTTACTACCACTATTAGTCAATTTGTCCTAATTCTTGTCGTTTTTTCAGAATATGTAACTGTTTGATTAGAAATTTCTTCTAACCAGCATTTCTTCTATTAAATATTTAACTTGGGAATCTTTTGTTTATTAATTTTTATTTATTTTTGTAGTAATACCATAGTATAACAAATAAATATTAGAAATACTTAACTGTTTTTTCTTATACTTACAGAGTTTGTAATTTGACTAGAGGTTTGAGGGCTTCAGACGGAATTTGTTTCAAACCACAATTCTGCAAAATCCTGAAAGAAAAAAATATGCTTAAATAAAAATATGATATGGCGAAATAAAAAAGTTTTTGATAAAAATTATATATTTTTATGGTCATTCAGGCATTTATAATATACACTTTTGTAGATAATGAATTGCTCACTAAGACAAAAAGTTAGGAGTTTAACAGGGCCATATTATTGTTTTTTATTCAATACTAGTTGAAGCCTGGCGCATCCGCCACGACATCAAGAAAAAAATATTTTTTATTTTTTTTAATTAAATGAAAAAAAAAAAAAATCCGGCGACGACAGTTTTTAGAAGAGCTAATTAGCTATCTTTTAGTAAAAAAAGCAACTTTCTAGAGCAAGTCGTTACTTCAGTAGAGACGACACAGATAAACATTAGCATTTTATATATACAGGGTGGCGCACCTCATTCGCCTCGGTTGATTATACGAAAACGGAAAGATGTAGAAACAAAATATTTTATGGGTATATGTGGGGAGTCAATGTGCACAATTTAAAATTATTTTGAAATATACAGGGCGTCTCAGAACTAAGATCTATACGAAAGTTATATTTTTTCTTATGGAACCCCCAGTATTTTATTTCATTTATGGATTCTTGGGCACAAAAAAAAGACATTTATTATAAGGGTTAAATATGTTTAAAATAATTGGTTTTTGAGATATTTACAGATATTTAAATATGCATGCTACAAGAAAATTGATTATCAATACCGTGTACATTACTTTTCAGAATTAATTCTTGTGCTGAGTTTAAAGGCAAAGAAATAAACTTTACTGAAAAATGTTATTGCTTCCTTAAATTTATACAGGGGTACCAAAAATTAGTTATTTATTTTAAGGATTTATTTTACATAAAAACTTTGTTATTTCAAATGCAACATGCTGTATTTTTTTAAATAAATCGAAGAAGATTCAAATGCTCTTTCAAACTATATTAGGGTTTCCTATACCTATCTATCTCAGATTTTGAATAAAAAGCGATTTTTAAATAAAATGGAAATCAAGATGGCTGGTATCGCCATGGCAATTTTCTAGTGACAGTAACTATTTTCAAAATCGACATTAGTTTATAGACTTTATTTAAATCTATACCAGTTTACTTTTATTTAATTAACCTACAATAGTTTAATAAATAATATTTACTAGTATATATTTATTATTCTACAAAGAAAAAGTAGGAAGTAGTTCTTTGTTTTATTTTACGATAACTTGTAGATATATGAATTTTTTACAAAAGAGCCAATTACGGCAAATTCAATTTCTTCACTTCCAACGACAGGTTTCTGCCTAATAGGTTTTTTATAAACTACACTACTAATTCTGCGAAATAGGAAATAGGACAAGTGGTTTTTCAAAGGAACGCTTATCAGGAAGATTCCTATCTTTGAGCATTAGCTCTTGAGGCCAAAAAATAATTTTCCTCACAAAACAAAATCACTAGTAACATATCCATTCGTTTCACTAGCAGATATGGCTTTATTTTTCTTCATAAAATAAAGAATACTTACTTATTAAACTATTGTGGGTAAATTTTAGTAAACTGTTTAAATAATAATGTCCATACGCTAATGTCGATTTTGAAAATAGTTAATAACTGTCACTAGACAATTGCCATGGCGATACCAGCCATCTTGATTGCCATTTTATTTAAAAATCGCTTTTTATTCAAAATCTGAGATATATAGGTATAGGAAACCCTAATATAGTTTGAAAGAGCATTTGAATGTGCGTATAAATGATCATTGAACGTTATGAACATAATGTCGTTTCTAAAATCAATTATTATTATTATTAATTAAACATATTGGCACCAACTTTTTGATTGGTACCCTGTTAAAGTGTATTCTCCTATTCACAAAAGTTATAATAAATGAAAATCGACTTCCAGTTGGAATTAATTAACTTTATTAACTTTAACAAAACTAACAAGGCGAAAAACAATAAGAGTTACAAAAAGCTGTGTACATTACGGCCGACGGTGAAGATGAATCTACCTATATTAGGGTTTAGATGGGACCTCGCAGGATCGCTCTTAAGAAAAATACTTAAAGCTGTCATTCATATATAGTCCAGGCCTATAACGGACCGTATTCCGGGAACCACTCATCGATGCATCAGCACTCGACACTGAATCAGATGGGGACACATACATAACATAAATATACGTAAAAATTGGGTTTTGATTAACAACATGATGACCATAATAATCCTGCAGCGGATCCTGTACTAGTACTGTTCCTCATATACTCGTAGATGTTTTCACTTTTCACCCTGTATACTTTTCTTAGGCATTTCTTGGTTAGCTTTCATCGCCTTATAAGCCATTTATTAAACAAGGTACGCGACAAATGACAGCAATAAATTCTAATAAAAATGCTAAAGCTACCTAGCACCATATTTATTACCCTGGTTAGTACCGTGTTATTACTTTGAATGTAACATTATTAAATTTAATAGCTGCTATTTATTAAACAAGAGTACGAACGGAGTTAATACGGTTTAAAAGCATTAGAGATATCATTCATCAATTTAAATTATTATTATTTAGTTGATAATATATTTTCACATGGTTTTATTTATATTGTAATATTTCTATATAGCTTGTGCGTTTCAAAATTTACAACTCCTTCTATTAAACCGATTTTTATAAAGCATTCATATATGATAATTTTTATAAAACAATATTATGATAATTTCAACCATGCACTACCCCTTTTCTCTCGCCTTTTCTGGTATAAAATTATAATTTATTTTGTAACTACAATTAACAAGCGAGGAGTATATATATATATAATAATCACGGCTTGTGAGATCTTAAGGAAGGTGGTCACAGCGGCCATAAATTTCTAATACTTATCTACATATTTTACTTACATAAAATATCTCTTTCTATAGATCATACCAAATAAACTTTTAGTCACGTCATTAAGCTTGGCCGGCACAACGTTGCCCACTTTTACATCATATTTTCTTTTAATCAAAATATTTTAGGAAACAAAAAGAAATTAATTATAAATATATAAACAGTTATTATTTACATCAACAAAACTCACCTCCTTAACAGCACTTAAGGGGCATAAAGGGCCATTACTACCGCTTTTCCGTTCAAAATATTCTAATAAAGTTGCGATTAGTTCTTGCAGCTATTAAGCTATCTTGTACAGGGTGTCCCATTTTGGTTGAAATCATACAGTATCTCCGTTATTAATGAAGATAGACGGATGCGGTTTGCACAAACCTGTCCCACTTTTTTGTCAAACGAAAGACGCTGTAAACAAAATTTTCATAGCCCTCTTTGTTTCTGAGCTACAGGGTCTTTTTAAAAAATCTCTGTTATTGCGAAAGGTATCGAGAAGGTGAAAACTGTTTATTGTAGAACTTTTTATGGAGAATAAAGTGGCGTAGTCTGTTATTCTACGAAAATAATATTTTCGAAGATATGAACTAAAGTTATGTTTTTTTAAATGGAACACCCTGTATATGTATATTTATAAATGATCACTCTATATTTGTTTTCACTATTACTGCAATATTTAAAAGTTTTTATTAAAAGATCATATTTATTAGTAGGCCATGATTGATAATAAAAGAAAATAAAGAATTATTAAAAGTATACTGCTATCTGTCTTTTGTTTTATTTTAAGGACCAGTAATAATTTTTTTATACATTAGGAAAACTTAACTCTCTACCGCTATTTGTAAATCTTACAAGTTATCGTACCGGAGCTTTTAGATATTCCTTTAGCTAATTTACGTGAAATATACTTTCAGCAAGATGGGGTTTCCCTAACAACTTTGAAAATATTAGAATTTTGTTAAATTATTATTTCTCAAATTAATGAATTGGAACCAATGGACCCATATGATGGCTTCCCTGATGATTCCCGGTTCTCGATTTCTGATTTTGGGGATTTTTAAAATATGAAATTATTGTGGCAACTACAACAATGTCGAACACCAGGAAAATTCTTTAATAATGCAAGCTTTTAGATATTTGTAAACCCATTCCTTTATAATAAATTCCGTTATAAAGAAAGAAAAATATATTCAGAGATTCCGTGATAACAGTTCAAAGTAAAATATGTCAATCCCAAATAAAATTTTAATGTGTGTATGACTATTTTTAGTAAATACCATTTTGATTTTTATGTTATTTATCATGGCCTACTAATAAAAAAATGATATATTTTAAATATTGAAGTAAAAATTGAAAATAAATATAAAGTGATATATATTTTTAAGAAGCTCATGGCAAGACGGATCATATGATTTATAAATATACAGGGTGTTCCATTTAAAAAAAAACATAACTTTAGTTCATATTTTCAAAAATATTTTTTCCGTAGAGAAACAGACTACGCCACTGTATTCTACATAAAAAGCTCTTCAGAGAAGGTGAAAACTGATTCTTGTAGAAATCTTTTTTTAACAATTTGTCTAAGTATACAGGGTGTTTCAAAAAACATGTGCCATATCTCGTGGGGAGATTCCTCAACTAAAAATAAGACTTATTTTTCATATCAACATAAGTCCGATTCCGCTTTGTTTCGTAGCTACAGCGTGTTAAAGTCTTAAGATTTTTTCGATTTATTATAATTTTCTTCCAAGTACTTTCAGTGATTTGAATGAAATTTTGGGGGTAAAAGTTACTATAAGTGTTACATAATTTAATGCTAAAAAAGGGCCAATAAATTCATCAGGGACGTGCATATGGGTTATTACTGGAATACTTTTCAAGAAAAAAACATGAGCGTCACTGACTTTTTTCTTTTGATATCAAAATTGTGTAGGCCGTTTATTGCCAATTAAAAGTTATCTCTTGAACCCAATTCCAGTTCGGCCCCCTTGATGAGATAAAAGCAATTTTATTAATCACAATTAATAAAATTAAAATAAAAATAAAATAATAAATTGTATATTTTACCTAATTTATTATTAAATATTATTAGTATTAGTTATTTTTACTATTAGTCCAACATACAGCAATTTCAAATAAAAAATAATGGTATTTAAGATAATTACAAAAAACTTAATTTTAAAAAGTTTTAACATCCTGTAACTATAAAACTATGCATTTCCATACCCATGTTTATAGGAACTTTTTTTCATATATTTTGATGAGGAATCAATGAGTACCTATTTAAAACTTTCGCAAAGTTAATGATTTTAAAATTATTTAAAGGTTGCTATGAGACTTACATCAAGGCAAATTAATAAAATTGCGTTTATCTCAGCGGCGTGCGGTGACAATTATAGGCGGGGAAGCGAATCGTAAAAAAAACTATTTCGAGACATTACTTTTACATTTTCTTAAAAAACTTACCTTTGAAAATTCCGAGGCCAATTCCATAGTTCGATTAAAATTCTCTTGAAAATTGTTAAACAAACAAAAACACATAAAGTTATAATAGTTAAAATACGATATTTTAAATTAATTTTCCGAAGCACTTGACGCGCGATAGGCACCTATTTGTATTTGAGGTCTATTCGTCTATCAGTCATTGCAAATTCGTCTATAACATCATCATAAAATTTTGGATTTTCCTGTTTCTCTATTGATAATTGGATTTTCCTGTTTCTCTATTGATAATACGGCTAAATTTGAAAGTCTGTCTTTGCTTGTTGAATTTCTCATGAAATTTTTATACGTTTTAGTACTGCAGAAGATTGTCCTTCTTGACCGTCCATTACAAACGAAACAGTAAACACTAAGTTAAATCCGAAAAAAATACAATATTACCTATAAAATCGCAAGCGAACCCGTCCCGATAAATTAAAAGTCTCGGAAGGCGGCCGAAAGATCGCTGTCGTAGCTAGCAACTGTGCGCGATTTTCCGGTTTAAATTTGTCGTTTGCGTTCGAGGTCAATAACACCTACATGAAGGAGGGATAGGCGACCGGCGGCGATTTCCAGGCGTGCATCCATGCATTCAGTAAAAGGCTAATTAAATTTACTACGTTTATTTAAGGCTTCAAATAAATAATTTTAACAAATTAAATTAATCTTTTGTTATAAAATAACAGTATTATTAACGTTTAACTATTTATTTATTTTTATCTTTAAAAAGTTTAGGGAAGCTGTGCTTCCCCCGCTTCCCGCACGCCGCTGGTTTATCTCATCAAGGAGGCCGAAATCGACAAAATATCAAGAAACAACTTTTAATCAGCATTAAACTGATTATACTATTTTGCTAACAAGAGAAAAAGAAGTCAGTGGCGTACATGCTTTTTTTAGAAAATATTCCAGTGATAACCCATATGCACGTCCCTGGTAAATATGTCGACACTTTTTTAGCTTTAAGATATGACGCATTTATAGCCCGATTTATAGTTACCTTTACCATCAAAATTTCATTCAAAATGCTAAAGTAAAAATTAAGACTTTAACACCCTGTAGCTACGAAACAAAGCAGAATCGAACCTATATTGATAATAAATCTTATTTTTACGTGAGGATTCTCCCCACGAGAGATGGCACATGTTTTTTGAAACAACCAGTATATAATAACAGTTTTCCCTCTATAATATAACCAGCAAATTTCTTGTTCTTCTATTTTGTTATTTTGGCTTATTGAAAGTGAGCTCTTGTGTTTGTTTTGAGTCAAAATATTTCTAGAAATATTAATAAAACATCGCTTATCCATTTGAGTTTGGCATTGTTTTCATTAAATATTTTGTCATATTTTATTTTTAGGACGATTTATTATTTCTTTAATATTTGAGTAGGTGTATCGGAAAACATTTACTATTGAAAAAACTGTGTATATTGCCACTGAAATAGATGAAAATAAATGTTAAAAATTCACAGATTTTGCAACATGCGCAACCATCATAGGCGTATTGAAAATACCAGACACAAAAGTCGGCGGTGGTCAGCTGTTTTTTACATTTTATATTAACTTGTGGCGTCATTTGGAAGAGCTCAATAGAAATAAAAAAGAACTAAAGATTGTTTGGAAAGCAATTTGACATTTGTGACGTCAGCACTCCGGCAGTCTAACGTATCGCTAATTGCCATTCGCAAATATATTCCAGATATATATATATATATATATATATATATATATATATATATATATATATATATATATATATATATATATATATATATATATATATATAATCCATAATAAAACTGTGGGGAATATCCATAATGAAACTGTGGGTTCGAGGTGCTACTGCAAATTAATGCCATATAAAAAATATATAATATATATAATATATATAATATATATAATATATATAAGACCCCATAAAAAAATATATAATATATATAATATATATATATATATATATATTATATATATTGGGGAATATCCATAATGAAACTGTGGGTTCGAGGTGCTACTGCAAATTAATGCCATATAAAAAATATATAATATATATAATATATATAATATATATAATATATATAAGGCCATATAAAAAATATATAATATATATAATATATATATATATATATATATTATATATATTATATATATAATGAAACTAAAAAAAATATATTATATAATGAAACTGTGGGTTCGAGGTGCTACTGCAAATTAATGCCATATAAAAAATATCTATCTATCTATAATATATATAAATTTATATATATATATATATATAGCCATATATATATATATATATATATATATATATATATATATATATATATATATATATATATATATATATATATATATATATATATATATATATATATATATATATATATATATATATTATATATATTATATATTTTTATATGGCATTAATATATGCAGTAGCACTCGAACCCATATTCATATATATAATATATATTTTTTAGTTTCATTATATATATAATATATATATATATATATATATATATATATATATATATATATATATATATATATATATATATATATATATATATATATATATATATATATATTATATATATTATATATTTTTTATATGGCATTAATTTGCAGTAGCACCTCGAACCCACAGTTTCATTATGGAGCCAAATTAAACCAATCAGAATGAGTATTATGTTACCGTAAAAGCCCGAATATTGGTTAAACGTAGGGTTACCCACATAGGTGCCCGAAATATGCAAAAAGGTCACTTTAGGTTAAGTTTAGATTAGGCCTATATTTTTATTAATGCAAAACCAACTAAAACCTAATTCTAATCTAACCTAAACTCACTCCCTCTTTTGCATATTTCGGGCTATTACCAGGTTTAACCAATATTCGAACTTACGGTGTAAATTTATGGACGGTCCATTATCGATTGCAGCAACTATACCTAGTTTACATTCAGTATGTCCAATTAATATAGAACATTATACCTATGCATGATTTTAAAAATTTGCTACCATTATATTTTGATAGTTGAGTTTTTGAAATTATTTGTTAGCTTCTTAAACAAAACAGACCCATAATAATTCAAATCTTTATCATCCAAGACTTCCAAGAATTATAAAGTAATCTCACGTCAAAATTTTAAAAAATTATTGCATGCCTTAAATGTTTGCAAAGTTAACAAAAATATGTCTTTGATTACCTTCAATTAATATATTTGGTCCAATTTATCAGTTCTGCATCATATCCGAAATTCAGATTGTGTGTGACACAACGAAGAGTCAACATGCAACGTGAACGACAAGAAAATGGCAAGTAAAAAAAATTGTAAAGTCTTAATTACTAATTACACAGTCGTTCTCTTCAGTTCTCCTGCCTAAAATCTATATTGGGTCTTGTGAATAAAAGTTAAGCAAATGCTTTTACTTAAATTTCTTGAAATAGCCGTCTTGTCTCTATTATATTATTTTAATTTGTAAACAACAAACAAAGATAGTTCTATAGAAAAAGCAATTGCTTCTCTTTATTCGTCAGGCCCATTGCCTTCCCTAAGATTTTAAATATAAATGATTGAAACTCATACAAGTTTACCACAATTTAAACTTAAGATAATTATTTAATTATTAAATCCATAATTATATTAAAATATAACACTTACGAAGTTACTAAATATTAACTATTTCTACTTAATCATTTAATAATTCTGATAAAAACACGCTTGATTATTTATTTTAGAAATCATACGGGCTATAATCATTAATATGACTATATTAACAATACTTAAATCAAAATTTATTTGAAGGAATGCTACTGTATTACAATAATTGTAAAACAAGTATGTAATAATAACTCGGAATAATTATTAAAAACTGCTCATCTTGTTATAGATGTCGGCGTCTTGTCTCTATTATTTTATTAGCCGTTAATCTATAGTTTGATTTCAGATAATGCAGATTTTAATGTGCCATTTTTTTTATTGGAATTATTATTTTTAGCATATTTGGTATACTCTATGAAGTTATTTTCCATTCCATCCAAAAATAAGTCCATTTTTCAATTATTAAAGTGCCTTTAGATACAATTAAAATTAATTAATTGGTGTATAGTATTTGTATTATGGGTTTGTTTATTTTTTATGAAATGATTTTTTTTCCTGTTAAAATAAACATAGCTTACTAAATCACTAGCTAGCCATTTTTAAATACAGGATGTTAATTAAGTATCTGGCCAAACTTCAAGAGGTGATTCTTTGAGTGTTTTTAAGGTTAAAAATTCATATAAACATGTGTCCGGAAATGTATAATTTTAAAGATACAGGGGTGTCAAGGTGTTTTCTAATAGACCTTTTTTATTAATATCTCAAAGATCCGTTAGCCGAAATTTCGCCGTGTTGTGAAATTTAATAAGTTAGCACTAATTAAATGATAATTATTATTTACAACAATATTTAAACGATAAAAACTTATCCCAATAAATATTTAGCACCGCCTTGAATTCATTTGTTTTACGTTGGCGGTGGAAACCATGCAAGCTTTTTCTTTGTCCTAAGTTGTTAATTAAAAAAATAATTATCATATAAAAAAAATATAGGTCCTAATAGCCTAAATTTTATCAAAATATATCAGCAGATCCGATGAGACCCCAATTATTATATGTTTTGGAACTTAATGATTTAATTAATTATTCCCTTTAATGCATCGATTGTGCGCATTATCCTAGGCGCCAAGAAAAAATATTGCATTAGTCTAAATTTATTATTTATGTTATTCCGCTCTTTCACGTATAATTTGCCCCCTGCTTCTCATACGGAAAGAGATAGATTAAAATAGCCCAACTGTACCTAACAACCCATGCCTTGACGCATACTCTTTTTTATAATAATATCGGCTTTCCCAGACTAAACATCCATATCCATAAAATAGTTGGCCCACACTAATAAGACCTCATTTCGGCCCTCTGACGACCTTGCTCTATTCAGCTATCGACTTACGTGTTGACAAGTTGATTAGGCAGGTTAGTGAACTCCATGTCGCCTCTAGCATGTTGTTTTTTCAAAGATGGGTCCCATATAAACGCGGCCAGAAGTATTTTCAATACTAAAAAATATAGTTTATTTTATAAAATGACAGTGGGCGAAGAGAACACTTTTGTTCTTTTTACAGGCACGTCTGAAGTTCTCTGGCTTTTGTATTTTGCTTCAACAGTTTATTGTTTTTTGTCTATTTTTAAATTAGGGAAATAAAAATACAGCAAAATAAAACCATTAATTTAGCACAATACACCAAAACACTTTACTTTTGCTAACACCAAAGCTAACACTTATAGTATAATGATTATTAAGGTTAATTTTTCTGTAGTGGTATTTTTATTTTATTATTCCAGTTAGGGGTTGGAACCTTTGATGTTGCAACAGCAAAATAAAACACTAATTCACCACAATACACCAAAACACTTTACTTCGGCTGATGATGCTAACATGGTTCCAAATTTTTGCAAAATTTAAGCAAAAATATTTTTTTTTTAAATTTTTAAAGTTTGAAAAACAGCAAAGAGAAAATATGTTTATTTTATTGAGATCTACCAGTCCTGAAAATATTTGTACTTATTTAAGACTCACTCTGTGTAAGTAATTGATGACAGATGACAGACAGTGATATAAGTATTTAAAACCTCGTAAGCAAATAAAGGCTATGGAAGTTCAACATTACATTTTTTTATTCAAATGAAACATTGTCAATGAATTTCAAGCAAATCTTAAAAATTCTATGGAACGAAAATAATATTCAATGAAATTGTAAACCAAACTGCTTCCACCATGTATAATAGTAAACTGTTTGGTTTCTTTTGTATTTATATATTTGTGTTTATATACAGGGTGATTCCTCTAAGTTGGTCATGCTTTCGGGGAATGATGGGAAACGTCGAAATATTAATTTTGATATAGCACACTATGGGTCGGAAATGCCTCTTACGCAAGATACAGGGTGTTAAAAGTTAGTTTTTGAAAAATTAAAGATATTCTTTAATAGTTTTTTAACAGTTAACAGAAGGTATCGTTATAAAATTTTATTATAGAAGTCTACCTAACACTTTAAATGTAAAAAGAAGAGGTTTTAGTTTCAACCAGTGGCGTAGATGTGATACGCATCGAGTAATTTTTTTATAAAAATAAAAATTTTAGAGTTTTTTTTATATACTTGGTTTATTTCCAGGAAAAAATGTCTCTTGCAACTTTCTCCTATCTAACACCATTTTTTCACAATTTAAAAATAAATAATTTTTTTAATGAAAACCATAAATATGCGAATTATTATAACTACCTTAAAACTAAGAATTTTATTATTAACAATAAAAAAAATTCTAGTGTAAATTTATAATTTTTTAAAAAATTATTTAAGGAGCTAAACCTTGCCCATTCACATGTAAGTGATGAAGGAAGCTTACGATGAACATCTGTTTCTGCCCTCTATATAGTTATAATAATTCGCTCGTATTTAAGATTCTCATTAAAAAATGTATTTATTTTTAAAATGTGACAAAATGGTGTTAGGAGAAAGTTGCAAGAGACATTTTTGCTTGGAAATAAACCGAGTAAATAAAAAAAATATTTTTTATCAGTGGCGTACTATTTTTTTGCAAAAATTACCCGATGCGTATTACATCTACGCCACTGGTTGAAACTAAAACCTCTTCTTTTTACATTTAAAGTGTCTCTGTCAAGTAGACTTCTATAATAAAATGTTATAACGATACCTTCTGTTAACTGTTAAAAAACTATTAAAGAATATCTTTAATTTTTCAAAAACTTTAGCCCCCTGTATCTTGCGTAAGTGTACGAACACAGTGCAAGCAGGTTTGCCGCTTACTGGTAGTCAGCGCCAATCTGGGCACCTATTCTTGACATCGTTCGCAACTTTGCGTATACGCATCACGTGTATTGTTATAAACAGGGTATCCCAGAAATAAGTGCAAGTATTTTAAAGGGTGGTAGATCTCGATAAAAGAAACATATTTTCTCTTTATCGTTTTTCAAATAAGTCCAAAATAATGGAGTTATTTTACTTTGAAAATTTCCAAAAAAAAATATTTTTTGCTAAAATTTTGAGAACCTTCTTCTTCATGTGCCTTCTCCTCATCGGAGGTTGACGACCATTTGGCGACCATCAATTGGAATTCCTCCCTGTCTTGAGCTAAACGTATAATTGCACTGGCCTCTCCTATATTAAACCACTGGCGCAAATTCCGCAACCAGGAAAACAGTTTACGCCCGATGCCTCGTCGTCCTTCAATCTTTCCCTCAAGGATCAGCTGTAGGAAACTATATTTGTTATTTCGAAAAATATGTTTTATTGTAGTCAATAGTTCTTAGTCCTTACACATTCTTTCCAATACTTCGAGATTTGTTTGAGAACCACTGGATCTTTTCTGGATTTTCTTTCTTGTAAATTTAATCTACTACCTATGTTGCCATATTATCAAGAAACTATTTTTTTTAAATAAAAACTAAAAAAAATTGCAAAAAAATTCCAAAAATATTTTCAAAAAATTCCGAATTTTCAAAAAAAATTATTTAGAAAAAAACCTCATAGGCATGTTTCTGGGGTTGAACTATACTACCAGTTAAGTTAAAATACTTGCACTTATTTCTGGGACACCCTGTATATGGTTACATAGTAGCGCCGCGCCGCGCCGCCTCGCGTTTATAACCTTGAAAAATTAAAGCGTGTTATCAAATCGGCTAGTTCACAGTGAGAGCAGGCAGGCACCGTCAACCAGCGTTCATCGGCGTTCTCGCTTTTACCGGAACGAAAATTTATTTATTTCTGCTTTTGCACGCGCCGACGGCGCACAGGGGGTATTAAGAACTAAAAGTTGGCCAAAATTATGTTTTATGATTTTTTTGCTTTTTTGCTAGTAATATTTATTATTAATTAGAGGAGAGGTTGCTAATATGGTACCCCATTTTGTTTTTCCTACACAATATTTTTTCCTCTACTCTAAAACCCTTTCCACCGATCAAATAGGGCCATTCTGTGCAAAACCAAGCAATTGGATGAGGATGCTAGAACAAGAAAGTAATTTGTATATTATAGACGATATTTGAGCGAGGATGGGTGTTAATAGGGTAAAGACTATTTCCCTTTAAGAATCTATTTAAATCAATGTTTTTTGGCAGTGGCAAATATTGGCAAGATTTTTGTGCATATTCCAATGCTGGAGACTTTAAGCATTGAACGGATATTAATTTCCATGCGGAATATTGCCGAATAGTCTTACACCTTATAAAATGCCACTGATTTTTTAAATATAAAACATTATAAAAAATAGAATAGAAGGACACGTTTCAAAAAAAAAAAATATGGCATAAAACAGGACTTGCCAGCTGGCTCTGTATCCATCATGACAGTTATTATAAACAATTTGCAAAAAGCACTACAAACAATTCCACTATTTTATAATCTTAGAAATATTCAGAATACACTCAAGATAATTCATACTTATAATTGAAATATATTACTTATTTGATAGTCAACTTACGACTTAAAAAAGCTAATAAACGTGCTTACATTTAGTATTTATGGATTTGGATTCAGTTAAGATAAAAAATGAAAATAAAAAATATCACTTTTGGCTAGGTTTATAGACCAAATACCCCTATGTGCGGCCCCGGCGCGGCGGGCGCGGCGTTTCAATATGGTTAGGTTAGGTTAGGTTAGTTAATCAGGTAAATTTCCTCTTAATTAGCTACTTCCGAACCCTGCTCGCATCTCCGAAAAAGCCATATAACAATACACGTGATGCATATACGCAAAGTTACTGGCTGCCGGAAAGCAGAAACCTGCCTCCACTATGTTCGTACCCTAAGAGGCATTTCCGACCCATAGTGTGCTATATCAAAATTAATATTTCGACGTCCTCTATCATTCCCAGAAAGCATGACCGACTTACAGGAATCACCCTGTATAATAGTAAACAATTAAATATTGAAAATTCTAAGGAAAATTCTATGAAACGAAAATAATATTCAATGAAATTGTAAACCAAACTGCTTCCACCATGTATAAATAGTAAACTGTTTGTGTTTTGTTCGATCTACAAAACTACTGTTACATTGCTATTTACGACGGCTATTCTCCTATTCCTGTCGTAACATAAACCACGTACTTTTCTCCTTATACGTTTGATTTCCCTTCGGTTTTTCTCTTCTATCGTTTTCCAAGAGATAAAAAGAATTTATTTAAAGAGAGGCCGACTGAGACCAATGAAATGTCAATAAACTGTTAAGCAAACTGCTTTTTTGAGCTACATTTATCACAATAGGTTAGGTTTTTAAAGAAATTCGTTATTTTTCTATACAGAGTGTAGGTAAAAAGTATATCCAATAATAGCAGAACGTCGCGTTGACTGTGACTCATAATGTTCAAAACCAATCAACCTAAAATGAAATATCAGGATACTGGATACCTTACGCCATTTTGTAGATGGAAAAAACAAAAATAGCAAAGTTATTATTGTCTTCTATTGTTCCAATCCAAACATTTTAGAGAGACGTCTCTTAGCAAACAAGTGAGCAATCAAAACCAAAGAATGGTATAACTCATAGTCTAAAGAGATTGGCACCAAACATATCAACTATTGCCTCAGTAGCCTCCCGAATCCAGGGGCCTCAGTACTTGCAAGTGGGGCCCTGATAACTAACAAAACCTCTTCAGTTATGACTGTTGTAACTGAATGTTGACCAAAAACAATTGAATACATCAATTAATCCTAATTTATGTCCTATATACTAACATACGAAATCTCGTTTTTTTATCTGAAAAAATAAAATAGTTATTATAGGGGTGAGCCACTTTTGAGACGCACCCGGTATTTTTGTATTTTTCTCTTGAGAGCGTTATGAGAAATTGGAAAATTATAAACGGAATTAACCATTTTAAAACAAGCGAAAACTTTTATAAAAATTGAATTTTTATCAAAAAATAAATAATTAATAATAAAAAAGCGTTTCCTCTTGTGAAGACATACCGGGGACATACTGTAGATGTTTTGCTTTGCTCTTTTGCTTTTTTTCCAACGACTTCGATCTCGATGGTTAGTTGTGACCAAAAAAGGAGGATAGATATCTTTTTCGACGTATCTGTAAAACGGATCGTAAACTCCGAGACATATTTATGTCGCGTAGCAGGATACCAAGCAGAACCGATAGACAAAAATAGAGAAAAGTCTAGGAAACTGCACAATAAGACAACATTTTTACTAGAACAACATTTTGGCTACATAATTCCTCATTATCAATACATTCGATTTGAAAAAAACTCAAAACACGAGCCACCAGATTTTTTTCTGTATTTGCATCCTTTTTAGTGCCGTAACCTTTGTCGTAACCATTGTAATATCGAAGAATAACAAATATACCGTGGGAAAATTTACGGTGAACAGGCAGTTCTAAAAAGTTTTCTAAAATATACAGGAACATTTTCAGTCGGTATTTATTACCACTTGTCAAAATTAATTAGGTTAAATTAATGAATCTTTTTTAGTTGCCAATTTTTTTTTCTACATTTCGTAATTTAAAGAAAACACAGAACTATTAATGCAAAAAAAAACCATGGGATTACTAAAGCTCTGATATAAATTACGATCCAAATAAAAGAAATGTGAGAAGTTAAGTGGTTAGTCGTCTTCTATTTGCAATATATCACGAAAGTAGACTTTTTTGTAATAATCTGATGCCAAATTACTTTTTGAGACAATAAAAGAAACAGCACTTAAACTTATCTGTTTCAGAAATTACTAGTAGTATCTAGAATTGCCTCGTAGAAATCTATGTTTTCTATAATTTCTTATCCTTATCTGACGATCCTTAATTCTTATACTATTTTGTATATACAGACCAGGCTACTAGTAACATAGCAAGTTGCCGGACGACTTTACGTTTACCCGTTTTGCGTTCGTATTCGAGATTCACTGCCGGCTAGTCGGCTGGTCAGGCAGTACGCAGTTGCAGTTTTGCTTGGACGGGTCGGTCGTGACAGACTAGGAATATGACGCGAGGAGTGCCGAGTATTTATTATTTTCATTTTAAGTGTTTACCTTCACTTAAGGTTTGGTTTTTAAAATGAAAATACTTAAATATTTATTATTTGAGAGTGTTTACAAGCCAAAACTAAAAATAAATAAATTCTCTAAACCCAAAAAAGACTAAAATATTACTCTAAATAAAAAAAAGTTATAACAAGTGTTCAAAAAGACCATCTTCTTGTGCTAGACAGAAGCCTAGGCGGTCGTAAAATCCCCGTCTGACATTGGCTAACATATTAGGGCTAATAGTTTGGAAAGCCTCTCGTATTTTTACTTGAAGCTCATCCAGATTATTAGCCCTATTATGACCATACACTTTGGATTTTACATAACCTCGCAAAAAATAAATCACTGGGAGAAAGAGCTGGTGATCTAGCGGGCCACAAAATAGTTCCATATCCACTAATTAAACGGTTGGGAAAAGTATTGTTCAAATATTCTTGAACAATACGGGCATTGTGGGCAGGACAACCACCTCAGCAATTTGATTACTTGAAAATGTGGGATTTTGATCCGCGGTAGCACAAATGAACCCTTGCTTTGACTCCTGTTCTTCATTAATCAACACATCAGGCTTTTTGTGTTTTTGTGGGAACACGCACCCATGTGTTTCAAAATTATTAATAACTCTTAATACAGTAGGTAAAGATGGAATTGGCCTGTTTACAAAAGTTTGTAGAAAAATTGTTTGTATATCCCGATAAGACCTATTTTGGAAATACCATTTTACAATTTGAATTTTCTCACGAACTTCGTAAACATCCATTATTTTACTTAAAAAATAAACTTTACACGAGAACTGTCGCGAGAATCTATGTATTCGTTTTGGCTATTAAAACACGAATAAATACAAATTCTGAAACATTCTTATCAGATATCTACAGTACTGTCTGTCCATTCTGTAGCTACGTGGTATCCGTGGGAGGGGAAACGATATTCTCTCGATGTTTTTCGTAAAAAATTAGACAACGCGTCCCATAAATAAAAATTCGACAAATTTGCCAATAAAATGAGTGGGCGGAGTATAAAATATATTGCTGTTTATTTAAATGTTTTTTGTTCGCATTCCTTTCATAGACACAGATCCAGCAGACGTACATTACCTATTTTTATTTTATCGCATTTTTTCGCCTGCTTTTTATCCGGCGGACGGGTATACGCTAATTCGTCCGGTTCTGCCTATGTTACTACTACGGTGGTCCGGTCTGTATAGGGTTTTCCCACACAAGTTTTTCAAAATCTAAAATTTTGATACAAATTTGGTATGATATAACCTATGTCAATCTGAATCCGTTTCTGACAGATTAAAATTTTTAAAATTTTTCCTCATTGACATAAAAATAAAAGCAAAATTAAACACTAATTCACCACAATTTACTTTTATACAGTGGGCGCGTATTTCGCTAACCATTATCAGCAGATGATTAAAAATGGCCAAAGTGAATAAGGGTTGAATAAGCCAAGCCAAACTACAAAAAGTGTAAAATAATTAATTACCTACTTATTTTCTTATTTTGAGTAAAATACTTACAGTCTTTTCAGTTGAATATTTTTGGCAAAAGATTTGGAATGAATTTTCTCCAGCTTGTTATCTGTTAAAGTCCTGAAATAAATGAAAAATCATATTTAGTATATTCCGAAAAATCGTCATGTTGATTTATGTTTGATTGTTAAAATTCAGCAATTAAGGCTAATTTGTTTAGGTTAGGTTAGGTTCCGTGTTATGAACGGAAATTATGTCTATAATTTTTGCTAGAAAGTGCCAGAGTGGTGCGACCCCTAAAACAAAATAAAATAAATTAAATTATAAAAATAAACAGAGATTAGATTAAAAAAAGTGAAAATATATTTTTATCAGGGATGAGCGGAGATCAGCAGAGAGGCATAACGAAACAGTGTAAAATCCGGAATAGCAACCAATGACGGGCATATGAGAAGAACAAGAACCTCACAAATTAGTCAAAGAAATTATAATTTTTATGAATTTAGTAAATGATTTTTGATTTGTTTTTTATAATTTGTAAAGAATTGAAATTTAAAATTATTAGAAATATTATTTCACAAATGTGGCGCTATGAAACTGAAAGATTTTTGGAAGTTAGCTGTTCGTTGTTGAGGAATTTTAAAATAATGCACTTGCCTAGTCGAATGAGCATGGTCAACGCAACGTAGTGAAATAATGAGAACAATTAGGGAGGCTGCTCTGTAGTTAAAATTCGATAAATAAATGTCATTAAATGAAATTGTCGTCTGTTAGTCATGGATAAAATAGATAAATTTTTAAGATGTGGCGTTATATGATCTCTAAAAAGAATGTTAAAAGAAAATCGTAGATTCAGATTCAGAATCCGCGTAAACAAAATAGGCTCTATCCTGAGGTTCTATCCAGATTATCTCTGACAGCAAAATACCGGGAGTTTCTCAAAAGTGTCTCACGCCTCTAACTTTTTCATTTTTTCAGATAAAAAAAAAACGAGATTTGGTATGTTAGTATCTGAAATATATTAGGATTGATTGACGTTTTCAAATGTTTTCGGTTACTTTCGGTGAAACAGAAAGTGACTACAACTTTCAATATCTAAATGACACTCTCGGTATTTTTTTAATTTATTCGATAGAAAATGACACTCTGAATAGAATGATATATTATATTATGTTGTAACTTTTGACATTTTCAATTAAAAAAAATAGCATTTTAAATTTCAATCTAGAGTTCAACAACAGTTTCACTCGAAATACCAAGTATGTGGTAAAAAATGGTTCGTAAAATATGCTTATATTGAAAAAATTGAGATATGATTAAAAATACGATTTGGGCATCTTTTAACCGGCCAGGAAAAGACAATAAAAACAATAGACGATCAAACCTATTTTTTTAAGGCTCTTTGATTAAAAATTAGTGTTGTTAATCAAATTAGTGTTTTGGCACTCTAGACTGAAATTTAATATACGAATTTTTTCAAGCGAGAATGTCAAAAGTTTATATATGATATGTCATTCTATTCAGATTGTCATTTTCTATCGAATGAAGTGAAAAAATACTGATGGTGCCATTTAAAAATCAAAAGTTGTAGTAATTTCCGCTGAAACAGGGAGTGACCGAAAACAATAATTATTGAATACGTCAAATAATCCTTGTACAGGGTGTCCCAGAAATAAGTGCAAATATTTTAACTGGTAGCATAGTTCAACCCCAGAAACACGCCTATGAGATCTTCTTCGCGAAAATAAATCTTTGAAAAGTTTTTTGGAAATTTTTTAGTTTTTAGTTAAAAACACAATTTCTTGATAATATGGCAACATAGGCATTAGTTTAAATTTACAAGAAAGAAAATCCAGAAGAGATCCAGTGGTTCTCAAAATTTTAGCAAAAAATAATTTTTTTTTGAAAATTTTCAAAGTAAATTAACTCCGTTATTTTGGACTTATTCGAAAGACGATAAAGAGGAAATATGTTTCTTTTATCGAGATCTACCACACCTTAAAATACTTGCACTTATTTCTGGGACACCCTGTATATGTCATAACGTACCAAATCTTGTTTTTTTTATCTGGAAAAATAAGAAAGGTATAGGAATGGGCCATTTTTGAGAAACACCCGGTATAGAAATAACCCAAAATGTATCAAAATTTAAATTAAGTTTTATTGAATGTAATTAATTTGAAAATATTTATTTAATAATTTAATTAGTTAGACTCTTAACTGATTTACGAGGTCGACGGTAGTAAACAGGACAAAAACAGGAGCGGAAATAAAAAACAGGATAAATAAGTTAATTTGAGTGTCTGGATGCGCTGGTTTATTGGGATTATTTCAGAAATGACCGGCTAAACGGGATCATTCCAGGAAAGTGCATTCGTCCATTTAGTATTGGGTTTGAACAGGGCCAAAATAAACACACTTCGAAAGATACACAAAGTTTTAGTTTTAATTATGTTTGTTTTGAACTTTAGTTAAGCTATAGGTATATCGAATTTTAGTAAAATTAAAGTAAAGATGGTGATCAGTATACAGGGTGATTCACGGTCATGGCACGTTAGATACTTATGGAGAACCGGTGATAGGATATTTTTGAAAATTTGGATATTTGCATAAAGGCACCTGCTTCATCCTGTCTAAATTATTTTCAGCATTACAGTGTTGCCGCTTAATACTAAAAGTAGTAGCATCTTTGTTATTTTAAATGGAACATCTGGTTAATTATTATATTTTTTGAAACTACTGCCATATCTCAAAACTTTTCTATTATACTAACCTACATCAATCTTTAATAGTTCTCGAGATAAAAAATAAAATATGTGTAAAATTTATAAGCATTGGTTCAACTATAAATTTGGCATTTTGAAAGCTAAAATTTGGTTTATAGGTTACGGAAAGTCGACATATTCGATCTATCTATAGTTTACGTACAAAGTCTTGTACCTTTCTGAGGTAGGAAACTTTTAAAGCTACCATCGTATATCTGTAAATCTTTTACAAAAATTTATTCTACTTCTGTAATTAGTTTCTAGCTTAAAGCTAGTTTTAAAAATACTTTGTTATCGGCCATCTAGTAAATTATTGCGCACGATTTTCTTATCTCAACTTCTGTCAGTGTAATTATTTACGTTTAAATAGAATTATCTAGACTCTTAAAAGGTTCTTTGCGTGATTTCAGCTAGCTAGTAGTCGTGTTAATTGAATTAGCATTTTTAATTTCGCTATAAAAATTCACAATAAAATTTATTTTCTCTCTAAATCAGTATATCTTATTTTATTTCTCTCTGGAACAAGAAAGCAAGAAATAAGTATCCGTTTCTCAGGGTAAGAAGAAAGTTGGGTTCGTGGGTAAGAGTTCTAGCATTCTCTGATTCTATAATGATATTTCCGCGAAATTGCCGAGAATGATAGTGGAAGCAGGTGACTTTCGGTTGTCTTGTTCAATTTGGTCTCATCTTGAGCAACTTCCATTCGTGTCGGTTTTTGAGCCCGAGTCAAAAGACTTTTTTTCGTTAAGCTTAGAGAAATAAGTGAACTTAGACGTTTCTAAAGGTGCGTCCACATTGTTCGCGAGCAGGCCGAACGAACACATGAAACACGAAAAACAGTCGGAGCGAGATTTGCGGAACTTGCGACGCTCGCGGTGCTCTCGCAGCTAGCTTTTTCGAGGACTGATACGCTTGAGACATTGTGGTACCATTTTATTCTTAACAGTTGTCTAAGGTGGCTCTGTTGCAATGTGTTTAATGCGTTCATGTGCCGGCGGTACAGCACCCATGTTTCGCTTCCATATAATATGGTGGGGATTATTATTAGCTCGGTACACTGCATGTTTCGGTTTTGTGCTTAAGTCATGATTGTAGAAAACCCTGCTTTTAATCTCCAGAATGCTCTTGAGGCGCTGCTAATTCTGTGCTGAATTTCAGACACGATGTTGGCCTTTTCCGAAATCAAACTTCCGACATAATTTCTATAACACGCATTTAAAATAAGTATAACAGACATTTAAAAATGAGACTTTTCAATTGCTATGTGTGGGAACATAATTAATACAATATTTATTATTATTATATTTTAACTATAAAGGTCGATTTATAAACTGAAAACGTTGTGGTTCGGCGCCCGACGTTACGGTCGGTAAATAGTTTCTTCATACGCAGAATGTTTTGTTGATTATAAATTTTTCGGTTGTTGTTGCGGTTGACGTTTTACGTCAAAAATTAACCAATTTTTAACTTCGACAGGAACGTTGACCTTGAAACGTTAGTAATAGCCAATAGAAATAATCGCAACCGCAACGTCGAACCGCACCGTTTTCAGTTTATAAATCCACCTTAATGGAAAATTTATATTTACTCAGATGCAAAAAACGTAACGGAGAAAATTATGGTCAAATTTAAAGTGTTATATTTTTGTTATTTTTAGCCCTATTTTAATGAGTTTTTTAGCAAACTATATATATTATTATATCAACTTTAATTTGTAAACTAAGTTTTTTTTAAAAACTTTAGTATTTGGCATATTATACAGGGTTAATCGGGGATTGTTTTTTTTACCTTAACTTTAAAACACCCTGTGCAATATTTTTGTGTGTAAATTTTCCTAAAATATAATTTTGCGGCCAGAACCATGACTCTTGAGTATTTTGTTTTTTGATTCATGTCAATACATGCTTTGGTTAATTTTTAAGAGCGAAATGAACTGATCACGATCAATTTGCAATTTTTTCAATTATCATTATGTTTTTATGTAATTTTTTAATATGACGAGATGGCTTTGGTGACTATTGTCGTAATGTCGTATTACGCTGCATTGGATACTCTATACTAAATTAAAAAAAAATGTTAAAGACCAACGATACTGTCCTGGTTTTAATAAACATTAATAACGATAACAGAACTAACGATATTAAAGAAAACATCTGTAATACACAAGTAAGTATACAAACAGAAAAAAAAATTGTAAAAAATACCCTAATATTTTGAATTGCCTCTCTTGGTTGATATAATTGCCTGTATACGTCCGATCATACTGTCATTCAGGCTGTATATACCATATTGCGTTATGCTTTGTCATTCTTCTTTAAGAACCTAGCGAAGTTCATTTAATGAAGCTGGTACCGCTTTGCGACCCCTAATCCTCCTGCCAAACATTTCCCAAATGTCGAACATGATGGGCAGTTCATAGTAGATAGTAGTATAAAGTTCACAATAATCACCAAAGCGGCCTTGTCATATTGTAAAATTACTTCAAAAAGAAATGATCATTGAAAAATTTGGAAATTGTTGGTGGCAAGTTCATTCCGCTCTTAAAAATTAACCAAGGCATGTATTGACATGATCCAAAAAACAAAATGCTCAGGAGACATGATTCTGACCGTAAAATTATATTTTAGAAAAATTTACACACGAAATTATTGCATAGGGTGTTTTAAAGTTAGGGTAAAAAAGCAACCCCTCAGTTAACCCTGTATAATATGCCAAATACTAGAGTTTATAAAAAAACTTAGTTTACGAATTAAAGTTGAAATAATTATATACAGTTTGCTAAAAAGAATCATAAAAATAGGGCTAAGAATAACAAAAATATATCACTTTAAAATTGACGAAAAATATCTCCGTTGCGTTTTTTTTGCATCTGAGTGTACATATAAAATTGTTTAGCCAGATGGATCAAATTAGAATGCATTACATTATTTTCAGATTATTTCTTCTAAATTTGTCTTGTTATAAATTAAGACAAACAAAGAAGACATTCTTACTACACTTGTTGTATCCTTTTGGTTTTATTAACATTGTCAAATACTGGCTAAAGAAAGGGATGTAAAATAGATCGTAAGTCAATGTAGCCTTTTGTTACGACAGTGTTTAACAGGGTTGTGAACTATTATACTTTTGTACTATTTCAAGATTCAAACAAAATATTGTCGTATGTAGTGTCGCCTTAACGTCATATTTGGGCATGGGTAATTCAATTTTAACTGTAGTTATGATTTCTGTACGATTTGTTCTCATTGGTCGTTTATTATAAATCCATTAAATTGTATCAACACAATTTTCAAAAACATCTTTCATCACTTCTTCTGTATAATATGAATTGGATTTTAAAGAAAATTCGCAATATCTCACTTAAATTCCGGTATATACCATTTTAAGTTCATTTTTAAGGCTTGCACTTATATTTTAGTTATTTTTGTTATGAGTAGAAGTACAAATTTATTATTTTATTTATTGATATCAATAACTCTGATTGACAACGTGTTAACTGTTGCCCTGTTAGCTGCGCAAGTTCATTTTACGCCACATACCGTGCTGGCAACTGTTACTTTTGGGTCGACATTTACATGTGTGGAAGTAAATCGCATAGGGATCTTATTAAGTCGGAGTGGGAGAAATGCGACCGACCGACCGACGCGACGCGTGACGGTGTGCTGTTGCGGCGTTGCCGGTACGCCTTTCCCTATCAAGTAAAGTAAAATCACGATCGCAAACCGCTTATTTTTAAAAGACTTGTTTTTCAAGAGATAACTAGATAAAATCATTAGACATGTTTCTGAGCATCTGAAATGGAATTATAAGGATATTGTTAAGGTGTCATTTTTTATAGATAGATACGAGAAAACGTCAGTAATCGCGATAATTTAAAAACTTAACTTTTTAACACATAACAGGCCATAACTCAAGAACCATGCACTTTAGATATTGAAACTTTTTTTTTATTTTCATGATCGGATATTTTACAATATGCTTACATAAGAAAAATTCGATAAGGTTGTTTTTTCTATTCAAAAATTGTAAACAATCCATCCATTTACTTTTAGAGCATAGCAATTTTCAGCAATCGTGTAATTTTTTTATTGATAAAGATTTTCACATACTGTCTACAAAGAAAATACAGCAGAAATATTAACAAAGTTCTTGAAAAAAACTACAATCTATTATTTCTAATAGATTTCGAGATATCGATTTTTGAATTCAGAGTTCTAATAGCGCGACCACTATCGCGAACCCACTCAATTCCACTTATTTTTACCAAAAATGCAAGTGTTTCTAGCTTGCATTTAAAAAAATTCAAGCTATAGGGAAAATTACAACGATTCGTTAATAAATGAACAAATTAAGTATCACGAGACTTAATTAAATCGTGAAGCTGAACGCATGACGTACACCTTTCCCTGGAACTTTAAGTACTGACAGAGGTATTGATTGGGTCGACCGGTCAATTGCGACAAATCTGCTATATCCCCTTCAGAAGTGTCTAGCCCTAGCAGTCAACTATTAAGCTTGACCAATCAGGTTGGTTAGCGTGGTTATTTGAAGGGTGTTAATTCATTTGTGTTTGTCAAAAACTCTAACGTGATTGGTCGGGCTTAATAGTTGCCTGCTAGGGCTAGACACAAGTATCCCCTTCCACGTCTCTTAGCGATGTGCACAGTTTCTCGGTTTATTTCATATGTTTGGCAACGCGTCTACTGTCCTCTCTTTGTTCAGTACATTATAAACGCATTGTACTCTTCTTACATACGGAAATCTCGACCTTATACTAACCTTTACGCCAGTGTATTCTACCTGAAAAACTCTACGATGAGATGATCCGCCTATTTTAAAATATTTCTTTAAATTTAAAACATTCACAATTTAAGACACTATGTATACGTAAATCATTATTGATTTTTAAAATATTTATATGTAAACTAGAGAGAGGGAAATCGGACAATGAACAGGAGATGATAGATGATAGGTGTTAGGTAATAATTGGCTTACTACCAGTCGAGACGCATCAATGTTATTTTGATTTTTATGTTTTGGTTATTGTGAAAAATGTTATTAAAGGTAAAGTAAATGTTTTCTTATTATTTATTTAGTGTTTTCCTATTACAATATTCTGTGTTAAAGCTTTTCCTGATTTATTTGATATGACAAAGGTACCTATTATAGAGATTCGACGTATACTGTGAATAATTTCAGTTTAAAATTGATCTAAATGCAAACTATCTATCGTGACGATGATTTTAGTTTAGTATAACTAACAAAAAACACTTCACTTTTGAATGTAATAAATGTTTTGAATAAACTAAAAACCATAGTAAGTGAGGATAGTATTTATTTATATTATTATTAAGTTCAGAACAGCATAGCTCGATTCTTTCGAATAATAGTAATCAAGGTTTTCTCTGCTGCTTGTCGGCAATAGTGCGTCGGGCATCTGTAGCTTCTAGAATAAAAAAAACTTGGTAATATTGTTTAAGTGTTGTTCAAGTGGAATATTGTTAAACCTAGAGTATGTAGTGGGGATATTTTTTAGGAAAATATTTTAACTTCTATATGGTGGCTCAAAAAAGTGTCAGTGGATCGGGATTATTTTTTTTTAATGGAACGGCCTGTATATCACTGCATTTTTGACTTTTGAAGATCACTTTACATAATCCTAAGATATGAGTAAATATACTTTGATAGTTTCAGAGATATTAATAAATCAATAAAAATATACATTTTTCAGCCTTTCTTTAAAAAAATTATTAAAAATGAACTGAGCTGAAACTAAAAATGACCTGGAATCAAAACTATATTAGGTATTTACTTTAGATGGTCTGTACTTATTTTGCTATAAATATGGTAATCGTAAATCATACAGAATGTTCAAAATTCTACGCCAAACTTACTAAAATATAAAATAATTTTTCTTGATTTTTATAAATAGAAACCTGTATACACCCTGTGTATTATTTTTTCAATAGATAGATTTTTTTGTATTTAGAGTATTTCAACATTTTTAACGGTTTTGGAGATATTCGCGATTTTATATTTCATATTTTTTATTTATTTATTAGTATCTCTGAAATTATCGAAATATATTTACTCATATCTTAGGATTGTGTAAAGTGATCTGAAAGGAAGCCAAAAACGCAATAATATACAGGGTCGTCCATTTAAAAAAAATCATCCATATCCACTCACACTTTTTGAACCACTCTATAGAAGTTTAAATATTTTCCTGAAATACATCCTCGTACATACTTTAGGCACGGCATATAAATCACACGGCAGGCCGATTCGCTTTGGCGGGAACGCTACGCGCATATCCTCGCGCACCCCGCAATTTGCGTTTCCATCAACAGAAAGTAACCAGTGTCGTAGTTTTTTTCAGCGACAACACACAGTTACGGCAGATTCGGGTCAGTAGCGTGCGACTTAATTTATTTTGATTTTTTCTTGAGTGATATATTTTGTTTTTGTTGTTTTATTTTTGTTTATTATGTGATATATTTGGGTTTTCTAGTTTTATTTTCGTTTCTTATGTATTATAATTGCTAAAAGGTGCCCGGTGGCGTAGAGGTACAGGCTCTCGTCTACCAATCTCAAGGTAGTGGGTTCGAATCCCACATCCGGCATTTCATCAGCCGACAATTTTTATTAAAATAAAAATAGTTTGGGTACCTAGGTCGACTCAGCCTTAAATGAGTACTTGGGATTCACAATCCTGAGGTAACGCGAAATTTCGAGAAATAATAGGCGGTTGAAGCGTAGTACTAGCCACATTACCTTCCTTTGTATACCGAATGGCTCTAGTATGGCAAGCTGTACCTTGCTACTCCCAAGGCGTCAAACGCTATATACGGGAGCTATTATTATTATAATGTAATATAATTTGTTTTAGTAGTTTTATTTTTGTTGGT
Organism: Sitophilus oryzae; assembly: GCF_002938485.1. Lineage (NCBI taxonomy): Eukaryota > Metazoa > Arthropoda > Insecta > Coleoptera > Curculionidae > Sitophilus > Sitophilus oryzae. The sequence continues at coordinate 4,152,149 of NW_022146055.1, read as the reverse complement.
CAATAAAAGTTTCTTTCTGTTTCCTAGAGATCCTATTAGGTATGTATATATGTAATTAATTATTTTAACATATTTTAGTTGTGAAAAAAAAACAGTAGTATACATATTAGGTCATTCAGCTAAATAGGAAGATCTAATTAAAAATCTTAACAAACTTTAATATTAGTAAGATTTAATGTTAAATATTTAGTAAAATTTAATGTTGTATCTAGACATTAAAAATTAAATTTAAAAATCATTATACTATTAATTTAAATATAATTATAAAAGTAAATAAAATGAGTATATCTAAAATAAGTTAACAATATATTTTGAAGATATAAATAAGGCCCACAAAAGGTACAAGTTGCGTTCTGTTCATTTTGAATTTAAAATGTTTACCAATTCACTTTGTAACTGTATAAAATACAATGTACCTACTTTGTTTCCTGCCATGAAAAAATAGAAGTTTCTCAAAAATTTGTGGATTTATTAATTTGTGAAATTTGAATATTAATAAAATTTGCTACGCCCATTGATGGGCATAATTTGTACGTAGCCTCTTTATATTGTTCAATAAATATTTTATTGGTATTTCTTTAATTCTTGTTTGTAACTCCTGGCATGTTTTTGTTAGTTGCATGTTTTTTAATTTTAATTGTCTATTCTCTACAGTGAAATATTTAATTGATTTTTTCATTTTTACTTGTCGAGAAGTATGCGCGGTTAAGGATTCATTTGTTTGGACAAAAGTATTGTGTAAATAAAATTCAGTTTCAGTCAATTACAGTATTTTTTTAATACGACCCTGTCGTATTTTCTGAGAAATTTTTTGATACGTTTTAATCCGGCCCTGACTAGGAAACGATAATGTCTCCGTCAAGGTCAAATTTTATAGAAATTTTAAACAAAGGAATCTGAGCAGAGTTGGCGTGCCGATTGTTTTGTGTGCCGTGCTTTAGGTTTGCACTTAAGAGTCTATTACCACAGATTAGGTATCCTATAAATATACAGATAAAAATCTTGTCCCTAATTCGTGGTACGAAAATTGTTTTTTATGACGATGTGCAAACGAGTCAAATTTCCTGAGCGCAAAAATAAACTCGCGTAAAATAACAATAAACAGCGTAATAGAGAGATATCGCTAAACCGAATAGCGTGCATGGACGTTAATAAGGCCAGGTGTTATTTCCTTTACGTGAGGTGGTATTAACTCTCTTCATTTATAGTTATCGGATCGGAAAGAATTCTGTTCGCGTCGCGTCCGCTATTTAAACTTAACCTAACTTTGAATTTAAAACTTTGACATTGTTTTGTTTACTAGGTATTTTAAAACTAAAGGGCTAAAGTGCTTATTTCCAGTGCTTTATTGTTCAATGTCTGCCAGTGGGTTTAGGGCAACAAGCAACAAACAACAAATTCTCTTAGAAGGGCTAAGTCGTCATCTGCTGTAAAACTAAGACTCTTTAGTATTGGAAGAGGTGGAATCCATATTTTGGGCCATATTTATTTAATTAAAACTAATCCCAGCTACTTAAATATCAAATTACCTAATAAAACTAAAGCAATAATTCAAAACAATTCAAACATAACCTAAAATAAAAGATCTCGCCGGCCGGCTCCGGTTGTCAAATACCCGCACATGCCCATTTAAGCAATTTTTAAACGTTATCAGAGGTTATTTAGAAAGAGCGCTTGGTGTAATTGATCCGCAAATTACGTCAGGCGGTAACGTTATTAGCGGGTGTTGCGTTAAAAATTGACTCGCGCATATCGTAACCATGATAAGGTACGCGTAAATACTGGATGACGCTATTCGGTTTTGCGATATCTCTCTAATAACTGTGCCGGTCAGGCGCTGTGCACAATTTTAGAGGCCATAAGTGGGCGTGCTATGTGCGCAAACTAGTCACCTAACTAGTGCCCGATTCCGAAAATTGGAACCACAAAAAACAATAAAGAAAAAACAAAGATTATAATCTGTATAATCTGTGCTATTACGCTGTACTTTCTGGTCGCCCTCTGGGGTCGGGTAAAGGGGGGGGGGTGGTCGAAGGAAATATACATTATATTTCAGAAATCTACCTAAGGCTTAGCCCGATCCTGTCGTGTTAAGCCACATCCATAATACAATTATATACAATAACAATTCCAAACATACGTGCTTTGATTAAGGCTTGATTAAGGGTTGCAGAGCTTCAGCATTTGCGATAAAATAGTGAGCAATTTGTTACAAAACCATATCAATTATATATCACTGTAATCACAAAACTTCAATCTACTTCTGTATTGTAAGGGAGTTTTAAATTATTTCTTTATTTTCGAGAAAATTTAGTCCAAACAAAGAATATTTTGTTGATGTTTGACCATCAAAATTCTAGAAATAAGGAAGTTGTCTAAAAATGTGCTACAATACGGATATAGTATAATCCTTTATCTTTAATTTCCTTCTTTATTTATGTAAAAATATCAGCCAGTTTTATATAAAATTTATGTTGTTAAATGCCGAATGCTTATTTTGCTACTTTTTGGACTAAAATATGGACTCTTAAACAAAATTCTCAAGTTTTTTAATCTAGGAGCTACAGATGCCCGACGCACTATTGCCGAACCGTGTCTATCTTATAGTTAACAAAATATTGTATTAAATTATAAAAAAATAAAGGACCAAAAAGAAAAAAAGAAAAGGAGGTCCAAAGTATATTTTTTATTATGTACGATTTTAGGTACAAACAGAATCTCATATGGTAACAGAACCCTGCATGCTTACCCATCCCAGAACGCTGTTATTTTTTACGATGTATCCTAGGCGAGTCATTTGACGACATGTCTCCCGCAGGATCGTAAACCGATCGGGATAGGGAAAGGAGGAACCGAAAAGGGATATGAAGTACGTAATGGGTCTGTGTCTTGTCGATGTCATTGCAGCATAAATCTCTCTGTTGGGAAAGGTGAGTAGCCTTTTTGGTCGTCGTTGAATACAGATAGGATTAACTCTACTCCATGGAGTTAGAAGTAATACGGAAAGTTTGATATGTTTACAAAAACCAATGCAACGAGGTGAATTTAAGCTTTAATTCTAATTCTTAATTCAACAAACATAAACAGAAAAATATATTTGATACCAATTAAACTTTTAGTTACGTAATCGAAGGCGCAATTTTTAAATTCATTGTTGCCAACTATGGAATATTCGGCGCCGGGCTGACTAAATGGAATTTAAATTTACCGCTGAGGATTCTCTGCTGTAAAAAATGTGAAGTTGTCATATTTATTTATTTATTTCCTGACATTGTCATTCGTTTTGACACTTTAATTTTGTATTACGTGTTTCTGGTTTAAATAAATAATGTTGTGATACTTTAAGGTAAAAAATGTTTACTAGCATACCTGGCAGTCAAACATTGTTCTTTTTAGAACCCCTTTTAATGCGAAGTGTACAAGATAGCTTAATAGCCGTAAAAACTCATTGCAACGTTATTAGAATACTTTGACAGGGAAAGCGGTAGTAATGGTTCTTTATGCCCTTTAAGTGCTGTTAAGGAGGTGAATTTTGTTCATGAAAATAATAACTGTTTATACATATATTTATAATTAATTTATTTTTGTTTTCTAAAATATTTTGATGAAAAGAAAATATGTAAAATTGGGCAATGCTGTGCCGGTCAAGCGTAATCACGTGACTAAAAGTTTATTTGATATGAACTATTATGTACTATACTTACAATTCATCAAGACTAAGGAAATGGAACAAAGATGTTTCATTTAACGAAGTGATGTTGTTGCTGGTTAAATCCCTGAAACAAACAGAAACACATCATTAATCAAAAAGCAAAAATATAAATATAAAAAGATTTATATTCCTAAGCTTTATTCAGAACCTCGCAATTAGTGGAACCGCTAATTTACGGTTTCAGATACACTTTATACTATTTAGTTTACGATCACATTCACAATGTTTAAAAAACACAATTAAAATAAATAGAATATCCTAGTAACAGCTTCCGTAGTCAGTTGTATCCATAGAGAAAGCCTAATATTTAGTATTTAGCTTATAAAACAATCAACTTTTGATTTCTAACGCCAATTTCTCTAAACGGAAGATAATCAAAGGCCAAAATGACATTGCAAATTTTGAAGTATAATTAATTGAAAAGTTAAACGTTTGATAACTTTTTCTACTAATTGAAACTGTCTAGCACTAATTTTGACGTTCTGAATACTTATATTGAAATTAAACAAACAAAATTCAAGTTCTACGCTAATTGAAACCACTAATTTTAGTGGCGTGCGGTGAAATTTATACAAGGGGAAGCGACTTGATAAATTTAATAAAAAAAAGTTGAAAAATATGTTTAACAGATCACATATAAACCACTACCTAGATTCATATTATAAAATATAAACTTTTTTTCCGATTTAGCTGAAATTTTGAATGCGCGTATAAGTAATTTAATAAAAAATGGAGAAAAACATTACTAAAAATTGTATTAATGAATAATAAATATGTAATAAATAAAAATAAATATGTAAAAATTAAAAAAAAAACGATTAAAAAAAAGTCGCCTTGACTAGGATTCGAACCTGCCTAGCTACGGCTCCAACGTCATAGCAGCGTAAAGTTCTAACGCTTTAACCACGCGGCCACCGAGGACTTGAAAGATTCTATGTAAAATTCTCACTTAAACGATAATGTTTAGTGAAAGTACTTTTTTATTTATAAACATTTATTTAATTCTGTTTTTAGTATTTGTTCTTATAGCGGCAACATAGATACATTATCTGTGAAAATTTCAACTGTCTAGCTCTAACGGTTCATAAGATAGACCTTAGTACAGACGGACGGACGAACGGATAGCGAAGTCTTAGTAATAGGGTTCCCGTTTTTACTCTTTGGGTACAGAACCCTAAAAATGGAAAAAAATCAAGTCTGCAAGACCAACATCAATCTTGCTCATCACCACGGGGGTGTCACTTGTATGGGAAAACAGGCAACAGTCAAATTTAAACGTGCCAGGACCAACGACAAAGAAAGCAACATCTGCCAGGCATTGGCTTTCTTTGTCACTCACATTGCTTAAATCATGATACCGCGGCCATTTTGCCAACAAAGAAGCTGACCGGGCTGTCCTGGCAAGTGATTTAAAACAATTTTGCTTTTACAATATTAAATTACCATTTGGATGTATTTAATGCGATTATTCAATTAACTGGTAAGTCAGAAATTACACACAAATACTTTATTCGTAAATACAACTAAGATGTAAACGTAGTTTTGTATTTTTAGATTTCAACTTTTGCAAAGACCCGCCGATAGAACTTGCCTGGCAGCGTACCTGTTTAACTAAACGTATTATTTCCTGATAATAATATCAAAACACGTAAGTACCTCTATAATTTATGATGACAAATGATTTTGATTATGTTTTATGTTATTTAAATACTTTCTAACCTCAAATAATAGTAAGATCCTTGTTTATATCGCACAGCCCGTTCAAAACTGTATTGTCTTCAAAAAATGTTTACAAAACAAACAATTATTACAAAAACAATGTCCTTTTAATCTGATTTATACCTCAGAAGGATGCCAGTAAAATTTTATTAAATCAACATTATATTATTTGGCCATTAATATGCAAAAAGGAGCATATTGCCTTAACTTAAATTTTCTTTTACTTCTCCTGACAATGTTCTCTATATTCTCTATTTTGAGTTAGTAAACTTTTGAACGGGATGTGCGATATATAAAATACATAATATATCCAAGGGTATGATCTGATAAAAGTATTTTTTGATGCATTTTTTGGTTGTTTATGCACATTGGCACAGAATATCTAGCTACGCAACAGAAGCCTCGTTACATGTATAAAACTGTAGGTAGCAAAAGGAGACAGGCTTTAAAAGTCTGTCTCCAAATCAGATATTTTGATTTGGTAGTTTCGCTACTACATAATAGAGGGCAATAAATTTAAAAGAAAACAGTTTTCTACAAACAAAATTAAAAAAGAATTTTGTGCAGTGTTGCCATTGTGTAATTCATATCGTAATACTTCCTGATAAAGCCTACCTTCAAATTTGCTACATCATTTAAACATATTAAAATAGATCTTATGAGCTAAATTACAATCACTTCCTGACGTTTGATTGTATAATTGAATCCTGAATTTTCATTGTAATTCGGCGACAATATAATAAGTATTGTTAATTGTTGTATAATAAGTATATAATAAGTATTGTTCTACCACTTCCTGACGTTCGATTGTATTCATACCAAGTTCATATTGTATAATCGGGAAAAAACGGCGTTAGCGATAGCTATGAAATGAATATCACTGTCATTTTATATGTAAATTTATATGGGAAATGTCAGCGATCGTTCTTTTCCAGCCAACTGGGCGCCGTTTTTTTCAGAAGCATATCAAGTGATACCATAATATAGTACTATATTACGATACATGGCGTTCGATTGGGCTTAAACTTGGGATACTACGTATCTTCGGTTACATTGTAATATGATGGTACTATGATGCATATAAAGTGGTACCTTAATATAGTACCATATTTCAATACCATTTCCTGGCGTTCGATTGAGCTCATATTTGATATATACTTGCGTATTTTTGATGACATTGCATTATTATGGTACCATGAAGCATATCAACTGGTACCATAATATAGTACTATATTACGTACATGGCGTTCGATTGGGCTTAAACTTGGGATACTACGTATTTTCGGTGACATTGTAATATGATGGTACTATGATGCATATAAAGTGGTACCTTAATATAGTACCATATTACGATACCATTTCCTGGCGTTCGATTGGGCTCAAACTTGGTATACTACGTATCTTCGGTTACATTGTAATATGATTGAACTATGATGTATATAAAGTGGTACCTTAATATAGTACCATATTACGATACCATTTCATGGCGTTCGATTGTTCTTAAATTCGGTATTCTACGGATCTCCGGTGACATTGCAATATTATGGTACCTTAAAGTATATCGAGTGGTACCATAATATAGTACACTATTATGATATCATTTCCTGGAGTTCGATTCGGCCCAAATTTGGTAAACTTGCGTTTCTTTATAAAGATTTGTTTAATTAATAATTTTAATTTATTTTACGGATTTTAATTTATTGTTCGATGTCGTGACAGCAACTTTTATGCCGAACTAATATATTATTAATTGCACCTGTGTCACTTTTTAAAATCTACCTAGGTCTATATAAATAACGTGGCAAACGGAAGAAATTTGTTATTATAGTATTTTTTAGTCAGTAAACATTTTTTGTACTGCATTTTAATAAATTATTTCCATTATTATTAAACTTATATTTCATTACTAACGTTCCAGCATTAATAAATATCACTATCAATCGCCCTGTATATTATTAATTTTAAAGGTAATTAAAGGTATTTTCTTAGTTAACATTATAAGGTATAGTGTATATTAAAAATGTATATGTTTTGTCATAATATACTTAAAACTATTTTAATAGCCAAAGGAATAATTAATATAAGTGTATTTGACAAGAAAAGAAGAATAGAAAGAAACACATACTGCATTATACACAATAAATGAATGGGATGCCAATTCACGTCTTTTTGAATCTGGCAACTGTGCATATTTAGCCGAGCTATAAGGCCGTCGACGAGCCGTCGATCCAAAACCGAAAGTTCAAAATTTCTAATTATATTCTGATTATGATATTGTCGCGCCATCTAGTATTCTATTTGTGCAATTTTAGCTCTTTCATTTCGAGTATTTTTCTGTTGCGTAGCTAGATATTCTGTGACATTGGCTTGGTTTATGTTTTATTCAGCTTATATTTATTTGGTATAACAGTTTTTTTGCCTTTGGAATGGCATGCATTGAGGCTAGATAGTGTTTCATTAGATCATTAAAGGAATTTAAATTAGCATATATTTTTTGTGATTGTGTGTTATCATGATACAGGTAGTTGTATCATAGTGCCTTATGCATGTTATTTACCTATTATATACTTATGTATTATCAGTAAATAGATGATAACGTAGTACTAAAATGTCTTTTTAATAGTATGTTTATCTTTCCAATTCACTAGTTATTTGCAAAATGTATTTTGAACTAATTTAAGTCATTAATTGATCATCTCTTTCTTTTCAGGTTCCGGGATATTCTTTTTTCATTGTTAAAAAAATATATATATTTCAATATTATTGTAATATAAATCGCAGCTCTAAAAAATAAATGATATTGTTTACTAATGTGTAATTTATTTACTATGAATTTTCTCTGAAAATAATAAGTCTTTAATAATATCATTGATTTGCTGTGTAAAGTTAATAGACATATTTTTAATACATTAAATTATATTAAAGTAATAAAAAATATGTTTATTAACTTTAAACAGTAAGTCAGTGAGACTTATAAAAATATTTTTTTTTAAATTTCCCCTCTTTTAAGCCCCGCCCCTCCAATTCCGCTCAATTTAGCTAGTACTGCCAGGCGACACCAGGTGGCGTCTGTTTCCATTTTTTAACATGAAGTTAGCATTTCTTTAATGTACCTATTCCCTGCTCATCACTATAACTGACAAGCTGGTTTTTGTTTGAATTCTAATGGTGTGAATTTTATAAGTTTTTATTTTTAGATCTGTATGTTCTAGTGGTAAAATACTCGTATTCTAGAAATAATAATAAAAGAGTTCTGCTAAACAACACAATTATTTTAACGATAGACGGTTAGAGACAAGAACAATAAAATAAAACTATTTAGAAAAGAAATTGGGTTTTATGTAGAAAGAGAAACTGGAGCTTTTTAATTATTTCCTCTTTTATAACTTAAACATAGGGATAAAAGACTAAAAGACGCGAAGAGGCAGCAGCAAAGTTAACTAATTATGTCTCATAAAACACTGGGGCGAATCAATGTTAACATCTTAATAGGTTTACTCTATCTCGACATCCGAACTTGTCAAGTTAAATAGGCCTCGGTCCATGGTTATTTACGAGTTTCGCCAGACCAGAGGAAAATCTAGAGAGAGAGCAAGACAAAGGGGATGGGGGTAGGGTCTTCAACCCTTTTTGAAGCTCTCGGGAAAAGTTGTAAAACGTATAGAAATAACTTAAAGGAAAAAGGAGGTTTAATTTCATTAGTGGATGGATAGTTTGTTACTTAAAATAATTTAATTAACCTTTGGTTCGTGTGTTTATATTTAGAGTACTGATTAAAAAATAAAAATTAATAGTAAATGGTCATAAAGCTCTTTAACAATCATTCATGAAACTCTTTATGTTACATTAGGCAAAGATAATAAAGTCCTCCTATTCTGGGTGGTGAAACTAAACCCCTCATTTTAATATTTGTCGACTACGAAAAGGCATTCGACTCTATCGATCAACACAAATTATTCAAGGCCCTAGCCGAATGTCGTATAGACACCCGTTATACTAACCTTTTAAAATATATATACGACCATGCAACAGCATCTGTATCGCTACATGAAAACACAAATAAATTTCGTTTTAAAAGAGGAGTACGGCAAGGCGATACAATTTCCCCCAAATTGTTCATAGCACTATTAGAATATATGTTCAAAAGACTAAACTGGGAGGAAATGGGCATTAATGTTAACGGGGAAATTCTCAATAACCTGCGTTTTGCTGATGTCTTGGTGCTGAATACAGACAAAATACACGGAGCACAAAATATGCTAGAAACACTTAAACGGGCATCAGATCAAATTGGACTACGCATAAATTATTCAAAAACAAAACTAATGACCAATCTTGTTATTAGTGGAAATGTCTCGGTGGACGGAGCAAATATAGAACAAGTATATTCATATAAATATCTGGGGCACGAAATAACACAATTGGTCACGATAACCAGACACACGAGATACACAGAAGAATAGGACTAACATGGGCGGCATTCGGCAAACTAAGATATGTGTTAAAATCAGATCTACCAATGTGCTTAAAGAGGAAGGTGTTCCATCAGTGTGTTATGCCAGTACTTATATATGGCGCAGAGACAGTTACACTGACGAAAAAGCCCATAGAAAAAATCCGTGTAGCCCAACGAACTATGGAAAGAGCAATGCTTGGTGTATCTCTAAGAGACAATATACCCAATACAGTTATAAAACAGCGTACACGAATAACAGATGCTATACATCTGCTTAAAAAACTCAAATGGAACTGGGCTGGGCATATTGCTAGAAGAACGGACGATAGATGAACCAAGCTAATACTAGAATGGCGGCCAAGACAGGATACTCTCAGAAACAGAGGCAGACCTCCGACAAGATGGTCAGATGACTTAAAGAGACTTAGGAGAAACTGGATCCAAGTGACACAGAACCGAGAAGAGTGAAAATATTTAAGGGAGGCCTATGTCCAGCAGTGGACACTGGGTACAAGCTCATCACTAACTGGACCAGAGCCGTTCTGCTTCCCAAGTAGAAAGAAACTTAAAAAGGAACTCAAGAACCTCTAAGACACCATCCGTAACTTAGAATGGAAATCCCCCAACCTGTCTTAGACACTCAAATAAATTTCTCAGAACACGGAAAATATTTTCCTTGATTTAACTATGAATAATCTTCGGATTATCACGGTTTTTTTACAGGACACTGTATCTTCAACGAACACCTCAGTAGAATGAAGCTAAGAAACAACGACGGATGCAGATTCTGTGGGGAAAATGGAGAAGCACCAGAATACCTTATCAGTGAGTGCGCCGAGACGACAACCATTCGTGCCATGAACTTTGGTACGAGTGGTAGCGGTGGGAAACTAACCTCTGTAAAACCGTCTCAAATACTGGATTTTGTAAAAATCCTGAGATTATATGATGAGTTATAACTTAAGAAAGGGGGACACTGATTAGATAGATCTGTAATGTCGCGGTGATTAACCCCCCTCCGATACATTTTACTTATTTTTTCTTCTACAACTCTATGTTATAAAGCCAAACTAAAGTTTTTATTTTTTTTGTGGTGTATATGTTGGAGGCAGATGCCAAGTTTAATATGGACAAATCGCCATATGTCTAATTATTTCGGACATAGGCCGAATTCGGCATCTGCCTCCAACATATACGCTGTTATTGAAATATGACCTAATGTGTTAACTATAATATTCTTTGCCTAAACTAACGATTTTTTAAATGAGAGACCCTGCATATTATTTGACTATTTTATTTGCTTTGTTACCAGCTTTCTAAAAAGTGTAATATTATCGATACTTACTATTATAAACAAAGATAAAAAATGAATTTAGTAGTTTATTTTAATATTAGTTATACTTTGTTACTATATTTGATACCAATTAAACTTTTAGTTACGTAATCGGGGGCGCGATTTTTAAATTTATTGTTGCCAATCATATTCGGCGCCGGGCTGACTAAGTGGAATTTAAATTTCCCGCTGGCGATTTAGGTGGTAGCTCTGCTTTAAAAAAAGTCAAGTTGCCACATCTATTTATTTATTTCCTGACATATGTATGCCATTCATTTTGACACTTTTTTAGTCTATATACTAGCACAGTTTTGTATTACGTGTTTTTGGTTTAAATGAATTGTGTTGAGATGTTTTAAGCTTAAAAATTCTTAGTAGCAGACCTTGCTGTCGAACATTGTTCTTTTTAGAACTTCTTTTAGTGCGAAGTGTACAGGGTGAGTCATCCTGATAGAGTAAAGTCCATTATCTCATTTGTTTTGAGATTTACAAAAAAAAATTAAATATAAAAGTTGTATGGTAGATTAAGATACACATTTTAAAATTATTATAGAGTATACAAGGTGCTTCAAGAAAGTATGGCGGATATAACAATGTTTTTTTTAAATGCAACACCCTATCTTTCATTTTATTTTTAAATTCTGCGTAAAATTTTTATATAATTTTTTTATAATCTTTTTTATATATAATGTTATATACCTCAAATTAATAGTTTTTGTAATATTTCAATTTCTTTAAACAATTGTTAAATAGCAGTGTGGTAAAAAATTGTCAGTGGTGCCATTGTTTCTGAAGTTGGAGTAGCAAAATTTGGTAGGAAAGTTTTATAGAGATGAAAAGAAAGATATATATGTATAAAGATATTTTAGTTAAATGATACAGGGTGTTCAAAATATATTTATGAATTTCAACTATTTAAAATTAAAAAATCTCAAATTTTTTAAACGGGACACTCTATATATTATCATTTTTTCTGATAGATTTTACAAAACTCTTCAACTTTTATTAAGTATGTCATATACCTATTTTTAATAGTTTGCGATTTATTCCAATTTTTTCTATTTTTATCCATATTTTTAATACAATTACCCTATAAAATCATAGTTACCATGACAAAACAAACTATTTATTACTTATCTTTAACAAGTAGCTTAATAATTAGTTACAATTGCTAGTATTAGTTAAAATTAATTAATTTTACTCGAATAAACTAAAATCGCAGTCGTGAATTTCTTGGTGTATTTCTATATTATAAAAGAGGACACTTCGAAAGAGGATTTACCGTCGCGCGTCGGCGCGAATAGCCACAGATTAAGGTAATACTAGATTACCTAATTGTTGAAGACTACTGATATATGAATTTTCTTCGATACACAGTAAAGTTTTTTTCTCGTAGTAATTCTGGTTTATAATTCATTTGGTTTACCAAATCCAATGGTTTGCCAATATTACTACTGCCTCGAAACCGTCCCATCACACACTGAAGAGGTTTTCTAGATAATCTACATATATTCTTATATTACTTATCAAAGTACTCTATAATATATAGTACTGAACCAAAAAATATATTTTTCTTGGCTTGTTCGTGTATATCAGTCACATTGACTAATTCATTTCACAAAAATCTGTAAATATTATCTCTACAATTTATACTTATTACAACAAATTAAACTAAAATTCAAATTTTGTTCTTAACTTGCTTAACATACAAGAAATTTTGATAATTAGTACATTTTGTCATAGCAACTATGAATTGTATTAAAAATATGGGTAAAAATAGAAAAAAAAATGGAATAAATCGCAAACTAGTAAAGATAGGTATATGACATACTCAATAAAAGTTGAAGAGTTTTATAAAATCTATCAGAAAAAATTAAACCTAATATATAGAGTGTACCATTTAAAAAAATTGAATTTTTTTTAATTTTAAGTAGTTGAAAATCATAAATATATTTTAAACACCCTGTAGCATCTAACTAAAATATCTTTACATAGATCTCTTTCTATATCTCAATAAAATTCTCCTACCGAATTTTAGTTCCGCAATTTCAGAAACAATGCCATCACTCACAATTTTTTATCATACTGCAATCTAACATTTGTTTGAACAAATTTAAATATTACAAAAACTATTAATTTTAGGTATATAACATTATATATAAAAAAGTTATAGAATTTTACGCAGAATCTAAAAATAGAATAAAAAATAGGGTGTTGCATTTAAAAAAATATATGTTATATCCACCACACTTTATTGATGCACCTTGTATACTCTATGATAATTTTAAAATGTGTATCTTAACCGTCCCTATAACTTTTATATTTAATATATTTTTGTAAACCTCGAAACAAATGAGATAATGGACTTTACTCTATCGTTGACTCACCCTGTACAAGATTACTTAATAGCCGTAAAAACTCATCGCATTAGAATATTTTGAACGGGAAAGCGGTAGTAATGGCCCGGTATGTCCCTTAAGGGATGTTAAGAAGGTGAGTTTTGTTGATGTAAATAATAACTGTTTATATATTTATAATTAATTTATTTTTGTTTCCTGAAATATTTTGATTAAAAGAAAATATGTAAAATTAGTCGACGGTGTGATATGAACTATAATTAATGAATTTCTACGATATTTTCTATGAATTTGTAAGAAAATTCAAAAATATAAATGATTTACAAAAGCATATTCAATAAGGAATAAATAATTATTTATTAGTAAAAGTTTTCTTAATGAGTCACCCTTGTTCCATTTGAAAAAATTGACATATGTATGATTAAAAATACGATTTGTACATCTTTTAACTGGCCTAGACAAGACACGAAACCCATTAGACGATCAAAACTATTTTTCCAAGGCTCCTTGATTAAAACTTAGTGTTTTTAACAACACCATGGCACCCTGGATTGAAATTTAAAATAGGATTTGTTTATAAGCGACAATGTCAAAAGTTTACATATGATATGTCATTCTATTCAGAGTGTCATTTTTTATCGAATAAAGTAGCAATATACCGAGGGTGCCTTTAAAAATCAAAAGATGTAATCATTTCGGTGAAACAAGAAGAGACCAAAAACAATTGAATACGTCAATAAATCCTAATTTATGTCATATACCTACTAACATACAAATCTGTTTTTTTTTATCTGAAAAAATAAAGAAGTAATAGGGGTGAGCCACTTTTGATACGACCCGGTATATTAAAAAATATTGTTTCATAATGTAATATCATTTTAAAATTCTTGTATGTTATTTTATATTCTGAAGATAATTTTAGAATAAACCGGAATATATTTTTAATAAAAACATTATTAATTATTAACAGGGTTATAATTATGATTTTGTTACAAGATTTTACATTTTACTAAACTATTATCTAAATAAGCGCCTTTCTACAACAACGCCACTTCGACCATATATCACTTAATGTAACAACAGAAAGAAACTTTAGCCGACTTTAACTTTTTGCCAGTAGCTTTGTATTGTTCTATTAACATGTGTACACTAAAAATTTTAAACGTTGATGATTATAATTAAATATCATATACAGGGTGTCCCAATATTCCGTGGACATAGATCTACTACGTATTTATGGAATCAAAATACGTTCATTGGACACAATTTACCTCTATAAAAAAGTGCTTCGGTTGTCCGCTAAAGGGTATCAAACTTTAAAAAAATAAACATATTTCTTCAGATCATAGAAAAACCGTTAATCCGATTTGAATGAGATTTTGGGTGTCTATGTTTTGCTAAGTGCTTTAACATTTTTTGGCTCTCACAAAAATCAAAAAAATGTACGGAAAGGTAAAAACTACCCCCACCTCTACATAAATTTTAGTGTAAATATTTTCCAACTGCATCGACGACAGGTTTTCTGTTCGTAAAATGGCCCCACTAGTATTTACTACATTTTTGTCTCTTGTAAAAAAACGCCATATTAAAATAAGTTAATTGCAATTGCACATAATTTATCTTTATTAAAAAGTGACAAAAAACGTTTTTTGTAAGTCAGCTTAGGAAAAATATTTTTTTCCTCAAAAAGTATGCGCGGTGGCGTTTTTCTACAAAATACAAAAAATGTAGTAAAATACCAGAAGGACCATTATGCAAAAAAAATTGGTCGTCGGTTGAGTTGGAAAATATCTATACTAAAATTTATGTAGGGGTGGGGGTAGTTTTCATCCTTCCCGTACGTTTTTCTGATTTTTGTAAAAGTCAAATGTTAGAACACTTAGCAAAACATAGACACCCAAAATTTCATTCAAATCGGAATAACGGTTCTTAAAATATCTGAAAAAATGTGTTTATTTTGGTTGCTTAGTTAAGTTTGAAGCCCTCTAACGGACAAACGAATCACTTTTGTATAGAAGTAAATTGCGTCCATGGTAAATGTATCCATGGAATATTGGGACACCCTGTATGAAAACCGCAATTTTAATGTTATATTAAATATACTAAATATAATAAAACTAAGAACAATTCAAAGTATGGAAGGTCCAGTTTTATGTGCCTGTTTCATGGCCTGATATCGCCCGAATTTTATTGTCATGTGAGTATCCGTAGATCGCCATTTTACGGAGCATGTTGGTCGTAAAATGGAATAAACGTTTGAGATTTTTGCGATCCTCACATAAAATCCTTCTATAAATAAGGCGATAATATTACTGCACTTGCACTAAACTGCAACAAGACGGTTCACAAAAGAAAATTCATAAAATATCGGATTAGGCTATACCGGGCGACGACTAAATTGTTGCACAGACCTCACTTTATTTAATTCTATCGAATGAATTTTAATCTTGCGTCCAAAATTTATAAGGTTTATCAAAACTCACATTTTCTAAAAAATCATTCTTATATTTCTGAGACGAGTCTAGACAGTAGCAGGAAATTTCTTAATATCCACCCTGTATATATTTTGCATATTTAGATTTAGACCTCAAACTTTTTATTGTAATGATGTTTTAATAACCAAGTCAAACCACTCACTAAAATACGGCTCAAATTTGCCAGGTATTTCAGGAAGTAAGAGGGCTAGGACAAATCTGTGTGTAGAATTTTTAGTTTCATAAATGTTCTTCTATGCAAGCTATAAATTATCGAAAAGGTGAAATCTAAGTTCCGTGCAGCTTTTCACGTCGCTGAGATCTATCATTTTCGAAATATGACTCATACTTATGTATTTTTAAGTGGGACATTTCACACACAATGGGACAAATTTCAAATATTCAAACTCTTATAACTTTTGTCATGAGAGTGTGCAAAATTCGAAAATAGCTGTGCAAAATTAGCCGATTCGTTTGATATACACAAAATTCAATTTCGTGACAGAAGGGGGGGAAATTGCAAATTTTCAAACCTTCATAACTTTAATCAGGATGGTGTGCAAAATTCAAAAAGAGGTGTGCAAAATTGTGCAAAATTAGCGGATTCGTCTGATATACACAAAATTCAATTTCATGACAGATGGGGGGAAATTGCAAATTTTCAAACCTTCATAACTTTAATCAGGATGGTGTGCAAAATTCAAAAACAGGTGTGCAAAATTGTGCAAAATTAGCCGATTCGTCTGATATACACAAAATTCAATTTCGTGATAGATGGGGGGGGGGGAAATTGCAAATTTTCAAACCTTCATAACTTTAATCAGGATGGTGTGCAAAATTCAAAAACAGGTGTGCAAAATTGTGCAAAATTAGCCGATTCGTCTGATATACACAAAATTCAATTTCATGACAGATGGGGGGAAATTGCAAATTTTCAAACCCTCATAACTTTATTCAGGATGGTGTGCAAAATTCAAAAACAGGTGTGCAAAATTGTGCAAAATTAGCCGATTCGTCTGATATACACAAAATTCAATTTCGTGATAGATGGGGGGGGGGGAAATTGCAAATTTTCAAACCTTCATAACTTTAATCAGGATGGTGTGCAAAATTCAAAAACAGGTATGCAAAATTGTGCAAAATTAGCCGATTCGTTTGATATAAACAAAATTCAATTTAGTCACAGATGGGGGGGGGGGAATTTCAAATTTTTAACCGCTTATAACTTTCGTCAGAAGGGTGTGCAAAATTCAAAAACAGATGTGCAAAATTGTGCAAATTTAGCCGATTCGTTTGATATACACAAAATTCAATTTCGTGACAGATGGGGGGGAAATTGCAAATTTTCAAACCTTCATAACTTTAATCAGGATGGTGTCCAAAATTCAAAAACAGGTGTGCAAAATTGTGCAAAATTAGCCGATTCGTTTGATATAAACAAAATTCAATTTAGTCACAGATGGGGGGGAAATTTTAAATTTTCAACCGCTTATAACTTTCGTCAGAAGGGTGTGCAAAATTCAAAAACAGGTGTGCAAAATTAGCCGAATCGATGTACATAGAAATAAATCAATTTCTTAACAAATGGGGAGGAACGGTCAAGTTTGCCCCCCGTTTAAAAAACGGCCCTGGTTTCTCTTAGGTAAGTGTGCAAAATATCATTTATGGTGTGCAAAATTGTGCAAAAGTGTGCAAAATAGTGGTATATTAATTTTTGAACTTCCTCTAATACGGGGGGGGCAAACTTGACTGACCTCTAAAATACGGCTCAAATAAGTGTAAATATTTTCAGAGCTAGTAGATCTTGATAAAAGAAACATATTTTCTCTATACCGTCCAAATAAATAATAGGGGAAAACCGCTATGAAGTGGACATATTATTAAAAGGAGTTATATTAATTATTAATCGATAATGAAATGAATTAAAAACTACATAGGTTGAAAGCTTCATCAATATGCTTTTAAAATATATTACTAAATTTATTTTGGAAATATTGCAATTGGGAGTAATATCTAAGTTTGAAGAAAGTTGCTTTTGTCCATTTCAAAACATCGATGTATTGGATTGGACAGTAGTGGTTATGAAAAGGACATTTATGTTAAAAGACATTAATTGCTTCAAAAATAACTTTAATTTAAACAAACTATATCTTAAGAGCAGTTATTACAATAAAAATTTCGAATACCCTGAATACCACATGTTTCATGTGCCCAAGAAGAACATAAGAAACACTTTAACTAGTCTGCTTTGGTACATTGATACGCTTTCTTGCAACAGACACAATTATCTTTATTTATTACGTTATTGTTTTCGTGAGGTTGAGTGTTGGGTTCTCTGTTTTCTCTTGGTATAAATTGGCATAGAGGAACTTTTTTACTTGACTGTTCACTATCATTAAGTTTCTACCGGTGGAAGTAATTCACATCCAAAAATCCTTCTTCCGTCATTCAACCACTTGGATTGGAAATTCCTTTTGCGACACTAGGCCCTTCTTTCAGCATAATTTCCTTAAAATGCACTCTGGGAAATATAAAACGGGAGGAATTGTTCCTCCAGAGGCATTAATAAATCCAAGCATCGTAACTAAATTACCTCTTTCGACTGAAGTCACTTGCCCGACCTGTTTTGAACCTCTAGTTGCTAAAACTTTTGGAGGATTTGTAACCGTGAGACAGCCGGTTTCGTCTAAATTATTCCAAATCATATGGGGCTTAAATTTATGTTTTTCCAGAGCTCGCTCCAAATTGCTATAAAAATTACTGACATTCGTTGGATTGAATGAAGTCGCTCTAGAGAGAGAAGTGTTTTCTGGGTTTTCTTAAATTTAATGTTAAATTTCTTTTCATAAAACCAAGTAGCCAGTCTTTTGATGTCATCTTCTTTTCTTTCCAAGGTTTCGGTAAAATTCCCTGAGCCTTTGCATACTGGTAGGCAAGTTCCTTGACTTGCACGGTTGTGAGACCGTAACACATCTTTTGATGATGTTTTCAGATAATCAACCAATAATTTTTCCTGTTCAAGGAGAAAATACGTTTATTAACTATGTTAGGTCGATGACGATAATCTTCCTTCTGAGTTCTAGCTCTTTTTTACAAATTGAAGCTACCGACCGGATAGATTGATTTTTATCAAAAACTTCTCTTACGGCGGTTTCGATTACATCACTGGCTGGTCGTAACCTTTTCTTTCGTGTAGAAATATTGATCTGAAAAATAAACAACTAATTTTAATGAAAAGTTTAAAATTATCTACTATTCCTTAACAAACTTGTCACAAAGCCTTGAAAGGACATGTAGTATTGAAACGGACACGTCCATTTCAATACGGCGTCTTGTGTCCATTTCAAGACAACACCCACTTAACCACTAAATGACAATATAAAGTGTAAATAGAGAAATATTTTATACGGTCTAAACCTTCATTTGTGTACTATAATAACTTAGTTTTAAACTTATTAATCTGAATTTGACAAAATTTCAATAGCTTACCTGTGACATAGTTCGATATTTTCACAAAGAAAATTAGTTTTTTAACACCTAATATTAAAATTCTTGCCGCCGAGAAACGATCAGCCAGTTCAGCCCGCAATTTTGGTGGTAATGGAAGCGGCGCGCGGGGTTGCCAAATGTAATCGTAAAAGTTTCGGCTATTCAATCAAATAGGACTTAAGACAAATGTCCGTTTCAACACCCGTCCGTTTCATAGCGGTTTTCCCCTAATATAAAGGAAATAATCTGTTACAATCGAGTTATTTCACTTTGAAATTTAAAAAAAGAATATTTTTTGCTTAAATTTTGAAAACTACTGGATATTTTTCTTGTTAATTTAATCTAGTTACCTAGTAGATATTAGGAAGATATTATTATGTAAGAAAACTCGTTTTTGAAGACGTACTACTCCTAAAAATATTTGCACTTATTTCAGACTCATCCTGTATATGACATTATTGTATTAATATCATAAGATGTTTTATATTTTTATTTATACTTTTATATCTCCAGATTTAGATTAACAAATACCAATAAATATAATATACAGTATGTCCCCGGATTGTGTTTACAAGAGGAAAAACTTTTATTATTGATATTTTGAGAAAAATACATTCTTCATAAAAATTTTTGCTTGTTCTAAAATGGTTAATCCTGTTTAAACATTTCTAAATTTCCATACAGTTTTAGAGAAAATTAAAAAAAGCATGAAAAAATGGTTGATTTTTTTCCTATATAGTAAGTTCTTACCTTCCTTAGTCCTAAAAATCAAAACGCGTTTCTATGGTAATATAGTTTTGATTTCATTCTTTGATAGATTGTTAATGATAGAATTTTAATTAACGTCATATTTTTTGCTGTTTTAAAATGTTAAGGACGACATTTCTCGCAAACTTTGAAGTATAATTAGTGGAAAAGTTAAAAGTTTGATAACTTTTTCCACTAATTGAAAATGTCTACCACTAATTTTGACGTTCTGAATACTTACTTTGAAATTAAAGGAACAAACTTTTACGCTAATTGAAACTAATTTATTCCACTAATTGCGAGGTTCTGAATGAAGCTTTAGGACTTGAACCATATTTTCATGCAAAAAATTCAATTTTCATCCAAAAAATCAACCATATTTTCATGCTTTTTTTAATTTTCTCCAAAACGGTATAGAAATTTGGAAAAGTATAAACGGGATCAACCCTTTTAGAACAAGCTTAGAAAAACTTTAATGAAGAATTAATTTTCCTCAAAACGTCAATAATAAAAAAGTTTTTCCTCTTGTAAAGAGAATCCGGGGACATACTGTAGGTAAATATTAAAAAGTTATTTTTTATATTTTGTATTAATTAAATACAAATTACAATTATTGGTTTAGCATAATTTTACTTGAATAATTTTTTAATGCTAAAACAACGTTCTAAAAGTTTATAGGTGTATTATAAAAGTTATCTACATAAAAAAGCCGAAATTTCTTGAGTGATGTAATTTTAATAATCGCTAGCCACGCAAGTTCGTGAATAAAATCAATAAAATATAACGAACTTCGAAAAAATACTGTATAATCGCCAAAAAACTCGTCATAAAATTATAAGAGGTGTAATACAGAACAGTTAATCAAAATGCAAAGTGCTCAAAATTGGCGAACCATTATTTTTGATAACTACCGAAGACCAGGTTTTAAATTAAAGCAAAAAATTCAATTTGGTATATGATAGTGCCTACATGCTTATTAAAAAAATGAGCATTAATTGTTTACATAAGGAGCTTTAAAAAATACAAGAATTTTAAGTGAAAATGTGTTATCGACGCCTATGATCCTTATGATAGGCAGTCATTTTCACGCCGTGCCTGCACCCCGTGTCTGCTGATGTTGGCGAGTAGCGGAGTAGTAGGCTTTGGAAACAGTTGAATATCGGAGATTGTTGATTTTCGGTCCAGAGAAGACATTGTTTGTCAAGCTAGTTAGAATTATATTTTAAAATATCAATTTCTGTTAAATATATTAATCTCCCGATTACATCAGAAGTGGCGATGAGTTTAATCCAGCGTTCTTAGGCCGTAACGGCGTATTTCTGACTTACTGACGACTATTGACTTGACATTGACCTTCGACACTATCGTTTCATAAATGCGTCGGTTTCGAGGATCGATTCGGTCATCGGTTGTCTCAGATACGGGTACCCGTCGGCGTCGAATTTCGGATACCGTCGTCGGATCGGCGAAGCGCGAAAAGAAAACCGGAGGGATCATTCTGCTAGCTCTAGTGCTCGAAAATATTAGCGGAAAAAAATGCAGTGCTGGAAAGAAGCGTCATATCACCCCTGCAAATTACAGACTCCGGAAAATAACAGGAAAAGGTTGTGAGCCAACACATTATCTGAACAAATCTCTTCTGAAAGGTATTTTAAAAATGACTAGAAAAAAAATCGAGATAAATTCTAAGGTAATTAAAATTCTAAGGTAGTATTTTTATACATTAAAAATTGTTGCCATGGAGACAGATTTGAGTTTAAAGTAATTGTTCGGATTTTTTGATTTCGGATTTCGGTGATATGAATCGCCTCGTGGTTCAAGAGGTCTCGAAGAGAGGGCGCTACCGTAGTCGGTTGATAAGGGTCGATTTCGCTTGCGAAAGAAGATGGCTGCGAACCTCAGCGAAAACAGACAGTTTTTCACGTAAAAAATAAAATTTTATTGTTAAAATTAAAAGTTAAATAAATATCTATCTATGGTCCTCTTGAGGAATAAAATTTCTAGAGTTATGCGTTATTTAGTATATTAGTTATGTTGAGTATGTGTTATTTTATTCTCATTAAACTTCTTGATCAAGCCGAAACGTGGAACAGTGGTTTTCAAACATGATTTTTATTTTTGTGCGTTGAAATATTTTGTTGAGCTTTTTAATTAAAAATATTAAACAAAAGTCGAACAGTAATTTAATAACTTCATTGTTTATTATGTAATAAAAAATATATCAGGTGTATACAGGTATATTCAAGACATTTTATGTGGAAAGGTAAAAAAAGACTTCAAAAGTTTTTCAGTTTTTCAGAAGTACCTACTATCGATTGTTTCATAAATATATAATTTATATTTTTCATATATACATTTTTTTAATTACACCCCATTTTACTTATTACTTATTTTATTACTTTAAGTTTAGTTATAGATATTATTAATATTTCAGCTATATTTTTAATTTTTTCTTACATTTTACTGAAACTTTCAACTTTAGGTAGTCTAGTATTGCTATATCAGAAATATACTAGGTGTTACATGAATGTACTTGGTAATTATCTTTAGTGATTAGAAATACAAGAGAGAAATAGTAGATATGTAAAATTTAAAGTTGAACATTTATGAAATCAAACGTTTATTAAGGAATATTAATTTATTATTAGACACCTCATAATCCTCCTAGTATACACGCATTTTCGATCTAATATTTGAAAATTCATTTTAAGATGCTGTTTTTAACGTAGTCTTTAAGAAAGTTATTTTGTTTTCTTCATATTTATGTAGTTGAATAAATACATGGTTGTAGAAAAGTTAAATAGGTTCCGAACTTCAGGCTTTAAAAATTCACTTGAGAATTATATCAAAATTTCACATAATTTATAAGTACCTATTACATTAGTTTTTCAATTATTATAATATAATTTTAACCACCTCATTATATTTCAGAGTTTTTCAGTTTAATTCAGGTATTTCGCCAGTATTTCAAGAACTTTATCTTTGTATACGCCATATCCTTGTTTATATGCCATATTTAATAGCAAATAACCCTTCGAATAGTGTTGTAATAAATTGACACATTGTGAGTGTTAAAATAGTTGTGTAAAATTTTGTAGAAGATGAGAACGAAGCGTTTATTAAAGTACACAGGGCTACTTTTTAATAAAAGCGTAATTTCTTTTAATTAGAAATAAAAGTAAATGTCCAGATGGGTCAAATTCTAGGCGCCAGAGTACTATTATATAGTAGATTTCACAACACGCTGTAGATATCTCGAAAACAAACTACTAAAGCACGACATAAAATAAATATTCTCGGAAATAAAATATTGTTTCGGTAAGAACATGTTTAAATAGTTTTTAACAAAAATGTCTAATAGTTGATATACAACTAGCAAATCCGATTATCTTTATCTTATATAAAATGCATACACTTTTCATATTATGCGTAAACAAACATAAATAAAGTGGTACTATATTATTTTAATTTAAAATACATAAACTAAGCTACCTAGGTATGTACTTAAATCTTTATGCGACGATTAATATATGAGTTTTACAACCCTGAATAAAGTAATCATTTAGGAATACCCTTTTACCTAAAAAAAAAACGAATACTTTCACTATAAACTAGCCATATATCTCACTACCTGAATACTGTCTGACATCCACGTGGAATGGGACAAGTAGAGAGGCATAATCTCTGTAATGTGTAACGACTTGCATGACGATATCTAGGTTGAAAATGTTTCAAACATTCAGTTTGGATTGTGTGAAATCTAAGCACTAGGAGCAAAATGAGCGTATCTGGACAAGTTGAGTTTATCCCTCCGGGCGTAAATGATAAAGTCGGCGTTAGCGATTTTCGGCGTAAATTAGTAGCGAATTATGCGAAATATCAAGCGGAATAAAAGAAAAATTGGATGCGTAGCGAACTATATTCAGCGTTAGATCTACTAAGGATCTGCTAAGGATCACTTCGACACAGCTAATAGGATCCAATCAATCTCCAAGGTAGACAGGTTCATTTAAACTTCTAAGCAGCTGAGGATTGGTTGATATGAAATTAGAAACATCCTAGGATGGTATGCACGGTCAAAGAACAAGTACCGTGGAATAGCTAGATCTGGCAAGCTATGGATTTGGTTATGGTAGATTCAAACGTGTATTAGGATAGGAAAAAGGAGTAGGGTTAGTTCTACCCGGTACTCTCTTTTTCAAGGTATACGTTAGTATGATAGCTGGAAAAGGCGTGTGGTGGTTGCTAAGGTATGAGTTTACCACCTGGGCGCTTTGTGAGTAGGGCGGACATGACTTGCGAATAGGGATGAGTCCCGGTATTCGGTCTGGTTAGTTCGACCCGGATTGCTCTCTCTTCCAGTGGCTGGAATAGGCGTGGGCCCATAGTTAGATTTAGAATTTAGGTTTAAGATTTTAGAGTTGAAATTTAACTTTATTTTGTTGCACGCAAGCTGCAGATTGCGTGTAACACCAATATATAATAAGTAATTCGTTTATTTTACCTTTTGAAATTGTTTTTTGTCCCTGAATAATTTATTTGTCCATCATGAGTTTTTGAGTATTGTTTCTGAGTGAGTTACGATATTTTATTTTTATTTCAGCTTTTAAAAATGTCCTTTAAACGATTCTGATTATGTTTCTCCTTTTAGAGTGATGTAACAATGGTAACAATTGGCTGATAAGATTTTGTCAATTGGTTTTGTATCAATTGTCTAGTATCAGCAGCAAACAATCTAACATAATATATTTTTATTTCAGCATTTAAAAATGTCCTTTAAACGATTCTGATAATGTTTCTCCTTTTAGTGTGTTGAGATAATGGTAACAATTAGCTGATAAGGTTTAGTCAATTGGTTTTGTATCAATTGTCTAGTATCAGCAGCAAACAATCTAACATATATTTTTATTTCAGCATTTTAAAATGTCCTTTAAACGATTCTGATTATTTTTGTCCTTTTAGTGTGATGTAAGAATGGTAGCAATTAGCTGATAAGGTTTTGTCAATTGGTTTTGTATCAATTGTCCAGTATCAGCAGGAAACAAGCTAATAAATATTTTTATTTCAGCTTTTAAAAATGCAATTTAAAAGGTTCTGATTATTTTTGCCCTTTTTAGTGTGATTCAGAGGAGTGAGGACACTCATAAGTCAGGAATGGCCGAATGTTATCGACGCCTATGATCCTTATGATAGGCAGTCATTTTCACGCCGTGCCTGCACCCCGTGTCCGCTGATGTTGGCGAGTAGCGGAGTAGTAGGCTTTGGAAACAGTTGAATATCGGAGATTGTTGATTTTCGGTCCAGAGAAGACATTGTTTGTCAAGCTAGTTAGAATTATATTTTAAAATATCAATTTCTGTTAAATATATTAATCTCCCGATTACAAATGTTTATTTAAATTTTGATTTTGGTAATATTAAAATCTTGTATATACAAAGTAA
Organism: Sitophilus oryzae; assembly: GCF_002938485.1. Classification (NCBI taxonomy): domain Eukaryota; kingdom Metazoa; phylum Arthropoda; class Insecta; order Coleoptera; family Curculionidae; genus Sitophilus; species Sitophilus oryzae. The sequence goes on along the minus strand of NW_022146055.1, from coordinate 4,126,421 downwards.
CTCTTAGTAAGTATTTTAAATTTAAAGACATTTTTTATACGAATTTCTGTATTTTTTTATGACATCACTTTTATAAACGGTACTATATATCTTCAATACTACGATTACAGTTGAGGGTTGGAACCTTTGGTGTTACACAGCAAAATAAAAACACCAGATCACCACAATACACCAAAACACTTTTACTTTTACACTGGACGCGCGTTTCGCTAACCATGTTAGCATCATCAGCAGATGATTATAAACTGAGTGTGATGATTATAAACTGAATTGTGGTGATTTAGTGTTTTTATTTTGTTCAATACTACGGATACTTTATTAGAGTTTTATTATTTAATTATCAATTTTATATAGATCAGTAAATGTTTGTTTTGATATTTTAATGTATTACAACGAGTCTATGCCAGTGACAAACTAAATGGATATTTGAGGTTAATTTAATATTTAATAATTTGTGAGACCTGGTTGGGTAAGCTCCAAAAATATTTAACACCAACATTTACCATTGATTGAAGATGCGCAACCTTATGGGCGATTTCGTGACACAAAATATGTCCGAGACGTAGCTGGCGTTACCGTTACATGTCCGAGATTTAGTTTAGCTCTGCGCCGCTGCGCGCTGATAGTCGTTTACATCGCAGCGGATAAAGAATACTGTACACTGTACCGTAGTTCTGCTTTCAGTCGACAGAGTGGGTGATTGCCGGAGACAGTGTTGCCAGAACTACGGATTAATCCGTAGATTTACGGATTTTGAGGACACTGCGTTAATAATACGGATTTTCTGTCATTAAACAATTTAATATAATGTTATATGATTAAACTAAGAACGGCGCCAGATTTGGTTCGGAAATGAATATCGAAATTGAAATCGCTGTTATTTCATAATACACTGATAAGAAAGATAGACTTGAACTAGTCGTCATCGTTCACGAAAAAAAAATTAGTGGCAAGAGAATTTATTTTAGCGTAAAAGAAATATTTTGCCTGAAGAAAAACTCTCTTAACTCAAGAAAACTGGTTCTCTTGAAAAATTCGAAAATTTCTCTTGAATCTATTTTCATTCAGCCAAGTACAAGTTACTTTGTTTTAAGATAATAAGAAAAATACGCTAGGAAGTACTTCATTCAAGAAACATGGCCGTTTTTCCAATAGCTAAATACTCTTTTGATGAAAAATAATAACGACACGCAATACGCAAAGACGATGACGAAGGACGGTATAAATACATGGTATATACAATCAGTCGACAGTCCGATCAGTCGTACGTCGCATTTCCTAGGCCGCACATCATAGTACGCACGGATTTTGTTGCTTGGACTTGTGCATAATTTGCTTTTTAAACGCATATCGTATAACAAATTAGTGATCGTTACTAATATAACATTGCCATTTTTTATGGACAAATTTTAGGATATATGAATTCTTTAAAGGAGTTTCTGAAAAAATGGAAATTAGAGCATTTATTTGCTATATTTGAAAGTAAGAGACATTTACCTAATGCACCTGTTTAGATAATGCATGCATAACTATAGATAGAATAAAAATATAGGTATCGATTTTTTTATGCAAATAATTACAAAAATTTTAGAATTTCAAGTCGTCGTATTCAAAATGAGACCAAAGCTTATAATTTTAATAATTTATTTGTTTTCCCTTTATTAATCGTGATGTAACATTTTTTTTTTAATTTGTAGAGTGATGAACCACCCCAAAAAATACCAAGCAGTGAAGAAGCAGAAATAACTACTATCGAGGAAAATAACATCACTTTACTTACTACAGACCAGGAACACCTAAAGTTATCAGAAAATAATATACCTCGTAATATGCCTGTATATGATGTATAGACTTCTCTTAGATCAAAATAAATTTTAGTTGAGTCAATAGTATTCGCTATTGGTTTAAGAAAAGTGTCTCTTTAATCAAGAAATGTCCCTTTTCAATCAAGAATTTTTGCATAAATCAAAGAGACTATTGTTCTTGTAGCAAGAACTTCTTTGCATATTCATTTTGGGTCAAGAGTGAAATACTTTGGACAGATAGATTCTTCTATTCTCTAAAGTAATTTTTTAAAGCTTATGAATAGATAGTTAATGCTTTGGGCAAAGAAACGTCGTTCTTGGCCCTATTGAAAAGCGCCAATCTTTTGGGTCAAAGTCATATTCATTTCGACTGAGAGATCCTTTTTTTCAGTGTATGTAAAATATTATAGTAAATGTCAATAGTCGTAATTTCCAAGCCAACTAAACGACTTTTTTCGATCATACGAAATATTTAGTACCTATAAAAGAAAAGATATTTTCGTCAAATGTATTGCAGATATTACACATTTTAATATGGCAACATTGTCGCTTTCAGTTCCACACCGTTTTCGATGTGCCTTTCCTAGCCGAAATACAGAAAATGAGTAATTTATGCGTTGACTGCAGAACTAGTAGAGGCCTCACCGTACAGCACGTGAGACGTAAGGGGAAAACAAATCAGCCTTGTCACGAATTCGCCCATTAGATTGCGATTCGTTTCCAATTCTTTCAATCAACGCTTTTACACAAGCATGGTAATTCTGACCGAAACATTCATAACTTTTTTTACTGCGAAGACACCCTCTATCTAATTTTAAACGTTGCAGTGACCTAAATTTATTAAGTCAATAACCATAGTACGTTAAAATTAAAAGAACAAAATTAACGAACAATATAAGAGAATGAAAGTGACAACAAAGCATGGGGACCTAAAAAGATTATTAATAGCGGCACTATGCTAACTAAAACACCCAAATCGACCGCTAACGATACAAAAACACTGAAAGAAGTCCGATTATCCATCTGGAACGGACAAAAAGAGACCAACAAACATCCATCACTAACAAAACATCGTCAGCCTCAGCCTATTCCACTTCGTCTCATTCTTCGGCGATATTACTGCTAGTGCGTCTCCTCAGAGTACTCTGCCTAAGGTTAACGAACTTCGACAGCTAAGGGACCGTCCTTGACAGGGCCGGGCTTACGCACAAAGGGCCCCCAACGCGTGGGGCCCCGCAACCACTTCCGTCGGGTGACAGAGGGCTTGAGCTTCTGGATGATGGATTGCCAGCTGTCAACCCCGGAGCTGCTGTTTCGGGAGGGCGAAGGGATGCTCCTTTCTTGGGGGTGTTTTGAGTGAAAAAAGTGGGAGTTTTTTAAAGGAATTTTTTTAGGATTATTAAATTAAACCTTAAGGATTGCATGAAGAGTACGTTAAATCAAATAATGGTATATTGTTTTATTAGGAGTAAAAATGACACAAAAGTAATTTTTACTCCGAATAGAACATGCTATATTTTTTCAAACGCCACAAATAATTTTTAAAAAATTTCAAACCTTCCCAAATAATATAAAAATATTTAAACGTAATACTTCTTTGAATTATATATCGAGAAACTGTGGTTACGCTCGTTAAATTTGACAGTTTATGTAAGTTTATAATAATATATTTTCGTATTTTTATGCTTAGGCGTAAAAGTGCTTTACTTTTATGCCAATAGGCGTTACAATAACTTTTTTATATTCAAATTTTGTGTTTTATATGTGCGTTTTTTTATATTTTTATAAGTGGCGTCCCCTACAAATAGCAGTCATATTGACAACAAACTCAAATTTATCATGTCAAAAAACTCCCAGGCACCAATTTTCATCCAAATATTGACGTTACTTTAGAAATTATTTGGAAAAAATTGAAATAAAAATGAATATCTGCATCCTGTTTCTCCGAAACTAAGTATTTTAGGACATACATTTATACGAACTTTTTACTTATTTTTATCTGCATAATATGCTGCCGAAATTTGCGGAATACAGTTCAGACCACCCTGTGAAGCAGATCGTAAAATGAAACATCCCAAGATATAAGCGATACCAAATAAACTATTAGTTACGTCATCAAGAGCATGATTATTAAATTCATTGTTGCCAACTATGGACATATTCGGTGCCAGGCTGACTAACTGAAATTTAAATTTCCCGTTGGCGATTCAGGTGGTAGCTCTACTGTAAAAAATGTCAAGCTGCTACATTTATTTATTTATTTTCATTTTGATTCGTTTGACACATTAGTATTGTATTACGGGTTTTTCGTATAAGTGAATTTTGTTTTGATAGCTTAAAAAATTGTTTACTAGCATTTTTTTTCTTTTTGGGACCGCTTGTAGTGCAAAGTGTACAAGATGACGAAGCAGCTTAACAGCCGTTGCAAAAAGCTTGCTGTTAAGAAGGTGAGTTTTGGTGATGATGTAAATAATAACAGTTCAGGTATATATTTATAATTAAAACATTTTTGTTAGAATACCTCGCCTGTAACTGCAAACCTACAGCCTCACCAGAAAAGTATCTTATTACTCCTAACGAAGCAATAAACTATTAATTTCTTGCAAATAGTGTATTCACGACTTTTGCATTTTTTTTAAACCAATGCTAATTCAATAAAAAAGTCGAGGGGTGTCTCACTGTTGGCATTACATGTACTTTGTCTTGGCAGCCGTTGGCATCCAAAAAATCCTCTTCGCAGTCGCTTGGCAGTCGCACATGATATTTTGTGAGACACACACAAGTGAAAGATTGAAGTGAGACATTCCTCGAAAAAAAATTATTGAAAAATAGAAACTTTCAACAAATATTGTTTCTTTCTTCAAAAAGATTCATTTGCTTAAATTAACACACTTTTGACTAAAAAACTAAACTGTTTTCATGTGATGCCTTAATGCAGATTAAATGGTGTAATGCACACTGATCAGTCGCGAAGTTTAAAACAGGTTAAGGCTTATTTAGTCACAGTCAAACTGATCGACGCGACGTCGATCGTTTTTCTATGTTAAAACTTTTTAGTCGAGAGCTATTGTGCATCTGCTGCTGTGCATTTTTAATTGCAAATAAAACAGTTTGCTTCAATTCAAAACATAATGTTTTATATGAGACAAAAACGTTTTAACCAGAGGCAAAAATGTTTTGACTAAAACAGTTTTGCTTTTTCTATGTGCGTCCAGCGTTATTATTACACAATACTGATTGAAGCAACGCAGAACAGTAAATAAAACAAGATAAAATATTCTGATTATACTGAAAAATTTATCGAGCAGCAAAAAGTTGGTGGCTCTACTATGTCAGGAGAAAGAAAAGATATATTATTGCATCTAACAAAAAAAGAAAAACAGCATCCAATTTTACGTACAGAAACTGTATCTATTCTTCCTGGGGTTCCGCCTAGCCTAGGAAAAATAGATGATCTTTATAGACTCGGAAAGTTATCCCGCCGAATCTTAAAGTAGATTTATTAGTTGAGTCGTTCTTCGCTTTATACTAACCCCATTAATAGCAGTACAGATACCATCTTTCTTATGTATCTGCCATATTCTTAGATGTTTATATAATTTACTATACTAGGTATTTTTCAAAATCAGCTCACCCCTATAATAACTTATTTATTTTTTCAGATGAACAAACGAGATTTGGTATTTTAGTATATGAGATAAATCAGGATTGATTGACGCATTCAATTAGTTTCGTTCACTTTCTGTTTCATAGAAAGTGATTACAACTTTTGATTTTTAAATATGGTAAGTACTCTCGCTATTTTTTTAAATATATTTGATAAAAAATGACATTCTGCTTCTAGAGTGCTGCGGCCATAAATGTAATGGCAATTTGACTCGAAATACCAAGTGTGTGGTAGTAAATCTTTTTCCAATATGCTAATGAGCCACCCTCTGTATTTGAAAAATTTGAGTTATGATTAAAAATACGATTTGGGCTTCTTTTAACCGGCCAGGAAAAGACACGAAAAACATTAGACGATCAAACCTATTTTTCCAAAACACCTTGATTAAAAATTAATAGTTTTAACCTTGTTTTAATACAGCTGTGGCACTCTAGATTGAAATTTAAAATGTTATTTCATTTTAATTGTAAATGTCAAAAATTTACATATGATATATAACTGTATTCAGAAACCACTTTTGAAAAACACCTGGTATAAACAAAATAATATATTAATTTTGTCTTTTTTGACTTTTCTAGAAGCTAAAAAGATATAGAGAGACTTAAACACTATAAACATTTCTTTACCTTAAAAACGATTTTATTGGAGCAAATGCTTTATGATAAAAAATGGCGTCTAGTAGTTGGTTTGGAAATGATCATTGATACATTTTATTACATATAAAACTAGCGTGTACCAGCGACTTCGTTCGCGTCGAATTAATCATTTGTAATGGTGATGATAAAGCAAAGCAAGAATTTCCATTAACATACAAACTGGATAAAATTTTCTCACATTTATGTCAGCATGAGAAAAAACAATATGGCGATATTATTATATATCTTGGTAATATTTGAGGGGTAGTTTCATCTCGTTGGAATTTGACTTTCGAAAAATCCGTTTGCCAAAAATAAGCTTTTTACGTTAAGCAGTTTAAGCAGAATTGTGGTTAAGAAATTACCCAACATTTTGGAACACTCTGTATGATTTTTTAAAAAATTTCAAAATATGTAAAAAAACCAAATAAATTATGCTTGTCCAAGCTTTTTCCCGAAACACTAACTGTTTTTTAAATAACAAATATTGTAATATTTGAGGGGCGTTTTCACCCTCTTGGAATTTGAGATTTCAGAAACCCCTCCTTATCGAACCTCTTCACCCCACAGTCAATCCGTTTGCCAAAAATCAGCTTTAAACATCAAGTAAATGTATCTTAAACATCATATAAAAATCTTAAAATATGTAAAACAACAAAATAAAATATACGTGTTTAAGAGTTTTTCCAAAAACTCACCGGTTTTTAAATAAAAAATATTTTAATATTTGAGGGATAGTTTCACCACCTTAGAATTCGAGTTTCGAAAAATCCCTTTTTATCGAACCTCTACACCCTAAAGTCAATTTGTTTTCCAAAAATCAGCTTTTTACGTCAAGCGCTTTAAGCAGGATCGTGATTAATCAATGACCAGATTTTTCGAAACACCCTGTATACATTTTTAAAAAATCTTAAAATATGTAAAAAAACAAAATAAAATATACGTGTTTAAGCGTTTTTTCGGAAACTTGACCGTTTTTTAAATAAAAAATGCAAACTTATCCTACATCAAAAAGAATTGATATGATTCTATTAGTTGGTGAATGCAGCATGCATTAACCAATTAATAGAATACTTAAGATCGTGTGACATTAATAATATACAAACTTTATTTGTATATTGCAAACGTTAAATCAATATTCATTAAACCAAACATTCTTCCTATACACTGTCAATCTTATATCGATTGGATCATTAAAGCTACAAGATCTCTCAAAGAAAACATCATAGTGAAACAGAAAAACCGACTCATTCCAAATACGTTCCCAATTATCTATGATTTATCGACTGTCCAACGTATATGTCATAATACCTATAACATTCGATATTTTTATAAGGCAAAACTCAGAGCGGCAGCAGCAGCAGATGTTTCCATCTCGATATAATAGTGGTTTGTTTGAGCTGTTGTCGAAGTACGAACATGGTACCTTGCGACATCCTAGCTAATTTAGTACCTTATTGAATCAAACAAACAAGATCTATGATGTTGTTACCGCTGCGGCCGAATATGGCCGTTGTTTTTTAATATTGCATTTTATCGTTTGGAAAAATTTATCAAAGGAACATTAGGTTTAAGAATGTCGGAAAAAATAAAGCTCCTTTTGATGTGTGTATTTGTTTCAAACGAGATAGGTACTTTAAAGATATTAAAAATATTTCATTGAAAGGTATAGAACTAACGAGGTCTTGCATAAAATAGGGAGAAATCAACAATGGGATTGATGTAGTTCACCATTCTGATTTTGCTCGTTAGGTTGGAAAAACATTCAAGAAATTCAAATATTTGTCGGTTTTTATCACTAACGTCAAAACTAGGGTTTCCGTAAACGGAACTGTTCTCGGTACTAGCTAATTTTTATTCAGCTATGGTGCAGTTGTTCGTCAATCAGCAAGCAAGGCATGGTTACCAAAAGTAAAAGATAAAAAATTGAGCTTATTAATGAAAATAACATCAAATTTTATTAAGTAATCAGTCATGAGAAAATTAACATGAACACTAACGGGCAAGCGAAGAAAAAATATAGGTATCTTAAAGTTAAGGTCAAACAACATAAACCAACTTAACTAAATCTCAAAAAAGCCTTACATTTTTCAATCAAAAATGCAAATGCCTATAAAGAAAATGGCAAAATGTACTTTTATATCAGCTTGTAAGAGACCACCTAGCGCCCGTAGAACAAAAAGAAAATACGAGAATATCGATAATAAATTTTCAAGAAAATAAAGAAAAGTCAACAAAATTGACATAATTTGACCTAGTTTTTCGATAGCTAATTGGTTTTAGTATCGGTATCAATTTTTGATCCTTCTTGACAGTGATAGATGTGTCTGTCATTTTAATTTCAAAATATTTTATTTTATTTTACAAATAAATAAGATGGTACAATTGGAAATAGAGATATTGTATTTCAAAATAGACATTTACGATGTGTCTTAATACAAAACAAACAGGGGTGTATTTTAATTAAAACACTACATACAAAAATATATAAAAACAAATTTTTTCTTACTTTCAAACATCAAGAATCTTCCTGCGTTTATTATTATACCCATTAGCGTAACTAGCAATTTATCCTGGGGTGGGCCTGGGGGGTAGGGCTGGGGTTGCGCCCAGGGGGGCCTAGGGCTTTTATTTTTTTAAAAATGAAAAATAATTTTAAAAAACACATTTTTTTAATAAAACGTTTACATGAATTTTTCTATCAATAAATTTCATAGACTTGGTTATCAAACCGTGTTCCCGTAGATTACTTAAATACCTACAAAGTTTCTAAAAAAATAAAAATTAACACATTTTTTGAATACAACAAAATAATATTAACTAAACAAAAGTTGAAAACGTCATCTTTACTGCATCACAAGCAAATAAAAATTAATACGTAGCCAAGAGTCATAATTCAGGATTTCTCTGGGGGTGCCCAGCAGTACCTGGGGGGGGGGCGGGACCCCGGGCACCCCTGTAGTTACGCCAATGATTATACCGTATGATCGAAAAAGACGGTGTCCTGTAGGCTTGCAAAATTCAAAGCAAATGACGATAGATGACACTTCATATAATTTTACATATAAATTGACAGCGATCTTTATTTCACAGTCATCACTGACGCCGTTTTTTTCGATCATATTGTACTTACAGCCGTCGATAAAAGCAATTTAACATAAACAATATCATTTAACATAGATCATATTGTATTTATCAATATATAACTTATGTACATACAAATAAAAAAGTTTTAATATTGTAAAGGAATAAAGAAAACACAACATAAATAAAACAAAATATTTTATTAATAATAATGTCAATAATTTACAAACACGTACTGAATTGAACCTTAAAAGTTAGTTAATTAACTTTAATCTTTAATATTTTTAAACCAGTATCTTTTTTTCAAACCTTATCTCTCGACAGTAGTAAAATTTATTACTATCATAGTATAAGCAAGTATAAGGAAACTAGTAGCTTTACTCCTTGTCAAATCCTTTGTTCTTTTTCTGCCACTTTATATGACCTTGTTCTCGCCTCCCGTGACCACTGACGTAGCTGTATAGTCGTGGTCTATTAACTAGGTAAAGTATATTCGTGGCACTCGCCATAGTTTCACAGATATGTATTTAGGAAAATATGAGTTCACAATAAAATAAAATAAAAAAATTATCATCGAGTAAAAACTGGCTTGAAAACAGAATATTTTCACATTTCGTGTAGGTAACAATTCTTCTGTATCTGAAAATCTTCTGATGGGAAGAAATGTGAAAAAAATATATAATGACGTATTTTTATTTTATTATCTATTTCAGAGATTTTCTTTTAAAATCTATTTCAGAGATTTTTGATTTAAAACAAGTTTAATTTTCTGTAGATAACTGGATTCGGCATAAAAAATTTTCAACCTGTATATCTAAAAAACTATTTTTAAAATCTGCCCACATGCTAAAAAAAATAATAACATTTAATTAATTACATAATATCTCAGCTTCTAAAATAAACAAATATAATTATATGATTATTGATAATTACTATCAGCTTGACGATTTACATCCGATGGAAATCTAAAAAAACTCAAAGAACAATTTTTTGAATTATTACTACAATTAATAGCAGCACACAGTAAGGCACTCATTTTTTGTCAATCCGTCTCTGTGCGGGGACGCAACGCTCGAACCTCGCAGCTCGACGGACGGAATTCAACTGAAACCCTTTGCAATCTGCCGATATTCGACAGATTGCAAAAACTGGCAGAAAATATTTGCGAGAGTGCAACTACTCTTTTCCTTAAACTATGTTACTATTTACCTATCGTGTGACGTCTTTACTTTACAGCTACTTACAGCTTTTACTCCAGTTTTTAGTACCATATACGAGATGGTATACAAACTTTATTCGTGGCTAATACCAGCTCACAATTCTCTTTGCACCGAATATAAACTGTGCTCTGGGTCTACTCTTAATTTTCCCTCGCTTAACTTTGAAAACACAAAACACATAACTTATAATTTAATAAGAGCTTGACAAGTATCAAAATTATTAAATTGAGTTCATACGCATCTGATTCCGTGCGTTGTTCATCGTTCCGTCACTCCAATCATGTTGAAATATGATCTGCCATTTTTTAATAAATTGTATAAACCAATAAATAAGAAATTAAACCAATAAAATAATAAGAGAATACGAAGTTAACTTAAAAAGTATTAGAATCTTTTTTTAATGAATTTAAATGATTGGTATGGATGTCATCTGCCTTTTCGAGGCGTAACACAGAGTATACAGAGTGCTACAAATTCGTCGGTAACCATAATAGATACGAACATGGTTAAATTGGGGCAAAGTTGCGCTTTAGGATGTTCACCAAGATGCCATCAAAAAAGTTTTGAAAATTTCAACGATTGCTGAGTTTTTTGGAAAAAAACGGATTTTTTTGAAAATAAATTTTATTTTTTCCTGCCGTTATTTTTTAGAAAATCAAAAAACTAATTGCACGTTCTCTTAGCCACTCTATTAGGGCTATCTGATGGTATTTTTAGATTTTCAAATTAGCTTATAATTTGTGAGATACAGAGGCCAACTTAATTTTTTTAAATACGGACCTGTATTTTTTATATCAGGTTTTGAAAGACCTCGGTCTCCTGAGTACAATGATATGCCACACTTGATACTTTTTTTTTGTTTTGGGTAAAACAATTAAAAAAAATAATTGTAATTTAAAATAATTTTAAATCCGACTCTGGTTTTTTAATTTATTTAATCTAATTATATTCAGCACAACAATATTGATCTGCGCTAATTAACATTGAATACAGAAAATCAATAAAAATTGTTTTGGATATTTTAAATCAATACATTTCAACATTAAGAGTACAAAAACAATTAACGAGTAATAAAAAACAATTAAAAGAGTACAAAATGCATTCGGAAGCATAAGTCTGCATGTTCGAATGCAGAGCATTAGAAACTAGTTTGTAGAAGTTGATTTATTTATAATAACTACGATTATTATTATGCATATTATTAGATCGTCCACTGGGATTTCAAATTCACAATAAAAAAAGTTAAAATTAATAAATATCTTTAAATTGCTGACCTGGATATTAATTATTTGAATCTTTCAATTGACGTGATTTTCCTTATTCAATGTTAATTAGAGCTGATCAATATTGTTGTGCTGAATATAATCAGATTAAATAAATTAAAAAAACAGAGTCGGGCTTGAAATTATTTTAAATAACAATTAAATAGTTTTTTATTGTTAAGGTATCCAAAACAAAAAAAAAAGTATTAAGTGTGGCATATCATTGTACTCAGGAGACCGAAGTCTTTCAAAACTTCTAATAAAAAATACAGGTTCGTATTTAAAAAAATTAAGTTGGCCTCCGTATCTCGCAAATTATCAGCTAATTTCAAAATCTAAAAATACTCTCAGATAGCCCTAATAAAGTTGTTATGAGAATATGCAATTAGTTTTTTAATTTTCTAAAAAGAAACGACAGGAAAAATAAAATTGATTTTCAAAAAAATCCGTTTTTCCCTAAAAACTCAGCAATCCTTGAAATTTTTAAAACTTTTTTCATGGCATATTGGTGAACATGCCAAGGAACAAGTTTGCCCCAATTTAACCATCTTCGTATCTATTACGGTTTCCGAGATACCAATGCTCGTACCTCGAATTTGTAGCACTCTGTATTGCCAACTATTTCACTGATAGTTGAGACAAAGACCAAAGGTTGAGAGCTTTGTACTAAATGTGCGAGGTGTAGTCTTTGGTGCGAGTCTGAACTTTTTTCATCGTTTATTCAGGAATTTTAATAATGATCCTGTGAACGAACATACGCGTTCGTTTGTATGTGTTTAATATAATGTATACACCCACGTAACAGTTCGTACTGATTTGGTTATTAATTGAGTTCGCCCACCACAGATTAACAGCTCAAAGTTTAATTTAACAAAGATAAACGATTTGATTTATGCTAGAAAAATACAAAAAGTGAAAGGATGGAGAGGTTCCATTATATCAAACAATTACATCTACAATATTTATGTAGCGTACACACATTTTATTTGGTCTCATTCTTTATAGGCTTTATTATTTTTTAAGCCTAGTATTATCAATAAGGAAATAAATTATAATATGTAATACTTAATAAATAAATTATAATCTGTTAATACTATTTTTGTAATACTTATTAAAATTTGAGTATTTAATGAATGTTGTAGCTCCAAGTTAGAACTTTAGACATTATAGACATATAAATTCTTATTAAAATATTGACTCTTTCAGTTTCCCTAGAGGATTTATATTCTTTACATTACTCTACAATGGTATTATTTCAATCAAAACTGTAAAAAACGTTAAGATACTAGGAAATAAGTAATTTACATATACCAGTCTCTCGCTTTAATTGTATTAGGTGATGTAAATTGTGAATTGTGACGCAAATTTAAACTTAACATCCATAAAGCAAAAAGAATCTAGAACAGGTACAAGGCGTAAGGCCTATTTTGCAATAAAAACAACTGTCGGGCTAGTTTAGAACTGCTAAAATAACTTTTTCAGACAACGGTCAAGTATAAGCGCTATTTAACAAGAATTCTTGTGTACAAAAATTGTGCCATTTATATGGTTTTTGCATAGAAATATTGAAATTTTGGCATTTATTAAGGCTAATGTTCTATTTCATCAGTTCACATTTTTCTTGCAAAATTCCTGGGCATTTCCCCACAGAAACAAAAATTTAAAAAAACGTTTCTAAACACCACTGTGATAAAACAAAGAGAAACCAAGTTGTCAATCATTTGTTCTTCTTCTTCTTCTGATGCAAATTCACTAATGGATGTTTGCGATCACCTTAGTCCACTCTTCTTTATTTCGGATTGTATGGAGTCTATCTTCCATTGTCCTCAGTCCCGTCCACTGTCTGATGTTGTAAAGCCATGAAATCCTCTTCCTGCCGAGTCCTTTCTTTCCCTCAATCTTTCCTTCAATGATCAACTGAAGGAATTGGTATCTATGGTTATGTATTACGTAACCCAGATATGCTGCTTTTCGGCGTTTAGGTGAGTATTCACTTGCAACAAAACACTCCGAACGAACCAAACGCGCCGCGCGCGCTGTAACGAGTTTGGGTAGTCAGTACGTTGTGCCGAACCGAACCGAACGCGCCAAACATTTTCCGAAGCTTGTCGGTAAATGGGATTTGCTCAAAAGAATTTATTCGTTGGCCGGTCTTCAGTGGATACGGCAGTTTTGAACGTTCGTTGTGTTTGGGGTGTTTTTAAACTGTACCTAGCTATGGAGTGGAACAGAGAAAAGTGTTTAGAGTTAATTGATGAGTTTGAAAGGCGGCCTATTTTATTAAATTAGTAATTAATTATTAAATTAATTAAATTCTTCTTATGCATATAATCTAGGTCACTAAGTAAGGCCATATTATATTGACGGCGCAAAAACAGGCGTCTTGCCCACATTTTTCGTCCTTTCCTTTTTTTCTCTTTTTTGTTACCCACTAATGCCTCTATAATTAAAAAAGCACCAGCGGCTATGGTAATATCAGATGCATCCTTATCGACAAACACACTAACACTGATTCACACACTGATTACTGGTGGGAACGCAGCGAACACCGCAAACAGGCGGAACGCTCCGCGCAAAATGTTTTGTTGCAGGTCGTTCAGAGCGCTCCCGGAAAATGTGTGCTAGAGGACGCAAATGCTATAAAAATAATAAAAAGTAGTTTTTACACAATTTTGCCTAGATAACGGGTGTAGTATAAATAATAGCTTCATAATCTTCAGTAAATTTTGAATATTTTTTGTTAAAACCATTTTCCCCTATTTATCACAATAAAGTGGTGGGGGAAGGTTAGATCTGTTTTTATTTAAATGTTAATAACTCCGGACTGGATGATCAGAATTCAACAAGCGAGGACTCGTTTCAAAGAGCGTTCCTTACTCTATATTATACCATATAAACAATAATAATAAGCTTTTAAACGTAGACGATAGGGGGCGCTGTCTTACAATTTAACAAGCATTGTCCGTTTTTTCAAAAAAATTAAATGCGATGGTATATATGTAATTTTAGCTGATAGTAAAGAGTAATAAAAGCTTAAAAAGTCACTGAAAACCGCATCCAGTCCGGAGTTATTAATATTTAAATAAAAACAGATCTAACCTTCCCCCACCACTTTATTTTAGCAGATAGGGGAAAATGGTTCTAACAAAATATATTCGGAATTTATAGTTTATAGTACCCTTATCTAGACAAAATTGTGTAAAAACTCCATTTTCTTATTTTTTATAGCAGTTGCGCCCTCTAGCGGCCATTCTACAAACTTCAAAATAATTTACAGCAATTTTTCATGGCCTCTTTAGTTATGAATATTTTTTTCCGCAGGCCCAGCGGCTAATACCACAGTTTAAAGAATATAAATATATTTATATTCTTTAAACTGTGCTAATACTTTCCGAGATATAGCCGAGAGCTATTCTTAGTGGGGTCCTTCTATTAACTTCTATAGCGTAACTCAAAAAAGTGTGTATGGATCGGGATGCTTTTTTTAAATGGGACACCCTGTATATTATTGCATTTTTGGCTTCTTCTCAGATAAGTTTACATAATTCTAAGATATGAGTAAATATATTTCAATAATTTCAGAGATATTAATAAATAAATAAAAAAATATATTTTTTATCCTTTTAAAATTATTTAAATTTATTAATTATTAAATTATTAAGTACAAGAACTCTCCTGAAATCAAAACAATATTAGATATTTACTTTAGATGGTCTATACTTACTTTGCTATAAATATCGTCATCTTAAAAAAATATACGCCAATCTTTCTAAAATATAAAATATATTTTATAAATACACTATTTTTTAGTCGATGGAGGGGGGAATTAAGAAATGATAATTTTTTTTGTATTTAATGTATTTCAAAATTTTTAATGGTTTTGCAGATACACGCAGTATTATTTCATATGGCTCTTTCAATGGTAAAAATACAAGAGAAAAATCATTGCGTGGCTTTGTTAAAAATTTACTGTGGAAAATGCCATATGAAATATAAAACCGCGAATATCTGCGAAACCGTTACACATTTGGAATACTCTAAATACAAAAAATGTTTTTTTTTAATTCTCCATCTATTGAAAAAATAATATACAAGGTGTTCCATCTAAAAAAAAAACGAAAAAAGAAATATATTTCAGAAAGTTTGGCGTAGAATTTTGAAAGTCCTGTATGATTTACGATTACCATATTTATAGCAAAATAAGTACTGACCATCTAAAGTAAATATCTAATATAGTTTTGAATTCAACACAGTTCTTATATTTTTAATATTTTTTTTTAGAAAGGCTGAAAAATATATATTTTTTATTTATTTATTAATATCTCTGAAACTATCGAAATATATTTACTCATGTTAGGATTATGTATAGTGATCTAAAAGGAAGCCAAATATGCAATAATACCGTGCTGGCAACTGTTACTTTTGGGTCGGCATTTACATGTGTGAAAGTAAATCGCATAGGGTTCTTATTAAGTCGGAGTGAGAGAAATGCAACCGACCGACGCGACGCGCGACTGTGTGCTGTTGCGGCGTTGCCGATACGCCTTTCCCTATCAAGTAAAGTAAAATCACGATCGCAAACCGCTTATTTTTAAAAGATTTTTTTTTCAAGAGATAACTAGATAAAATCATTAGACATGTTTCTGAGCATCTGAAATTATAAGGATATCGTTAGGGTGTCATTTTTTTATAACGAGAAAACGTCAGTAATCGCGATAATTTAAAAACTCAACTTCTTAACACATAACAGGCCATAACTCAAGAACCACTTTAGATATTGAAACTTTTATTTGTTTTCAAGATCGGATATTTTACAATATGTTTACATAAGAAAAATTCGATAAGGTTGTTTTATTTACACCATTTACTTTTAGAGCATAGCAATTTTCAGCAATCGTGTAATTTTTTTATTGATAAAGATTTTCACATACTGTATACAAAGAAAATACAGCAGAAATATTAACAAAGTTCTTGAAAAAACTACAATCTATTATTTCTAATAGATTTCGAGATATCGATTTTTGAATTCAGAGTTCTAATAGCGCGACCACTATCGAATACCCACTCAATTCCACTTATTTTTACCAAAAATGCAAGTGTTTCTAGCTTGCAGTTAAAAAAATTCAAGCTATAGGGAAAAATACAACGACTCGTTAATGAATAAACAAATTAAGTATCACGAGACGTAATTAAATCATGAAGCTGAACGCATGACGTACACCTTTCCCTAGAACTTTAAGTACTGACATAGGTATTGATTGGGTCAACCGGTCAACTGCGACAAATCTGCTATATCCCCTTCCATGTCTCTTAGCGATGTGCACAGTTTCTCGGTTTATTTCATACGTTTGGCAACGTGTTTACTGTCCTCTCTTTGTTCAGTACATCATAAACGCATTGTACTCTTCTTACATACGAAAATCTCGACCCAAGACTAACCTTTGCCAGCCCTTAGTATACAGGGTGTTCCATTACAAAAAAGCATCCTGATTCATTCACTTTTCTTTTAATCATCCTTTTTGCACTTAAACATTCCCAAGTGTTTTATTCTAGAAGCCACAGATCCCCGACGCGCTATTGCTGGACCCTGTATTTATTTGTGTCAAAAATTACCAGTAATTATTGAAATAAATCATTATAAATAAGCGAAAATTTGAAGGACACCACCCTAATTTCGTTTAGAGCGTTTTTTTTTCATAAAAGGATCGAAGGGAGTGAGATATTGCAAAAAAGAGCGCGATATACTGATGGCGGTTTGAAATTGATTCGCGAGGCAATTGTTAGCGAAAGTACAGAGCACTTGATTTATCGACATCGTTCTTCAACGTTGGCCTTTTTTAAAATTACAACCTCGCTTTTTCAAACTCCGGAAAATTATTATTAAACTGCGTGTGCTTTGTCGCCGTGACAAACGCGAATTACGTTGAAATGTGTCGACGCAAAATAAGAAAATACATAATATAATATATTGGTCTTGACTCTTGACAAAAAGCAAGAGAAACAAATTTAATACAAATCTAACACTTAAAATTCGTGTTATACTGTGTTCATGTTATACTGTGTTGTATATTCAACGAATTAACCAGTATAACGTGAATTCAACATAACATAATAAAAATTTTATGGGTGTAATAATACTATACAGGGTGCTACAAATTCGAGGTACGAACATTAGTATCTCGGAAACCGTAATAGATACGAAGATGGTTAAATTGGGGCAAAGTTGCGCCTTGGGATGTTCACCCAAGACGCTATCAAAAATTCTTTTAAAATTTCAATGATTACTGAGTTTTTTTGGAAAAAAACGGAGTATTTTTTTTATTTTTAGTAATTTTAGATTTTCAAATTAGCTGATCATTTGTGAGATACGAGGTCCAACTTAATTTTTTTAAATACAGACCTACATTTTTTATTTCAAGTTTTGAAACAACTCCGTCCCCCGAGTACAATGATATGCCACACTTGATACTTTTTTTTGTTTTGGGTACTTTAATAATAACAAATCTTTTTAATTATTATTTAAAATAATTTCAAGTCCGACTCTGTTTTTTTAAATTATTTAATCTGATTATATGCATCGCAACAATATTGATAAGCGCTAATTAACATTGAATAAGAAAAATCGAACCAATTGAAAGATTCAAATAAATAATATACAGGTCAGCAATTTAAAGATATTATTTTTAACTTTTTTTATTGTGAATTTGAAATTCTCAGTGTATGATCGAATAATATTCATAATATTAATCGTAGTTATTATAAATAAATCAACTTCTACAAACTAGTTTCTAATCCTCTACATGTTCGAAAGGGTTACCACCATCCCTAATGCACAAATTTATTTTTTGTTTAATCTTATTTATAGCTCTTTGAACATAAGTTATTCTATACTACCGAATGCATTTTGTACTCGTTATTGTAAATGTTGAAATATATTGATTTCACTTTTACAAATGACGCCAAGTAATGCCCCCTTAGTTATTGCATTTGATTTTCCGTATTCAATGTTTTACCCCACGTCATTGTTGAGTTTGAAAGCTCATCAATATTGTAACGATGAATAGATTAAAGATTTAAATAAACAGAGCCGGACTGGAAATTAGTTTATTAAATTATATTCAAATGTCCGAAACAAAAAAAATATTAAGTGTGGCATATCATTTTACCCAAGCCAAGTTCTTTCAAAACCTGAAATAAAAAGTGCAGGTCTGTATTTAAAAAAATTAAGTTGTCCTCTGTATCTTACCATTACATTTCCTAATATCATGGTCCCATCTCAGGTTCGGTCTTCCTCTAGGTCTCTTAATTCCCCGTGGTTTTCTCCATTCTTTTACGGTCTCTCTTGCTTATTCCCAGCATATTTCGTTCAATTGAGCGTTGTGCGACCTGCAGTTTCCTTATGATATCCGTTTTAAGTGTCCAGGTTTCGAATGCATAGGTTATGACTGGTAGTACACATTGGTCGAATGTTTTCTACTTTGGAGATCCCGAGCTGTGTATTAGTAGTCCCAGCATATTCTTCTACTATTTCCAGTGTTGTGCTATTTATTAGAATGTCTTTTCTTTCCACTAGTTCATTGTACATTACTTTAGTTTTTGCTAAATTCATTTTGAGACCGATTTTATTGCTGTATTTAGTTCATTAATTTATGCTTGTATATCAGTAACAAGTACCCTAAGTCGATTATACGGACGATTAATTAGGAGATTTAATAGAACAGGAATACCAACAACAAGAAGAGGAGGAACAATCTGGTTTTCGGACTGGGAGAACCTGTACCGATAATATTTTCTGTCTGAAACAACTAATAGGGAAAAAAAGTAGTATTGATCAGGAGACACACCATGTTTATTGACCTTCACAAAGCATATGATACCGTTCCAGTTAACAGAGTATTCAAGGTACTACAGGACACCAACATTAACTACACCTTAATTAGAGCTCTGAAAAACCTGTGCGAAGAATCGACATCACAAATCAAAATAGGCAACACATTATCTGAAAAATTCTTTGTCAATAAAGGTCTACGACAAGGATGCTGTGTTTCTCCCACATTATTTAAAATATATGTAGCAAAGACGACCTTGAGGCAATGGAAGGGGAAATGTAATGGAATGAGCATTAATCTGGGAGATGCCAGTCTATATACCCTGCAGTTCGCAGATGATCAAGTTCTTATGGCCAGCGATAAAGATGATTTAGAGTACATGATAAGAAAACTACAAGAGGAATATCAACAATGGGGTTTGGAAATAAACACAGGGAAAACTAAATATCTACCTATTGGTGCAGAATTATCTAGCGTCCATCTAGACAATGAAGAGATAGAAGCCTGCAATGACTACACCTATCTATAGGAGTGATATCTGATACAACAGCTAAAGATGACAAAGAAATTAAGAAACGAATATCACAAGCTAGGAGAACAATTGGCTGTCTGAATGGAATATTTTGGAGTAACGAAATAGGAAAAAACGGAAGATCAATATATACGAGACCCTGATAAAGAGCAGTCTACACTATGGTGCAGAGACTTGGCGAATAACGGAAGCCAATCGAAAAAAACTGAAAGCGGTAGAAATGGATGCCTATAGAAGAGCCTTAGGAATTTCCCGAAGAGATAGAGTTCGAAACGAGGAAATCCGACAGAGGATAGGAATAGAGGGATCTTTGGCAACCGACATCGAACGCCAACAACTTATGCGTGGTACGGACATGTCCAGAGGATGGATGACACCCGACTTCCAAAACAAATTATTCAATGGATACCCCAACATCGAAGAAAACGTGGAAGACCTAAGAAGACTTGGAAGGAGGGTGTCACAAGAGCAATGAGTACCAGAAATCTAAGCGAGGGACAATGGAACGATCGGAAGACGTGGAAGTTAGGCATCGAACAACGTCGCAAGATGTTCTAAACCGATATGTATACGTAGTCCTTCAGGACTATTGGCAGTTGGGGTTATGTCATCAGCATGGTTAAGATATTCTTCATCTATTTTTAATCCTTTGTTGATCCAGTCCAGTTGACGGAAAATTTTTTCTGTTGTTCAAAATGTTGCTGTAAACATTTTTGGGGATATCGCGTCTCCCTGTCGTACTCATTTGCCAGTTGGGACACGATAATAACAAACTTTCTATATTTTTTTACTTTTTAAAATGGAAGGGGGTTGAAATTCTTTAAAAAATCATTACAAATATTTACTACTACTATAAAAATTAATCTTTAGATGAAAAACTACGAAAATCTATTTATTTTAGACTAGTAATAATTTCCCAGAAAGCAGCACTATTTTTCTAAAACAATTCATTATCCCAATTTCAGAAACTTCAGCTCTAGCTAACCCATTCATCATTTTCGAAAAAGCAAAAAGAAAACATCTTCACTTTCTATCTTTTCTAAGTTCTCCGTTCCTTGCCAACAGCCAACAGCTGTTTTACTTTAAAAACTATATAAATTCGAGTCAAACAGTCTTGTTAGAACAAGACAGATATTAACATATCAGTATTTAGTGGTTGACGATTTTTTATTTTGTTGTTTCCGCTCACTATTTTCTATATAAATGCGATAAATTATCGGCTGGTTGGCATAGAGCCACGAAATTCGTGTAATATTTGATGCTAGACGAATCTTTATGGGGCTAGACGCATATATCATCAGGTATAGAATTAAGGTTAATAATCTTATTGTCAAGTGACTCAGCAATATACAGGGTGATCCAACTCAGTAGAAATTGATTTATAAAGTGTATATAGAATACTTAACAAATTAAAAATATACAGAAACTTTCTGATGCAGGACTATACTTTAAACAGTAAACGAAATTATTGACATATTTGAACTTTTTCTCGCAGAGACGCATACTTCCAAACTTTGAATACAAAAAAGGAAGGAGCATGTCAAGATACTTCCGCTGAGCGCGATGGGAGATTATATGGCTGACTTAGATTTTATTTAAAACGTGTAAAAATATAATGTAGTTTAGACTCAATAGTTTCTTGGATTTTTTTATGTTGTCAATAAATGTTATTAGCTATTAAACTTGTTTAAAAATATATTTATTTCTTATAAAAGATAGTTATAGAATGTTCAGCAATCGTTCAATGCCATGTCATATATTGCCGAACTCTCTCAGTCATTTGCCAACCAAATGAAAGAGGTTGGTGACGTCATTATGGCATTTCGTAAATTACTGCATATTATTTTTAGTATCTAATTGTCATTGTCATTTGATATGGGGTTATCATTTTATTGACGGACGTCGATCAATGTCAAAATTAAAAATCGATTGTTGCTGTCCAACAAAATACCATTTTTTTTATTGCAAGAAAGCCTCAAAGATTTAACCAAATTAAACAAGAGTTCATTGCTAAGCTTATAAATTATTTTTCTCGAGAAAGAGACGCTGGTAGAACACTCTCGCCCGTAGACGCCGTATATGAAGTACATACAAATCAGTTTATAATCTTCTTCGCCGTCTTCTGATTTCCAGTCTTCATTGGTCGCTGTCTGTTCAGAGGTTTTCGTCTATTCCTTTTATTCTCATGTCCCCGTCTATTCCTTCTCTCCAAGTCCATCTAGGTCTCCCTCTCTTTCTTTTACCTTGCGGTGTCCAATTGAATATTTTCTTTGGGATTCTGCTCTCTTCCATTCTTTGTACGTGCCCGTACCACCTGAGTTGGTTAATTTTGATGTCTTCTGTTATTCTGTGCTTAACTCCCATGATGTTCTGAATTCTTTCATTTCTTACTCATCCAGATTCGATTTCCCGGCCGCGTGCAGTCCATTCCTGTAGTTTCGAGTCAGTTAAAGGTTTTTTTCTTTCAAAGGCCATACTTCATTACCATAACTAATGATGCTTTTAACTATGCTGTTATAAATGTTGTGTTTGTTTTGTTTTGATACTGCCTTATCCCATAAAATACTGTTGAGTGGTCTAATTGCTTGTCTTACGTGGTTGTTTCTTCACTTAATTTTCTCATCAAGGCTACCATCGTTGATAGTGTGCATGCCAAGATATTTATATTTTTGGCAGTGTTTTATCTATCGCTGTTGCTGTTTTAGGATTAAGTTCTGTTGTTCGCCACCGATACACATATATTCCGTCTTCTTAAGGTTTACCTCCAGCCCCCACTTCTTATACTCTTCAATTAGTTTGCGGGTCATATATTCCAGGTCCTCGTAGTTTTGAGCCAGTATTATTTGATCATCAGAGAAACGAAGAGTGTAAAGTATCGAGTCGTTTAACATATCGTCCCAACCAAAGGTGTCATATTCCTATGTAAAATACAAATTGATAGCGGTTTTAAATAATATAGCGAGTTGCTGATGCTTTAGAAATAGTAATTTAAACAGTCTAAAGCATTGAAATGAAAAGGATCGTAACTGATGAAGAGTTCAAGAAAAAATGAATAAATGTCAAAAAAAAAACAATCAATAATATAGAAACGTACAGACACACCCTGAAATACATATTTGACAAATAATGATGACATAACGATGAACTATGGCTGAACTAACGGCTGAACAATCTTTACTTATTTACCATTGAGAAGTTATTTCCTTATTTGACATATCTTTCAATTCGCAACAATCATAGATAAATGAAACAAGTTTAGATTGGAAAGTGCCCATAAGGAAAATGTACACACTATTTGGCGCTATTCTTGCAATGGTCGCGACCTAAAGCTTTTGATAATTTCGGATCGGTTCGGCTTTTTCCGGAATTATGTCGCGAAATATTATTAATTCAAATTTATTATTATTTTCTTATAGTTTTATAAATAAAATACAGTGTGTTGCATACAAAATCAATTATTTTATATAAGGACATTTATGTGAAATATCTATGAAACATTGGAAACCGATGTTATGCCACGGTCCACGATGGTTTTTGCAGTTCACAGTTCACAACACAGTTTTTTAGTTTTTAATGCCACTTTTTAACAATCACGGGTAAAATATAAATTAAACTCACAAGATAGCAATAATTACTTTGAGAATGGACTCTTTAAACACGTTTCGGTATTTTTTCAATGAGGGCAGTTTAAATTTTGAAGAATTTGATGTTTTGAAGATTCTGACTTTGACAAGAGAAAATGATTTCTGTTATTGTTTGCGGTTGTTCTTAGCAACCTCTATAGCAGCGCTAGATGCCCAACCTCTATACCAGCGGCTCAGATACTCAAATGAGGAGATAATTTCTCCAGAAGAAGAAGGTCTCGGTTGCGACCAAGCTGCAACCGCTTGGTCGTGGACGGTTGTGCGCGTTGTATCATTTGGTTTAATGGTATTACTTTTCCTTAAACTATGGTATTACTGGTCGCAACGACCTGTCAGTTGGCTGGTCACTGCGACCTGGTGGTCAGTGCATTTCAACTCTTACTTTCACACAAAAGATAAATTGGATGGTCGATATAAATAGTTTACTCTTTCATAAACATTCTTTATCTGTACTAACAAGGGTTTAAACAATTTATGTGTAAAGTCCAAGGTTTAAAATGGATCGATTGTCGTGTACAATCGTGCAATGTCGTTACGATAAATCGGAGATTAATGAGGAGGGATGGGGGTGACGAAGTGAGGAGGGCAAACAACGTCACTGCGATCGCGTTTCAATTAATTAACGGCTTGGCTCATTACCAGATGACCCCATTATTATTAATCGCCCAGCAGTAGCGTTATTGTCCAGCGAACGCGTGTCACTTTTGATGTATGAACATAGAAATGCGGGAGATGTGTGAAAATTACTAATCTATTGATATTTTACACCATATCTTTGTATTTATTTTCTAATTTGTAATGAAGGAAATTTTATAAAATATATTCACCTGTGAATTCCCTATGTAGCTTTTTTTAAAAAAGCATATAAAGCTAAAGTTGAATGAAAATAGCTCCTTAAATCTTTTGTATATTGATTCTAAAGTTGAATTTCTTCTTGATAGTTGCTTCAATTAAATCTGTGAGATACCCACAGTATCTTAAATACTATAACTAACCATTAGGGTTCAGAATCAGGATACTACCTATACTTAATTTATTATCTACTTAATTAGCATCTTACGAATTGCTTAATTAGCTGCCATCGCAACATTGAAAAATATTTTTAGCAAAATTTACACTTTTTCTGTAAATTTACAGATTTTCTGTAAATTTACACTTTTCCTGTAAATTTACAGATTTTCTGTAAATTTACACTTTTTCTGTTAATTTATGCGTTAGTGGCAACAGTGGTGCGTTATTCTACGAGTAGTTCCCATCGAATCTGTTCTACGCCAGTTTATTCACAAAAGTCTTTACTAGTAAAGACAGAATTAGGGAACCACTGCGGCAATTAATTGAAGGATTGAAGACATGCGGACTATATGAAAAGATTAAGCAATATCCCAGTATATTCAAAGATATATTTTGTTCTGAAACCACACTCTCTTCAAAAATACTTGAAGAATTATTCCTCATCGTCTATACTGAACCTGGGTCTAACATAGTACAGAAAATCGGGTGATCTCTTATTTTAGGGATTATGTATTAAATTTCGAATGTGTGTGATATAATAGTATGGCATTTTTTTGTTTAATATGTTTTCTAATATGCTTTTAATCGACCCGGAAAGTATTTTCACCCTTTCCGATGCATTACTGTTTGCAAGAGGATCTGATGGCCTCCACCTCTGGGATGACGTAAACTGTCGTCTGCAAATGATGTAAACTTAGGGCATAACCATCCTCTAGCAGACATGTCAAAATTTCTTTGGGACTTAATCCGATATGAAAGTAGGTTTTAATGTATTCGTCCATAATCTCTGATGAATATCTGTACTACTTAGGCACAATAGCAACTTAATCAGCGGAGAACAATGCTCACTTGTAACGTGAGTAACGAGCAGGTCGCTGCCGAGACGTCATTCTGCTGGGTAGTAAATTTCGCATGCAATTTACAGAAAAAGTGTAAATTTACAGAAAAAGTGTAAATTTACAGAAAATCTGTAAATTTACAGAAAAAGTGTAAATTTACAGAAAAAGTGTAAATTTACAGAAAATCTGTAAATTTACAGAAAATGTGTAAATTTACAGAAAAAGTTTAAATTTAACACATACAGAAAAAGTGTAAATTTACAGAAAATCTGTAAATTTACAGAAAAAGTGTAAATTTTGCTAAAATTATATTTCATTGTTGGGATGGCAGCTCTACGCTTTCGTAGCATCTAATTTTCTTATTAATAATATTTTTAGAGAATGCTTCTTATACAGTTATATATATACATGCGGGTGTTATTACGACTAGTGTCGTTTCCCGCTCCTTGACTTCCATAAATTCCGGTTCCACAAGTCGTCATTTCTCAGTTGTCTTTCAAGCATTGCTTCCTGTACATCATTCTGCCATGTTCTTGCTGGTCTTCCACGTTTTCTTTTCTCTACTGGGATCCAGTCCCATACTCTCTTGGGTATTCTTAAATCATCCATTCTTTGGAGGTGACCAAACCATAGCAATCGCTTGGATTCTATGGTATCCAAGATAGTGCCATTTACTTGCATTTCCTCTCTTATACAAACATTTCTACAAGATCTAGGCGAGATGTTCTGTTACTACGCCTCCAATAGTCCATTTCAAGTGCAAGTAATCTATCCTTGTTTCTCCTTGTGAGTTCCCACGTCTCCGATCCGTAGGTACAAACAGATTCAAAGATAGAGTTGTACATCTGTTTCGTTCTACTTGAAATTCTATCGCTCCAAAGAAGAGAGTTCAGTTCCCTAATTATATTTCTTCCCTGTCCAATTTTATTAGATATATCCTCATTGCTTTTGCCATCTGAGGAAAGAGTTACTCCAAGGTATTTAAATTTGGAGAAGTGTTTTGTTGTTTAGTCCATATCAATATCCAAATCACTATGATCGTCGTTTCCTACAGACATGTATTCGGTCTTTTTCATATTTACAATCAATCCATATTGTTCCAACTCTTTTTCAAGCTCTCCCTCAGCATCATCTCGATCTCCTGTTATCAAAACTTGGTCATCGGCGAAGAGAAGAACATAGAGCATAGAGTCCCCGATTGGTAGACCCATTCCACCACATCTTCTTTTCCATTTTTTCAGAGCCTCTTCGACATATATCTTAAAGAGTAGAGTAGAGTGTATAAAATCTCTTAGATCCAATAATGCTGATAAAGGTGGTATAAGTATAATCAGCATGCCCCAATGGGTACAGCACTATAAGAACCTCCTCACTGAAGACAGACCACAATATGCCAAAACTAATACAGAATGCACCATAGACAATTCCAGTGATGTATCAAATATAACGATAAAAGAAGTGTTAGATGCGGTAGAACAAGTCAAAAATGGCAAAGCACCCGGACCTGGAGGTATCAATATTGAACTTATTAAGGCAAGTCCTTCAATTCTCATTGAATTGATGCTAACAATGATATTTGATAAATGCCTCCAGGGTGCTGACCCTCCGTCAGAATGGAAAAAGGCGGCAATTTTATCCATTTCCAATAAAGGGGACCGTAGAGACTGCAATAACTACAGGGGCATTAGTGTTTTGAGCACAGTAGCTAGAGTATATGGGCGAATATTGAAACTTCGAATGGAAAGAGAATTTGACGAGTCGGAGGAGCAGAATGGGTTTAGAGTCGGCAGATCCTGCACAGATGGAATTTTTACACTAAAAATTTGATCCAAAAAAGAGTCTAGCGAGAGCGAGAAGTACATTTAATATTTATTGACTTGCAAAAGGCCTATGATGCCGTGTCATTGCACAAGCTATGGCCCAGCAATGGAAAAAATCGTATCAATGAAGTTTATATTAACGCAGTCAAAAAACTTTATTGTGGAAGTAAAAGCTACATTAAAATGGGCGGAAACTCTTCTGAGGAATTTATTGTTTCCAAGGGACTCAGACAAGGATGTTCCTTAGCCCCTCTATACCTCTTCTTATCCAGTTCATATCAAATAAACTTATAGTCACGTTATTAAGCTTGACCGGCACAGCGTTGCCCACTTTTACATATTTTCTTTTAATCAAAATATTTTAGGAAACAAAAATAAATTAATTATAAATATATAAACAGTTATTATTTACATCAACAAAACTCACCTCATTAACAGCACTTAAGGGATATAAAGGGCCATTACTACCGCTTTCCCGTGGAAAATATTCTAATAAAGTTGCAATGAATGTTTACGGCTATTAAGCTATCTTGTACATTTTGCACTAAAAGAGGTTCTAAAAAGAACAATGTTCGATTGCAAGGTCTGCTAGTAAACCTTTTCAAACTTAAAGTATCACAATACTGTTTATTTAAACCAAAAACTCGTAATACAAAACTAAAGTATCCAAACGAATGGCAATGTCAGGAAATAAATAGATAAATGCGGCAACTTGACATTTTCTACAGCAGAGCTACCACTTGAATTCCTAGCGCGAAATTTAAATTCCCGTTAGTCAGCACGGCGCCGAATATGTCCATGGTTGGCAACAATGAATTTAAAAATCGCGCCCTCGATTACGTAATTAAAAGTTTAATTGATATAAAATATACTTAATTGTTCTTAAGCTTCATTCAGAACCTCCCAATTAGTGGTTTCAATTACACTTCATACTTATTAGTTTACGATCATTCACAATGTCTAAAAAATACAATTAAAATGAATAAAATATTCTAGCAACAGCTTGCGGTAGTCTGTTGTATCCATAGAGAAAGCATATTTAGCTTCTAAAACTTTGAATAAGAAGACTAAGGAAGGAGCATAATGCTATCCATGTATTCATGCATGGTGGGCGGAAAAAGGATTCTAGGGTGGGGATCCTTGACAGTTCTGTTTGACAATTCATTTGACACATTTGAATTTGATTTGAAATTTTGTGGATTTGTCAGTCTTTACGGAGCTTATTTTATGTTATTTATTATTTATTCTACTACTGATAGTTACTACTGTAGTTGTATAAGGTAGTAAATCTAGATGGAAATTGTGGTAGAACTTAAATTAACAGTGACACTATCGCCATTAATCGAAAAAGACTCTAAAATAGTTGGTTGTCTAGCGTGCGGTAGATCTCGGCAAAAATCGAGTGAAATAATGGAACAACTTTTCGCTAGTAAGTGACTATATAATATACATACGTGTAGTAAACCATCATTTATGAAATTCACTTAAATTAACTAATTATATATTTTTTTTTGCATTTTTGCTTTTATTTACTACTTGTCAAAGATTAGATGTCAAAGAATTTACATACGTCAATTTGACTTACCTGCTTCAGTAGCGTATCGGATGTTTGTGTTAATAAATAATTATTAAAACTTATCTATTTTTATTATAATAATATGTTTTTATAACAATTTTAATAACTACCAACATTTATTCACAACGTAAAATAAAAAAAAAATTATTGAGTCCCCACGTCTACCCTACATTACATCATAGTTTTACATTTTTTAAATAAAATTAGAACGGCACTGATAAACCGGAATTTAAGTCGGCCATATTTGAGTCCCATCGCGGTGGACCTAAGATTTTTGATATGCTCCTTCCTTAGTCTTCTTATTTAAAGTTATAAAACAATAAACTTTTGATTTCTAACCAAAATTTTTCTTGACGGGTGATAGTCAAAGGTCAAAAAGACATTCCTCGCAAATTTTGAAGTACCTATAATTAGTGGAAAAGTCAAAAGTTTGTTAACTTTTTCCACTAATTGAAAATCACTACCTACCCCTAATTATGACGTTCTGAATGCTTACATTAAAATTAGGTGAACAAACTTCTACGACTAATTGAAACTACTAATTTATTCCATTGATTTCGAGGTTCTGAATGAAGCTTTACTATCTTGTAATTTACTTATTAATAATATTTTTAAAAACGCTTTTTTATATTTATTTTACTTTATTTGAACTATACAGATATTTATTATTAAATTTTTTTAAAAAATAAGATATTAAAAAAGTAAATTTTTAGTATTCAGGAAGGAGGATAGAATATTTATGCCCCTATTTCAGCTAAATTTACTTATCCTCTTTCTGAAGTATATCGATCGGTCAAGTTTAGAAAGAAAGTTTGAACATGGGACATGTTGTGCATAATTGAGTAGGTTTTATGTATTTTCTGTGTGTTTAGGAAAAACGTTATATGGTATAAAGAAAACAGAAGAAAATGTCAAACAGTTCTATAGTATACGAGTATATTGTTATAAATAAAATACGCTATTACACTATAAAATTGTTCTGCTCTTTGTCAAAGATCTTTTATAAAAGATATTAATTTGATGAAAAGTTAGACATTGTAATATACAATATTTTATAACATATTGCATATTACACTGTTAAATTCTTCATAAAATATCTTATAGATCTGACAAATAAATTTTATATTCTATAAGACCAAAGACCACTATACAGGGTGGTCCGAACTGTATTAAGGAGACTTTGGCAGCATATTCTGCAGATAAAAATAAGCAAAAAAGTTTGTATAAATGTATGTTCTATTAAATGTATTATATATTCTATGTAAATGCTTACTTTCGGAGATACAGGGTGTAGAAGTTTCATTTTTATTTCGATTTTTTCCAAATAATTTACGACAATATTCGCACTAAAAGAGGTTCTAAAAAGAACAATGTTCGATTGCAAGGTCTGCTAGTAAACATTTTCAAACTTAAAGTCAATACACAATAAAATAATAAATAAATCACAATACTGTTTATTTAAACCAAAAACTCGTAATACAAAACTACAAATATATAACACAAATAATTTACGACAATATTTGTATGGAAATTGGTATCTGGGAGTTTTTTGCCATGAGAAATTCGAGTTTAATGTCTATATGACTCTTACTTAAAACACTAAATCACCACAATACACCAAAACACTTTTACTTTTACACTGGACGCGCGTTTCGCTAACCATGTTAGCATCATCAGCAGATGATTATAAACTAAAGTACAATCTACAAGTTGAGCGTTTATATACTCGCTCAGTGGGCAACGAGTGAGCTTGGCAAAATCTAGCCAACCGAGTCAGAGCCCACGGAGCGTAACAGTTAGATTTCCGCCACTAGAGTAGTAGGAACAAAGAACTTGAAGGAATTGGACCGTTGTCTCTGTTCACACTATCTTTACATTTATTAATTCAGATGCTTTCATATGCATCTAATTGCCTGTAATTTGAGACTTGTTTAATTAATTTTAAATTATTAAGATCTATGCAATGTTCTTTATCAACAATATGTTCGGTATAGATCTTAATAATGGATCTTAATAGTGGCGCCTTACAAGTAGGGAGTCATATTGACACATTAAAATCGAATATCTCATGTCAAAAAACTCTCAGATACCTACTAATGTTCATCCAAATATTGACGTTACTTTAATTATTTGGAAAAAATCAAAATAAAAATGAAACGTCTACACCCTATCTCTGAAATTAAGCATTTTAGGACGTACATTTAGACTCGTACGAATTTTTTACTTATTTTTATGTGCACAATATGCGGCCGAAGTTTCCAGAATACAGTTCGGACCACCCTGTATATTACAGTTTGAAACTTCTTTATCAAAGATCTTTTACTGGCCTACGCTACTCTGTTATAGTACCTACGATTAGGATGCCCTATATGTATTTTTGTAATTGAAAACTTGTCCAAATTAGACAAAAATTATAAGTGGACAAATTAAGGTATATGTTACTTAGGTATGTAAATACCAGGTTTTGCATTGTTACGTGTTCACTTTTAATTTAAAAATAGATGCAGTTCTTCTTAAATTAGTTGAAAACGGCTTGCCCAAAATTGGTCAAATTTGGCACGTGTTTTTAGTATACCCAGACCTTTAAAAAACCTATTTACGACACTGCTAAATCAATAATGGAACCAATATTTGGACAGTTCAAAATTTGCATGGGATTTCCTATGTTTCCAACGCCGGTTATGCACCACCCGGTATACATTATTTAGAAATACCTTTGTATAAATTTCCGTTAGCAACTAAATGGTATCAATTAAAATCCAATCTACGCAGGTGGTTTCTAATTCGTCAACTCTATTTATTCAATTTTCTCTTTTAAATTATCTGATTCGTATGTAAAGGCAATTTTGCCACGCCCACCTGCTAAACCAAACAATTTTAATAGGTTTCGCTGTGGTAAAAGGTTTATTGACCAGTGGCGCTCATATTCATGATGGAGGTGTTATATGCATGTTTTAAGTTTTTGTATCATTAATGGATATTGACGACATAAAAGGAAATTACATTTGAAGCTAATAAAACTTTTTAGATGAGTTTGACACCGGTAGCGAGCATAGTTTTACGCACCGGTTTTTCTAGTGGGGACATAACTTGGGCTATTTCCGCTATAACGAAACTTTTTGAAGGAACATAATTATAATTTTAATAAGAATAAGATGTTCATAAAAAGTTGCACTAGTTGATTAAAACAAGTATACCATTAATATGGCAAATTATAGTTTAGTCTATCATAGCATATGCCTATTTAATTTTTTGAATATTTAGTGAGCACTTTGTTTACACACTTGTTTCGTCGAGCTGCTTGAATCCATTTTTGCTTTTAATCATATCGGTGTGAAAAGTTGTGAAGCCATAAAATGTTGTTTCGGGATAGTTGAATATCCGGGAAAATTGAGTTTTTGAATGCTATTTCACCCAACAACCACGTAATGACGCTCTCCTTTATGTGTTTTTTTTTCGAGCACAGCGATGCCGACGCCCAGTTCGGATTCTTTTTTACTTAATTTTTACTACCCGAAACAGCGTTACATCACACAAATTTCATAACTGAGTGTTTTATAGTTTCAATAACTGCACTGTTAAAAACTAGAATACTTAAATATTATGACAAAGCCGCGAACGATGGGACGCGTCGTCTAATTTTTTACGAAAAACATGGAGAGAATATCGTTTCCCCTCTCACGGATACCACGTAGCTACAGAACGGTCAGACGTACTGTAAATACCGGGTTTTGCGCGATTTTAATATTATTTCAATGCGATCAACATCGGAACTGCGTGAAATACAAAGGCGAGAAGTTCTGATTTCTGCCGTATCGAGCCCTGAGGTCGGAATTTTTAAAATCAACTGAAATGCACCAAGCTTATAAATAGTAACATTATTTACATGTGATCTCCCAACTTTACCATTCATCTATATCAGACTTGGGTAGTATTCGAATACTCGGTATTCTGAATCCTATTCAGAATACTTTTGACTGGTATTCGCATACTATTCGAATACATTTGTGTATTTGGTATTTGATATTCGACTGAATACTTTTTTGGTCAGTAATCAGTATTCTGGATTCTGAATACCGTTTTTGAATCCCAGTATTCAAATCCTGTATTTGAATCCCGGTATTCGAATGCTGTTTGATTTTGTTTATGAATATTGCGTTACGCTTTACGCAACTTAAGCTTGTTAAAACACGGTCGCGGGGGTTGCGGACGGTTCTCAATTCGCGATGCCGACAATCGGGTTAAATTTAATCATCGCCAAATCGTGAGACGAGACA
The DNA here is from genome assembly GCF_002938485.1 of Sitophilus oryzae. Classification (NCBI taxonomy): domain Eukaryota; kingdom Metazoa; phylum Arthropoda; class Insecta; order Coleoptera; family Curculionidae; genus Sitophilus; species Sitophilus oryzae. The sequence goes on along the minus strand of NW_022146055.1, from coordinate 4,093,220 downwards.
GGTCGCTTAAGGATCACGATTAGATATTACGTGTGCACTTGTGCAGTATCGCCATTCTAGGTATTTTATTATAAATTTTAATACCTGTTATAATTTGTGTGTGATACCAGACAAAGTACCGTGTGGCCAACTAAGAATGGACGCCGGCTGTATCTCAGAAACTACTTATCGTATAACTTTGGGAAAAAAATTCTAATAAGTAAATCGACCAAGAGAAATCGCTGGAAATTATCTTCAAGTTCGAAAAATATCCGCTAGGGGGCGTTTCTCTGATAGCCAATCAGAAAACAGTGTTTTTCTCAAAAATATGCAGGTGAACAGGTATTTTAAATATTACTACTGTAATCATCAAGAAATTTGTAATTTTTATGATATTTATCATATAACTCATCATATATTTTATATGATGAGTGTTTTGCTCTATCTCATAAAATAAAGTGGTGGGGGAAGGTTAAACTAGCTTTTATTAAAATAAGGATAACTCTGGTTTAGGTTAACCGATTTAAATAAACTAGAGTTCGTTTAAAAGAGCTTTTCTTCCTTAATGATATTCAGTATAAATTTTGTTTCCATAATTTTTTTCGTGGTAGCTAGAGGGCGCTGTTTGACATCGTAACAGTTTTTGCGCTTTTCCATAAGAAATTTAAATAGGAGACTATATTTCTCTTTACATAGTTAAATAGAGCACAAAATTTTCAAAATATCAGCGCAAACCGCAACTTTCTATCTTGTCTCTAATCGGAGATATTAAGAGAAAAAATATCATGTTAGGCTGCCGCTTAGGATTATATGGTCTAAAAATTCGAGTAGTAGGCTAGGAAACAAAAAGAGGTAAATTGTTTATGTCAAAATATCAATTTTTTTTCCAATTGTTACCTTATTGTGTTCCATATTTTTATAACTTAAGCACATAAATAAAAATCAAGTTTAAAGTAAGGATATGTTTTTTTTTGTTGGAATATTCAAAAAATATTCATATTTAAATGAATCCAGGTATTCAAATACAGCGGTATTCGAATTTTTTTTTCTTTATATTCGAATCTTGAGTATTCGAATACAATTTAGAATACAGTATTCAGGATTCATATTCGAATACCGGATTTCAATATTCGACCCAAGTCTGAATCTATATTTATTTCTACATAGAATGTGTAGTCTCAGGGTGCAGCCACACTATCCTAAAAACGGCGTATCGGCGTAGCGGCGTAATGACCTTGAATATATTTCCAGTAATTCTATTGGCTGAAACATTCATCTGTCAGAAATTTTATCTGTCAAATTCATCTGTCAAAAATTTCAGCCAAGAGCATTACTGGAAATCGATTCAAGGACCTTACGCCGATACGCCGTTTTTAGGATAGTGTGGCTGCACCCTTACATGGATTATATAGGACGGAGATATCGTTTTAGTAAGTTGAGTGGTAATATAATAGAATTCCTACATAATTTGGATTCAACTAAGGAGAAATAGCCGCCACTGGTACTGAATTATAGCAATTCAAAGAGTGTCCTATGTTTATGTTTACATCGTGAGTTGTTTTACGTGACGAATCACTTCAAACAACTGTATCGAACGATTGGGTAAGACGCAACCTGATTAAATAATTACTTTGACATAGTGACGACTGCGGTTGTTCTAAAAATGGCAATAACATCTTTTTTAACAGTTGTTTAATTACGCTGTGGTTACAGTCAGATAATAATGTTACTTTCGGTATTGTTTAATATCGTTTTGAATTTGTCCGTTTACCTTCTTCAATCCTGTTATAACGTATGTTTTAAAATATACAGAGTCAGGACCGCTTTCTACGAGTACGACTAGACTTTAACCAAAATCACAATATTATCGACTTTCGATAGACACGATAGACAGAATTTCTTATTTGAGTATGGTCATAAATAGGGGGGAGGGTGTAATTACTCCTATTATCACTCCCGTATATGTGTACCGGGTGTCCCACTAAGAATAGCTCTCGGCTGTATCTCGGAAAGTATTAGCCGTAGGGTTTACGGAAAAAAATATTTATAACTAAAGAGGCTATGGGAAATCGCTGGAAATTATTTTCAAGTTTGTAGAATGACCGCTAGGGGGCGCAACTGCAACAAAAAATAAGAAAATGGAGTTTTTACACAATTTTGCCTAGATAAGATGTACTATAAGTACTAGCTTCATAATTTTCAGTAAATTTTGAATCTTTTTTGTTAAAGCCATTTTCCCCTATCTACAAAAATAAAGTGGTGGGGGAAGGTTAGATTTAAATATTAAGGGGGAAGGTTTTATTTAAATATTAATAACTCTGGACTGGATGATCGGAATCCAACAAGCGAGGGCTCGTTTAAATGAGCGTTTCTTACTCTATATTGTACCATATAAACAATAATAATAAGCTTTTGAACATAGACGCTAGGGGGCGTTGTCTTACAACTTAACAAACATTGCGCGTTTTTTCAAAAAAATTAAATGCAATATATAATGCCTTTATTATTTGAAATAGTTGAAGTTGTTGGCATTTTGAAAAAGCAATCAAAAGATAAAGAAACGCTGATAAGACTATCAAAATGTTTATCTAATAACAATTTGACGTTTATACTATTACGTTAAAAGCAACTTTCTTCCAAAGCCTACCATGACTTCACTGAATCATCGTTTCTTGTTCACTCTTATTAATATGTTAATTATTAGATATTAATACCTCTGGTATTATGGTATTCTGGTATTTTGTCGATTTTAAAATAAACTAACTGTTTCTATCTTATTTTTTTGTTAGAATGGGCATAATTAAGAGGGCTACTGATACCGTGTTGGAAAAATAAGGTAATTAAGGGCTTATTTTTTGATATTTATTATAATTTTGCTAATATCTTCGGTTTGAAAGAATATATCAAAATGCGGTTTTCGCTTTTGCGACTCTTTACTATCAGCTAAAATTACATATACTATTGCATTTAATTTTTTTGAAAAAACGGGCAATGTTTGTTAAGTTGTAAGACAACGCCCACTAGCGTCTATGTTCAAAAGCTTATTATTATTGTTTATACGGTACAATATAGAGTAAGAAACGCTCTTTTAAACGAGCCCTCGCTTGTTGGATTCCGATCATCCAGTCCAGAGTTATTAATATTTAAATAAAAACAGATCTAACCTTCCCCCACCACTTTATTTTGGTAGATAGAGGAAAATGGTTTTAACAAAAAATATTGAAAATTTACTGAAGATTATGAAGATATTACTTATAGTACACCTTATCGAGACAAAATTGTGTAAAAACTCCATTTTCTTATTTTTTATTGCAGTTGCGCCCCCTAGCGGTCATTCTACAAACTTGAAAATAATTTCCAGCAATTTCCCATAGCCTCTTTAGTTATAAATATTTTTTCCGCAGCCCCTATGGCTAATAATTTCCGAGATACAGCCGAGAGCTATTCTTAGTGGGACACTCTGTATTCAGGGTGTCCCAATATTCCGTGGACATAGAACTACTCCGTATTTTTGGAATTAAAAAAAGGTCAATGAGCACAATTTACCTCTATACAAAAGTGCTCCGTTTGTCCTCTGGAGGGCAACAAACTTAAAAAAATAAACATATTTCTTCAGATGAGAATGAGATTCTGGGTGTCTATGTTTTGCTAAATGCTTTAATATTTGACTTTCTCAAAAATGAAGAAAAAGTATGGAAAGGGTAAAAACTACACCCACCCCTACATAAATTTTAGTATAAGTATTTTCCAATTCCACCGACGACATATTTTCTTTTCGTATAATGATTCCTTTAGTATTTACTACATTTTTTGTCTGTTGTAAAAAAAACTCCACATGGTATAGTTTTTTGAGAGAAAAAAAAACACTTTTTTAACAGAGAACCCCAACCAATAATAAATAAATTAAGTTATTAAAAATTAATCTTACTACAGCCATTTTTTTCAAATATCTCAAAAGCTTAGGTATATACGTCAACATGATGTGCTTCGTCTCTCTGCGCCTAAAATGGTTGTAAATACCAAATCAAAACGTGCCTAACATTAGAAATATCGATAAAATCCAAACATTAACAGCTGTTAAATGTCCTTAATGAGACTTATTAAATATAAATGTCTTGTTTAATGAAAACCTGTATGGAGCAGCTACATAAAATGAGCAATCGTTAACGTTTGATTCAATTACGCAGCGGTATCTATATAACATTTTAAATATTCGTATTGCTTCATCGATATTTCACTCATATGAAGGTAAAATCTAATTTTATTTTATTTAATACAGGGTGAGTTTCCTACGATGTTCTTTATGGGTATCTCGGAAACTACTGGAGATAGAGAGTCGGTTAAATGGGAAAAGAATTGCAATTTTTGTGGGGTCAGAAATATTCGCCTTTCGGATTTTTGAAAAAGTTCATGGCTTATTAGATATTTCGAAAAAAAAAAACAAATTTCGGCTATTTTAAAAATTATCTCTAATTCCATTATAAGCTATTTAAGACAAAAAGTTTTCAGATAAAAGTTGTAGATAATCACATCCTTAATGAGACCGTGTCCTCCGTTTCTTTCTAAAGCCTGTCATTTTTGATATATGACACAAACGTATGTTTTTTTAAATAGAAACCATAGTTGGCCATGACTTCATAAAAAGCGCCATTTTTTAAGCTTTTTCGCGATATAAGCTATAATATGTTTTCTTCGAAAAATTACTGAGTTATAGCCAATTCTTATCATTTTTAAACAATTTTACTTAGTTAGCCATGGAAACAAGTTTAATCGTCTTTGCTCTCATAAATGTGAAGCTGTCACATCCAATCTTTGTAAATTAAAATTAATAAAGCCTTTTTAAATATGAATTTTTCAAATGAAGAAAAGCGTGTAGGATTATCGGTTCAACCTTTCTTGGCCATACATTTTCGAGGATACGTTGACCGGTGAATGTTACGTTTTTTAGAGAACGGTTTTCAAGACATGTTAGAAAAGTTAAATTTAGTTATAGCCAATTCTTATCTTTCTTGACTAATTTCACTTAGATTGCATGGTATTCTTATTCTGTTATGATTTATAACATAAAAAGTCAGAAAATATTACTAAACGGTTCTTTACAATTTACATTACACAAACTAAAACTTAAAAAAATAATATCACTACATACACTTTAAGTTATTTTAGAAAATGTTCAAAAAATCCGCCATTGTTTTGAGTTGCATCTTTTTAAAACTGAATTACTACTTATTCTCACAGAAGAACCGGTCGACTTAATTAAACTTTTCTCGTACCGCCACTTCGAGTGCCTCTCTTAATTCATAAGTTCTTTTGTAAACCCTTATTGTTAACTATACCGCATAAAAAAAAATCTAAAATGGATAGGTCTGGTGATCGATGAGGCCCATGGAATTAGTCCACCTCTTCCTATCCCTGCGTTTGTATAATTATGATATAAATAATTTTTAAGGGTGGGGGGTGGTGTGTCATACTGAAAGTCGTGTTGGAACCACTCTATTGATGCGCGAGTATCTACACGCTTTTCTTCATTTGAAAAATTCATATTTACAATTTTTGTTTATTATAATTTACAAAGTCTGGATGTGACAGCTTAACATTTCTGAGAGCAACGGCGATTGAACTTGTTTCCATGGCTAACTAAGTGAAATTGTTTAAAAATGATAAGAATTGGCTATAACTCAGTATTTTTTCGAAGAAAATATATTATAGCTTATATCACTAAAAAGCTTAAAAAATGGCGCTTTTTATGAAATCATGGCCAACTATGGTTTCCACTTAAAAAAAAACATATGTTTGTGTCATATATCAAAAATGACAGGCTTTAGAAAAAACAAACGGAGGACACGGTCTCATTAAGAATGTGATTATCTACAACTTTTATCTGAAAACTTTTTGTCTAAAATAGCTTATAATGGAATTAGAGACAATTTTTAAAATAGCCGAAATTTGTTTTTTTCGAAAATCTAGTAAGCTATGAACTTTTTCAAAAATCTGAAAGGCGAATATTTATGACCCCATAAAACTGCAATTCTTTCCCCATTTAACCGACTCTCTATCTCCAGTAGTTTCCGAAATACTCATAGAGAACATCGTAGTAAACTCACCCTGTGTATATAATAATGTATAAATAAAAAATGCATTAACATTTTAAAATTGTATAACAGAACAAATAATTGACTGAGTGAATTAGCAAAAACAACATCCTGTGCACAAAAGACATGCCCAATTCATCTTGATGCTAGTTTTTAGGCCTTTTTGTGTAGAGGATGTTGTTTTTGCTAATTGACTCAGTCGTAAGTTGTTTTTTCTGTTATACAATTTTAAAATAATAATGCCTTTTTTATTTATACATTTTAGAAATTGTCCTGATGATGGGAATAAAATTCTCGAAAGCTTGACAAATTTGAAAAGGTAGTTTTATTAGCCTGTGTGGTGATTGTTGACTGCAGCCTCACTTAAATTTTCAGTTTTCTTTTTATAAACTTAATTGTATTATTTATTTAGAATTTAAAAAGATATTTAATAAAACAAACGACGAATATAAAAAGACAAAAATTAAAAGAGCAAAGTTCTTCAAGAATTGTTGCCACGCCATCAAGCATGTAACGCGTCAGCAAAAAACTTTTCCCACAAACAAAGCTCGACAAAACTCAAAAGGCCAACAATAATTCCCAGATAATACTAGTAGTTTCTCTCACCAGATGGCGTCTTCCGAAATGTCTATTTCCTCGTTCTTTTGTTTTTCTTTTATCGAAGTGGGGCGAGGGGGAGAAGTTGCAGACTGAAAGACAATCAAAACTGAATCAAGGAAAGGCGATATATTTCGACTTTTGTCGGTGTTGCTTTTTATTGGCAGCACACAGAAACGAAGTATTTAATGGTTCGAGGAAGTGGCAGACGAGAGAAAAAGTAAATTAAATAGTTCGCGTAGTAAGAGGATTTTTTTTACAAATCATTTTAACATACATTCATGTCGCTGGTTGGTACTTACATGAAGAGAAACTCTTTTATTATTAACTTTTTGAGAAAAATAATCATCAGCTTTCGTTTAGCTACAATCAGTTTTGTAAAAGATATTTGTTTATTTAGTATATTTGGAAGCCTTTTTGAGTAGTAGATATGTCACAACATTTTTTCTGCCGAAATGCATATTTTCAGTTTTTCAACTTTATAGGCGGAGAGTAGACTACATAATAGTCATGTCTGCCAGCGCCAGCGCGATCCCGGGGTGAAATTTTGACACTAAAAATATTATAAGGTACACGAGTTATAATTGTCAAATAGCTTTTATTTATTATTAAGAAACGTGTAAAATTGTTGACAGACATTTTTCTCGTGGTTAAAATGCCGGCAGACAACGCGAAAGAGCATGGAATTTTGACAAAAAAAAATAATCGCATAGGTACATGCATGTTGATTGGTGGAATATCATGTTTATTTATTTAAAAAGCCGTATGCAAAAGGGCAGACAAAATAATCGTGGCTCAATCAGTAGTAGACAGTTATAAAAAGCGCGATATTAATCTACAGGGTAAATATTGAATAATTGCAAAGATTTTCAGAGCTGGTAGATCTCGATAAAAGAAACATATTTTCTTTTTACCGTTTTCCAAATAAGTTCAAAATAACCGAGTTATTCAAGTTTGAAAATTTAAAAAGAAATTGATTTATTTTTAAATAATTTTTTGAGCCACCTGTTTTTTTTCTGAATTTGCATCCATTCTCTTAGTGTCGTAGCCATAGAGTAAAGCCGTAAGCATGGTATGTTAAGAAATAATTATACCGTGGGTAAATTTGCGGTGAACAGGCAGTTCTAAAAAGTTTTCTAAAATATACAGGAAAATTTAAAAAAAGTCCGATTTTCTATATCTTTTTTTGTGAAAAAATAACTCATAGACGTGTTCCGGGGGTCGAATTATATCACCCTCAAAAGTATTTTCACTTATTTGACACTCACCCTGTATAAGCTTTTCAGGAAACGCTTGCCGCGTTATCAATACATAATACATGTAAGTCTACAAAAATTTTACGGTAAAATCGACTCAGAGGAAGACTCATTTGTGAGAGCGGGGATCTCCAGTACGATGAGTCAGTTTCAAATAGTGAGACAGAATAGTAAATATATGATATCTGTTTTGAAATAATAAAGAAATATATTTATAATATAATCGTATGCATGATTTATCTATACTTAAATGGATGAGGCAACGAGCGTTCCCTGAAAGCGCTAGAGTAATATCGCGCTTTTGATAACTATCTGCAGCTGATTTAGCCACGATCTTTATCTCTGCCCTTTTGCATACGGCTTTTAAAATAAATAAATATGACATTCCACCAATCGGCATGCCATATTTTTTTTCTTTCTTCAAATTTCATTTTTTAATAATTTTTAAAATTTCATGCCTCTTTCGCGTTGTCTGTCGGCATTTTAGCGACTAGAAAAATGTCTGCCAACAATTTTCCACGTTTCTTAATAATAAATAAAAGCTATTTTCGGAATTATAACTCAAGTACCTTATAACTTATAATATTTTTAGTATCAAAATTTCACCCTTTCGATTGCTTGAATCAAGACTACTTTTGTTTAACCGAAATCAATTTTGTAAGAAATATTTGTTTATTTAGTATTTCGAATTTAGAAGCCTTTTTGAATTGAAAGTCACGAAAATTTTTCTGCGGAAATGCATAATTTTTAGTTGTTCAAATTTTAGAATTGCTGAAAATTACATGAAAAATTTCTCTAAACATAGACAAGTAAAAAACTTCTTGCGGAACTAAAAGCTCTTGCCTAACCTAATGAGACCCCGTCATAGGCGGACGTTATATTTAATAATACAATAAAAATAAATTAAATAGTATGCATTTTTTTTCATTTTAGGGTATTATCTAAAAATATTTTTATAAAGAACATCTACTGTTTAGGTAGATTCTATTAAATTCAAAAATTTGAAGGAAATGTTTGAAAAAGTGTAGTTTGAAATGTTGAAAAAGTAATAAATTAAAGAAATATTTTCTTACGCGTAAAATATTGTTTTTTTATGCGTAAAAAGTGTTTTTTTCTGCGTGAAAAAGTTTTTTAACAGAAACAAATAGTTTTTGACGCGTAAAAAATAGTTTTTTACGTGTAACAAATAGTTTTTTTACACGTAAAAAATATTTTTTTTAGGCAAAGTTTTTTTACCAGAAACAATAAGTTTTTGACGCTTAAAAATTAGTTTTTTACGCGTAACAAATAGTTTTTTACACGTAAAAAATATTTTTTTTGTGTAAGAAAGGTTTTTTTTCTACCAGAAACAATAAGTTTTTGACGCGTAAAAGAATAGATTTTTAAGTGTAACAAATATATTTTTACACGTAACAAATATTTTTTTTACTAGAAACAATAAGTTTTTGACGCGTAAAAAAATAATTTTTTACGTATAACAAATAGTTTTTTACAGGTAAAAAATATATTTTTTTTTGGGTAAAAAAGTTTTTTACCAGAATCAATAAGTTTTTGACGCGTAAAAATTAGTTTTTTACCTGTAACAAATAGTTCTTTACACGTAAAAAAATTTTTTTTTGCCTAACAAAAGGTTTTTTACTAGAAACAATAAGTTTTTGACGCGTAAAAAAATAGTTTTTTACGTGTAACAAATATATTTTTACACGTAACAAATAGTTTTATACACGTAAAAAATAGGTTTCTACCAGTAACAAATAGTTTTCTACCAGTAACAAATAGTTTTATACGCGTAAAAATAGTTTTTTACGTGTAACAGTTTCATTCGCGTAAAATAATAAAAATAGTTTTTTACGTGTAACAAATATTTTTTTTACACGTAGGTAATAATTTGATTCACTTTTACAAAATTTGTATTAAAATATAAATATTTTTGACAAACACGTGGACTGCTCACAAATACACGTCGCCTCACTACGTATTTCTAAGCCGTTAACACGTTTCGTTACAACGAGCTCGTGTGTCAGGGCCGTCTCACTAGGTCGCCTATCACGGCCTTCAATTTTTACTCCCAGCGCGCGTAAAGAAGTTTCATTCCAAAATGTTTCATAAATCATGTCCTAAAATTGCATTAGCAACTAGAAATATTTACTATTCTATTATATAATTATAACTATTTATTATATTATATTATATTATAATTATAACAAGTACTAATCACAACACTACAACATAAAAAACTATACACATACATATAAACTAAAATTCGTAAAATAAGTGGTAAATATGTAATAATTATTATTTTTACACACACCACTGGCACTAGCAGTAGATTGGTGTTTGTCTCCGAATATATGCCCCGGCCCGTCCACAATTCAATCCCCGATCTTTTATCTTTGTCTCTTCAATGCTAACGGCGCCGATCTCGCCTATCTCTTTCTCACAGGATTGATTGTTGGACGGGCCGGGAATCCACGAGCTTGTGACGTTACTAATTGACATCTTGATAGAAACTGCAGACCTGCCGCGTCTTTTGCGTGTTTTTAATGGACACAAATCGAAAAAAGCGCTTAAAACGGTAAAATCGCAAAAAGCGCTTGACACGCAAAAAACGCAAAACGCTAAAAACGCTTTCTGTGTGGCCGTGGGCTAAATCCCTAATATAGTTTTGATTTAAGGACAGTTCGGGTATTTTTAATAACCTTTTAAAAAAGGCTGAAAAATATATATTTTTAGCCGACCATACCGACAGGTATGGTAGGTTATTAAGATCGGCAAAAAAAAAAGTTTTTTTAATTTCACTCAAAATGAGTTATTTGGGTCATAACTGACCTAAATACAAAATATTTTCATAGTGTCTGTCTGTCTGTCTGTCCGTCTGTCTGTCCGTCTGTAACACGATAACTCAAAAACCGCTAAACCGATTTTAACAAAATTTGGCACAAAGATACTGTGGCACCCGAGAATCTGGCCATTAGTTTTTGGTGGGGGTGGGGGGTTGATAAGGGAGTATGGGAGGGGGTTAAAAATTTTAAAAAATCGTAACTCCAAAATTACCTACAGTAGCTAGCGAAACGCGGCTTTTTAATTTAAGATTAGGGATCATATTTGCAACAAAATTTGTAATAAAAAAATCATCTCCATCCAGTCACACTTTTTTGAGCCATTCTATAGAAGTTAAAATATTTTCCTGAAATACATTTTCCTACATACTTTAAGTTTACACGTAAACAAAATTCGCAAGTTTTTTTTTATTCTAGGAGCTACAGATGCTTGATGCACTATATGCCGGACCCTGTATACTATGAGAGGGTAAAATATAATTTGATCAGTATTAATGGTATATTTTTTTCTTAATAAGTGGTTTGTGCTGTTTGCACAAGGTGGTACTAAATTGCCACAATATGGCAACAGTTTATAGAACCGAGCAAGGCTGCCGTCCTTAGTGGACAATCTAACTAAAGCTTATATTAAACATTTTCTTCATTATGGCTAGTTTAATAGTTAGGTACTCTATAATTAAAAAAAATCATTTTAAAGTAATATTGTTAACATTATATTCAAAATAATATAATCAAAACCGATAAAATCTTCAAATCCATAAAAATAAACATTTTCCAAAATGAAAGAGGAAAACGAGCAATCGAATAATTTTAGTTATTTGTTATTAGTGAATGTGATTAAAACTGTGCCAATTTATTATAAACATACATTTTTAATTTCTATTTCCGATGATTTTCTTCATAGAAAAAATGGGTTATTTACTTTATTTAAGTCTTCAGTAAATAAGCTTTGATCTTGGGAAAATCAATTATATAAATACTTAGATACTTATAAATTTTATAGATATTTATCTCTCAAGTTTGTGTAAAAATCTTTTCTTATAGACTGATAAAAAATTGTGGAAAGTTTCATTTTCCTTGGTTAAACTGAATAAATATTAAGCTTCAGAAAAATAAGTAAACTTTCTTCTTCTTAGAGTGCTTTCCGATTATCCTGGCGAATAATTATTTTGCTGGTGTCAATTCGGAAAAGCTGAGTGGACGTCTTTCCGAACAAGGATCTAAGGTTCGCGAGCCAGGAGATTCTCCTGCGTCCTGGACGTCGTTTTTCCTGTATCTTGCCTTGGAGGATGCGCTGGAGCAGCTCATATCTCCGAGGTTGTTTCCATTCGCCTTAGGACTTCGATGTTGACATGACCTTGTCCGTCCACGGTGTAAGTAAACCTAGGGGAGTTTAAAACCAAAAAATACTGTATAACCTGTATAGTTTCAAAAACTTTACGTCTTTTTATAGTGTGTAAAAACAATATCAACAGTTTCCAATTATTCTCACAACTGAAACATGATAAAGCACACTTTATTCAGATTACTATTAACAAACTAGAAAATATTTTCCTCTGCCTGGGATTATTTTGCTTTGTTGGAATAACTTGTCTTTGCTAGACGGAGTGACAGATTTGGGTCAAACTAACGTTGCAATCAAATGTATGCAGAGGCTGCATTTGATAGGATTGGGGCAACTACCCTTAGCCAGTCCGGTCATTTTAAAATGCGATTAATTTTAAGCCGTTTCTGGGAAAAGTTCGTTAAAAGGTTATATTTCTATAACTCTATTTAAAACAAATGATTATAAAATTGTTTAGGGCATATAACACCAAGTATACAGGGTGTTTCCAAAAATATATGCCATCTCTCGTCGGGAGATTCCTCATGTAACAATAAGATTTATATATTATATCATCATAGGTTCTATTCTGGTTTGTTTCGTATCACCAGGGGGTTAAAGTGGGGCTGCCATTTTTCATAATAAAAAATATTGGACGAGAGGAAAAAATAGAGGGACAGGCGAAATATTTTTTGAAACCTTGCCCAAATGTCTAGAATTTACCAAAAAGATATGTAAACGTTATGCCATTGATGGTCTTTCTTACTTTTTTAAAAATAGTTATACTTAAAACTTCTTAGAATAAAACAAACCAAACCAAACAAAACTTTTTTTTCAAAACATAAGCTAACAGTAAGTAAACATAAAATAGTTAAATATGTTTATCGCTTCCACAAATATTTCTTGTACATAAATATTTCTTCATTTTCTTTTCTGTACAAGCGAGTAGGAGTAGCCAAAGATACATATTAAATAATTTTTTAAAGCATTGTGGCGATAGACGAATATTTTTTAGATTTTGATTTTGGTATGTAAAAAAGAGGACTTTTTCAATACGTGAGAGAAAAGAAGACAGTGAGATCAAAAAGAGGACTGGCCTCTGGAATAGAGGACGGTTGGCAACCCTAGGTTAAAATCTTATAATTTGTTTTTCCATTTATTATGATTTTCTTCCAAGTGCTTTTAGCGATTCAAATGAAACCCCGTGAGGGTAAAAGTTACCATGAGTGCGACATATTTTAATGCCAAAAAAGTATCAACAGAATTACCAGGGACGTGCATATGGGATATCACTATAATATTTTTCTAAAGAAAAACATGTATGCCACTGACTTTTTTTCTCCCAATAACAAGAACCAACCTTAAGTAGAATCAACCTTTAATTGGAAAATCCAGTCTATCCTACTCTATAAGTGTCATTTAGGTTCACCATTACAGTTTGTTGTTGGTTTTTCATTTCATTTTAATATGTGTTGTTTCAACTGACTACAAACATATCCTTTTTATTTTTAGGGGTAACCATAAGTTATCCAAGAGTCATCCAAGAAGTTCCAAAAGATATACCTTGTATTTACTCAAGAACTTGGTTTATTAGAAGCTTTTTTTAGATTTATACAAATTTTATTTGGACAAGCTTAATGTTTATTTGATCTCTACAGGGTCCGGCAATAGTGCGTCGGGCATCTGTAGCTCCTAGAATAAAAAACTTGGGAATTTTGTCTAGGATGTATTTCAGGAAACTATTTTAACTTCTATAGGGTGGCTCAAAAAAGTGTGAGTGGATCGGGATGATTTTTTTTAAATGGAACACCCTGTATATTATTGCATTTTTGGCTTCCTTTCGGATCACTTTACATAATCCTAAGATATGAATAAATATATTTAGATAGTTTCAGAGATATTAATAAATAAATAAAAAATATATATTTTTCAAGCTTCATTAAAAAAATCTATTACAAATACAAGAACTGCCTTGAAATCAAAACTATATTAGGTATTTACTTTAGATGGTCTATACTTAACTTTGGTATAAATATCGTAATCTTAAATCAGACAGGGTGTTTAAAATTCTACGCCAAACTTTCTAAAATATAAATATATTTTTTCTTTGTTTTTTTTTAAATGGAACACCCTGTATATTATTTTTTATTAGATGGAGAATTAAAAAATGAACATTTTTTGTATTTAAAGTATTTCAAAATTTTTAATGGTTTCGCAGATACACGCAGTATTATTTTCATATGGCTCTCTCAACGGTAAAATCATTGGGTGGCTGATAAAAATTTACTATGGAAAATGCCATATGAAATATAAAACCGCGAATATCTGCAAAACCGTTAAAAATTTTGAAATGCTCTAAATACAAAAAATGTTCATTTTTTAATTCTCCATCTACTAAAAAAATAATATACAGGGTGTTCCATTTAAAAAAACGAAGAAAAATTATTTTATATTTTAGAAAGTTTGGCGTAAAATTTTGAACATCCTGTATGATATTTCGATTACCATATTTATAGCAAAGTAAGTACAGACCACCTAAAGTAAATATCTAATATAGTTTTGATTTCAGGACAGTTCTTGTATTTTTAATAACTTTTTTTAAGAAAGGCTGAAAAATATATATTTTTTATTTATTTATTAATATCTCTGAAACTATAGAAATATATTTACTCATATCTTAGGATTATATAAAGTCATCTGAGAAAAGCCAAAAATGCAATAATATACAGGGTGTTCCATTTAAAAAAAATAATCCCGATCCACTCACACTTTTTTGAGTCACCCTATAGAAGTTAAAATATTTTCCTGGAATACATCCTAGAACATACTTTAGATTTGCACTTAAACAAAATTCTAAAGTTTTTTTATTCTAGGAGCTACAGATGCCCGACGCACTACTGCCGGACCCTGTATAACCAACCAAAAATATAGCTTTCCACAATTTTTTCTCGATCTATATATTAAACGATTTTTACACAAACTTCACTTATATAAACACTTGTTCGAAGTATTTTATATATTTTTCAAACATCAAAATTGATTTAAGGACGACTTGAATAAAGTAAGTAAACCATTTTTTCTATCAAGAAAAACTATCGGAAATAGAATCTAAAAATGTATGTTTATAATAAATTGGCACAGCTTTAATCACTTTTATTAATAACAAATAATAAAAATCAGTCGATGGATTCGTTTTTCTTTCAGTGGAAAATGTTTAGTTTTATCGAAAATTTCACACCTCTACTTTTCAACCAATAACATGCTTTAATGTTGACTAGTTACCATGGCAACTGAAAAAATTTCCGGAAATTTTTTCGAGGCGCCACGAAACTTTAGTGGAAATTTTTTGACAGTTGAAAAGGTAAACATAAGATCTACAATCATAATGTGAATGAACTACAATGTCTATATATTGAAATATTACCCATTTGAGTTTTAGCATTTGATGTAACTAAGGTTGGTAATATTTTTTATTTAAGGAAATATGTTAGATATACCTACATATGAATTTCTTCGAAATTGCCATGTTCTAAAAAAATATAGTTCTGCCGCCTTTATTTAACTAAAGCTGGTATTTTTCGGGTGTTATCTGGTTTTATATTTTCAATTTCTTCTTTAATGACTTGTTGGTTTACTTTTCCAAATCGCGACATTTCGCTATACACTTCTTACTCTACGTACAGACGTTTTAAAACTAGTAATAGCTTAATGACAGAATCGCAAACAAAAATGACAAAACACAATATGTCAAAAACATCAATACCTTGGCCAATTTAACAAATTGAAATTATTTTAAAATGTCATGTTGGATTAATATTTTTTTTTTCAAATTTAGGTGTGAAATTTTCTTACCGAATACCACGCAAGCTTAAATTATTCCTGGAAATTTTCTTTCGGGCACGAATATTTTAGGAAAATTATCCCTCGTCTTCGACACGGGATAATTTTCAAAATATTCGTGCCCTCAAAAAAATTTCCGAAAATAATTTAAGCTCTTGTGATATTATAAGTGAAAATTTTCTCGGTTCTGATTATAATGTTAACAACATTTATTTAAACTTGTACAAGTTTAAATAAAGAAGACATTTCTAACATCCAACCTTGCTGCTACTTATTATAATGAGTCTTAAAATATACTCTTGAAAAGTTTGCAAATTCTGTTACAGTAAAATAACTATTATATACCGGGTGCGCCTCAAAAGTGGTTCACCCCTTTGGTGTGTTAGTATATGACATAAATTAGGATTGACTGACGTATTCAATTGTTTTTGGTTACTTCCTGTTTTACCGAAAATGGCTACAACTTTTCATTTTTAAATTACACCCTCGGTATATTTTTACTTTATTCCATAGAAAATGACACTCTGAATAGAATGGCATATCATATGTCTACTTATGACATTTTCGCATATAGTTTATTTGAAATTGTAACATGCGACAATTTGACTCGAAATACCAAGTGTATGGTACCAAATTATTCTTAAAAAAATGCTTTTTATAAATATGCTAATGAGCCACCCTGGTCCCATTTGAAAAAATTGAGATATGATTAAAAATACGATTTGAGCATCTTTTAACTGTAAAAAATGTCTATACCTATGTGGTGTGGCGGATTCATCTTTCCAAAAAAATCCTTTATGGGTATTTCGCCACTGCACTGCAAGAAAATCTACAAAATAAAATAATTATTTTTCACACTTCTGCGCTAAACCTAAACGGACGCTGCTTGTCAGAAGTTATGTTTACAGTAATACAAATTTGCCTAACAAAGAAAAAAAATGCTTAACGTTTCGGAAAGTTATCTCTTTCCGTCGTCGGAAGCAAAAAAATTCAAAGAATAAAGAAAAAAAAATATTTAAAATATTTAAATTCAACTATTCGAGAACACTTTACTTTTTTAAAACAGATACGTCCAAAGATACGTCTACAAGAAACCGTTGACGTTCTGTTAAAATGACATTTTTAACTTGATATTTAAACTTCAAAATTAACAATTACTACCTGATAACAATTACTTAATAAGGTAAAACCAAAAAGCCACAAACTTTCTGTATGATTATTTTTAAATTTTACGTATGTTATGTTTATTTATCTTGTTGTATCTATTGTTCTTTAAAATCAAAGAAGCGATTGCCATACATTACTAATATCTACAGATGCGTGAGCAATACATTTATTTTTATTAGATTGAATTAAAAAAGCCTCTTCTTTTAGAGGCTATCGCTTCTTTCATTATGATTTTGGCGTTATTAAAATTTATTCTGTGCCGTGTCCCAAGAATGCTGACAAATCTTAGATTTGTGGAAATCTCCCTTTCTTAAATAATCTTTATGTTCTTTAATTCTAACATTTAAGGGTCTAGATGTTTCACCAATGTAAAATTTATCGCATTCACAGGGTATTTGGTATATTACATTTTTTGTTTGTTATTCTGTATTCATTGGTTTAGTATATGATAAAATGGATCTAAATGTATTTTGTGTTTTGAAAGATGTTCGTATGTTATATTGTTTTCCTACCCTTCTTATTTTTTCCGAAACGCCTCGTATGTACGGAATTGTAAGTTGTATATATTGTGTATTGTTATTAGTTATCATTGTGTCTATGATTTGGGGTTTGTTTTTCGTTTAATGTTTTGTCAATAAAATATGGTGGATAGTCATTTTTTATTAATGTATTTTTTATATGGTTCATATCTCTATTTAGTGAAATGTCTTCTGAACATATTGTTTTTGCCCTATCATATAAACTTTTTATAATACCTTTTTTTACACTTATACTGTGATTAGATGTGAAATTTAAGTATCTATCTGTGTTTGTGGGTTTTCTGTAAAAATCTAAAATTAGTTTATTTTGAAATTCTGACACTAAAACATCAAGGAATGGCAAACGATTACCTCTCTTTACTTCTAAAGGAAATTTTATGGTAGGTTCTCGAGAATTTATATAATCCAAAAAAAATGTCTATTTCAGAACCGTTATGTTGCCATATTGCAAAAATATCATCAACGTAACGCAGCCATAGTACAGGCTTTTTTGAAAAACTATTTATTGTATTATTTTCAAAATTTTTCATAAAAATATTACTTAACAAAGGAGAGAGAGGTGATCCCATTGCCATACCGAAATCTTGTTGAAAAAATTCATTATTTAATTGGAAATAAGTAGTTTTAACACAAAGTGTCAACAATTCCAAAATACTATCTATGTTTAATTTTGTTCTATCTATTAAATGTGTTCTATCTTTTAACTGGCCAGGACAAGACACGAAAAACATTAGACGATCGAATTTATTTTTCCAAGGCTCCTTGAATAAAAATTAATGTTTTTAACACAGTCATGGCACTCTAGATTGTAATTTAAAATACAATTTTTTTTAAGTGAAAATATCAAAAGTTGTTATATAATATGTCATTTCTTCCTTCAATTTTATTCAATAATCGTAATACACATAATGTAGCAAAGTAAAACACTAAATCACCACAATACACCAAAACACTTTTACTTTTTTACACTGGACGCACGTTTCGCTGACCATGTTAGCAGTTAGCATCATCAGCAGGTGATTAAAACTGACAGTTGTTTACAACAGTATGATTAAAACTGTCAGTTTTAATCATCTGCTGATGATGCTAACATGGTTAGCGAAACGCGCGCCCAGTGTAAAAAAGTAAAAGTGTTTTGGTGTATTGTGGTGATTTCGTGATTTATTTTGCTGTTTAACACCAAAGGTGCCCATTCCCAACTGTAATCACACATAATTTACCTAAATTCAACAATCTCCGAATTATGAAGTTTTGATTTTGAAATGTTAAACGAAAATTTTGTAATTTCCAGACTGGATATGTCAAATATTATTAAGTAACAGTTTCCGCAGAATGGCATCGTCAAATGAAACCAAACACGTCGAAATTAATTAAGGGTGGCTGCAACGACGTCCCGTTATCCTGCTGTTAAAACAAAACAATTGGTTTTATATATAAAAATCAGCTGTTATGTTTTAACAGCAGGATTACGGGACGTCGTTACAGCCACCCTTAATCGAATTGGTTAAGTTACATTTTCAAAAGTCAACAACTCGGAAACGGTTAGTTTGAGGTAGTTTGCCCCGATCGTCACCTTACCCCACCTTACCCTACATTGTGTATATCTCGATTTTTGCTTAGAATTGACGTAAGAACCGAAATATGCAATAATATACAGGAAGTTCCATTTAAAAAAATAAAAATTTGGTGTGCGACGACTTTATGACCGATCCTGTATACTTAAATTTATTACCCGCTAATAGATATTTAAAAACACTATACCTTTTATATTTAACCTTTTCTGGTACCTTTTATATTTTACCGAATAATGAACCGTTCCCATAAATATCAGCGACTCTGTATAAACCCATCCATAGTTAGTTCCAAAATATTAGAAACTTTTTTTAATAAAATAAATAGATTGGTATAGATATCATCTGCCTTTTTTCTGTCATCGTCTGTCGAAGTCTTCCCAGAGTCGTGAAACAGAGTAATTATTGCATTTTTGGCATTTTTTTTCATTGAACAATCTTTGAATGATACAAAACCAACCTATCTTTTCCCCACAATTTGACACAAAACCGAGACAAAAATAATACCCGTATATACTTTCAAATTTAAAGCCTGAAAAAGAACTTTATACGATAATTTCCCTCATACGACCATTTGCTTGGCTGGAATTGCCAGTTTCGACTCTTTTTTCGCACTTTTTCCTTCAACTTCAGCCACGAGTGTCGTTTTAACTGAACTAACGAGTCTAAAGAGACGCATATAGCGTTTCTCCACCCTGATTTCTCGGCTAAAGTCATTCAGGGAGTGTTTTAAGGTCCTGCCATAACTATAGAGCTGAATGTTAAGTTTTCTTTTCGGAAAAAATGAAGGAAAAAAGGAACCAGAAAAGCGACTTTTGAAGTAATTCCGAACTTTTGAATTTTGAAATAAGTTTTTTACTTTGATAAATGGCGTGCTTCCATTAGGTTTATATTTCAGGTAGTGTCGTTCAGGTGGCGGATACCTTAAAAATAATTTAAGTTTTTAAACTTGTGTCAATGTATTTTGTTTATATTTTTTGGTAATTTTCACTAGTAATACCACTAGAAAATGTCCGGATTTAATTTGACCTCGTGTGGTATTCGGTAAGAAAATTCCACATCAAATTCTGTTTGAAAATCAAATAATTAAAATGTATTTTTCGATTTTTGGTCGAATTGATTATTTAGTTACTATGACAACTAAGTGACACCCATGGGCGCCGGACAGGGGGGGCAAGAGGGGGCATTTGCCCCCCCCCCCTGGATCACTAAAACAATAAAAATAAAAGCTATCTTCTTACATCCATCTGTAAAAAAACAATCATTATTATGAAATTTTTAGGTGTTACCTGTGAAATAATAAAAAATGTGGTAATTATTGGAAAAACTGGAAATCGTCCGATTGTCATCAAAATTGGTATACACACTATTTTGAGGTCGTAGATTACGAATCTACTTTTTTCTTGGCGGTCTCTTACCGTTTTTTTTACCGAAAAACGGAAAATTATTTCAACATTGAATTTTTCTTTATTTCGGCCCTATAAAGTAATAATTTCACTATATTTTTATTATATTATAGTTTATCTAAAAGACACACTTGATTGGGGATACAAAAATGTCCAACATTTTACTGAAAAACAATTTTCTTAACAAAATAACAAATAAAATTGAGACCAGATGGAAGTTTGACATTTGATATATCCTTCTTTCTCTCACCTATGCATTGAGAGAGAGACAAATATATTCTAGAGCTAATCTAGAAATTTGAAAATTTACAATGTTGCCATATCTTCTATTTTTCGGGTGATTAGGGATTTTAAATAAATTACCTATTATAAGATCGACAATAATTAAATATACACCTATATCCACAAAGTTACGCGAAAGAGTTTTGATTGCATTGGTTTTAACTTCTTTGCGGAGGAGGTTAATCTTTTTTTTTGATATAATATAACAACAAAGATTAACACCCTCCACATGGAGATGTAACCAATGCAATCAAACTCTTTCGTGCAACTCATGGTTATAAATAGTCAGATCTCGTTGGTAAAATAACAGTTATAGTAAGAAGCCGTTCTTCTGGCGACCGCCTTTCGTAATTCCAGAATGAGCGAACAAAACACGCTAAATTTAGGTTTAGCATTGGCAACGTTGCTTTAAATGCTAGAAACACATAAGCTTATTACCGATTCTGAACCGTCCTAGAACTGTGATGCGTATGCGCAGTAGGAAATATGAAGACATTAGTTCATTTGCGCATGCGCTGCAGAGTTCTAGGACGGTTTAGAATCGGTAATAACAAGAACCCGAACAAAGCTATAACCTAACATTTTCAGATTGTTTACAAATTTATTTTAGCAAATTTTCCTCTATTATGCATAGAATTGGTTAAAAAAGTAACAGAAAATAGCAAAAACATCATTGATTATTGAATACCTAACAAAATATGTGCCAGAAAACCTTAAAAATGTGAGAAATTAAGAAAAATTCGATATAGAAATTATTTTCCGTTTTTCTGAAAAACGGTAAGAGACCACCAAGAAAAAAGTTCAGATTCGTAATCTACGACTTCAAAATAGGGTGTATACCAATTTTGGTGAAAATCGGACGATTTCCAGTTTCCCCAATAATTACCAAAAATGTGTTTCAATTTTTTATTCATTTTTACCTTGCCCCCACCTAAATTTTATTCTTCCGGCGCCCATGGTGACAGAAAAAAACTTGAAAACTATTTCAGTTTTGAAGCTGTCAAGCGGCACGGCTTAAAAAAAATGTTTCGTTTCGGTCATGAAAGCAAAGAAAATATTACATAATAACATAAACGCACCCTGATAATTTATTAATTCAATGAAAGTAGAACTGGTAGATCCCTTTAAATCAATTATTCTTTAGAGATTGGACATGAAACAGTTATGTTTTGATAAAACAGAACTACAAAACTAAAATTATAAAACAGAACTGGCGTGTTATAGTGTTATAATATATAACTTGAGAAAATTAGCCCAATAATATGTAAGATAACACACTATGGTACCATATAAATAACTATTATGCGCCTCCATAGTTTGATGTGACAAAAACATTTTTTGGAAGTAAGCTACGATTACAGTTTAGGGTTGGAACCTTTAGTGTTACACAGCAAAATAAAAACACTAAATCACCACAATACACCAAAACACTTTTACTTTTACACTGGACGCGCGTTTCGCTAACCAGGTTAGCATCATCAGCAGATGATTATAAACTAAAGTACAATCTACAAGTTGAGCGTTTATATACTCGTTCAGTGGGCACCGAGTGGGCGTGGCAAAATCTAGCCAACCGAGTCAGAGCCCACTGAGCGTAACAGTTAGATTTCCGCCACTAGAGTAGTACGAACAAAAAACTTGAAGGAATTGGACCGTTGTCTCTGTTCATACTATCTTTACATTTATTAATTCTGATGTTTTCATATGCATCTAATTGCCTGTAATTTGAGACTTGTTAAATTAATTTTAAATTATTAAGATCTATACAATGTTCATTATCAACAATATGTTCGGCAACGCAAGATTTATCCGGTCTACCATATCTTATCTGAGCTAAATGTTCTTTAAATCTAGTTAATATTGTTCTTCTAGTTTGTCCAGCATATTTCTGATTACAATCTTTACAAGAAATTTCATAAATACCCGACCTTTCCAGTGGAGGCGTTTTATCCTTTGGATTACCTAATAATTGTTACAACAATTCAACGGGCTCTGACTCGGTTGGCTAGATTTTGCCACGCCCACTCGGTGCCCACTGAGCGAGTATATAAACGCTCAACTTGTAGATTGCACTTTAGTTTATAATCATCTGCTGATGATGCTAACATGGTTAGCGAAACGCGCGTCCAGTGTAAAAGTAAAAGTGTTTTGGTGTATTGTGGTGATTTAGTGTTTTTATTAAGTAAGCTACGGAATATTTTTTTTCCTCAAAAAGTATGCGCGGTGACGTTTTTTACAAGGGTCAGAAAATGTAATAAATACTAGAGGGACCATTTTACGAAAAGAAAATTAGTCGTCGGTGGAGTTGGAAAATATATATACTAAAATTTATTTAGGGGTGGAGGCAGTTTTCACCCTTTCCGTACTTTTTCTTGAATTTTGTGAAAGTAAAATGTTAGAGCACTTATCAAAACATAGACACCCAAAATCTTATTTAAATCGGAATAACGGTTCTTAAAATAATCTGAAAAAATTTGGTATGTATAAATATTGGTATGGTCGGCTAAAAATGTGTTGTATAGAGGTAAATTGTGTCTAATCAACTTATTAATATTAGATGGAATATTGGGACACCCTGTATAAAAATCTACTAAGTTTTTTACGAATTATTAGAAAGTTTGGTTTTCCTTAGAATTCCCCAAATTTCTATGCAAATAAGGTATCAATTTTAATAGAAGTTTTGACAGGCCTATTTAAATTTAGTTATTTTTTAAATAAAACTTTCGTAACAAACTTAATAATAATAAACTTAAACCTAAACACTCGCCACCCGTTTATTTGCATTTATATTTATTCTGAATTTTCCTACGGTCCGCTTATTTATTTAATTGGGCGCGACGACCTCAAAGATAACTTCAGATAAGTTTAGATTAATATTTGTAATGCGCCCTCAAAAAGCACAGATTGACTTGGAAATGTCGGTTGGATGGAATGAGAGGGTAAACGAAGAGTTTCCGATACGAATTACAAATTTAACATCCAGTAAAACTGTTGTTTGAATAATATTTCTTTTTGTATATTCAATAAATGAGTTCTTCGACTTACAAGACAGTGAAACGTATACCGTTCATAGCACCTATTTTCCTCCCAACAAAACATTCCTAATATCCCTTTATCCACTTTTTCCGACACACTGCCCCCTCCATTTCAGTTAATATGGAACTTTGTAAATTAAAAAAATCTGAAACATCCAGATATCTTGACAAATAGTCTGATACAAATTTTAGACGAAAAATATCGTGACTATATTTGTTTTTACACAGATGGCTCGAAATCTGACTAAGGTGTTGGGTGTGCTTTTTACAGCCCGGTTGCTAATAAAAAAATCAGATTACCTAATTTCTCTGGCATTTTAACAGCCGAACTCACAGCTATTTATCAGGCTCTTATCCAAATTCGGAGCATGCCACCAATTGAAGCATTAATACTATCTGATTCACTTAGTTCCCTCAACAGTATTCCTTCTTTAAACCCCAAAAACTCTCTAACCTGCAGCATTCGAGATCTAGTATATAAACTTACTGAAAGAAACTACAATGTTAACTTTATGTGGATTCCTGGACACTCTGACATTGCTGGTAACGACCGAGCAGACAAACTGGCTAACGAGGCAACGCTCTTACAGCATATTGAAGGAACTCCATCCGTTGTCGATTTCAGAAATTTCCACAAAAAAGTGTTCTTCAGTATCCTTCAAAATGAATGGGACATCTTCGAGGGAACTAATAAACTTAGATCACATATGCCACTTCTTCATATGTATTAAAATATATATTCTCTTGAACGCGGATCTTTCTGTAAAGTTGTTAGAACCACATTTCGAAGATTAATAAAGTTATGGAATTCTTAGACAACATCAACATAACGAATAAAACTTCAATTTCTTCTTATTCCGAGGTGATTAAAGTTTCCAGGGTGGTCCGAACTGTATTCCGGATACTTCGGCAGCATATTCTGAAGATAAAAATAAGTATAAAAGTTACTTTCGGAGATACAGGGTGTAGAAGTTTTGTTTATATTTCAATTTTTTACAAATAATGTGTAGCATTTTATTTAAATTACACATAATTTATATAAATGTACAGAATTATTTTATTTAAATAAATCAAGGTTAAGTCCTCGCACCGAGATGGCATTCTAAGTACTGCTATTGTCTTTTATTTTTTTTTTCCAAGTTTATTTCTGGCGAAATATTTCAATCCGGTCGAAGTTTGTTGGTCACTTTATATCTGACGGCTGACGGTGTATATTCGCACTTCGTGCCTACCTTCCCTCGCCATATTGGTGATAAAGGCTCAAATCCCATAGAGCTATCGGCGGTTGTTGGCATTTTGCCAGTTTGTTTGAGAAAACCCTCTGAGCAGAGGTAAGACTTTTATTTTTAACGTAACGTTTCCTAATACTTCTTTTTTTGACAGGGTTTTATTTTATGGTACGCATTTGGTTTAATGGTAGCATTTTCTGGTGCTATTTTGTTTTTTGTACCTGACATTTTGGCCACGTTTTGTCCCTACAATTCACACCGGGAATAACGGAGGAATCTCCTGATTCCACAGCAGTTTAGGATCCTGTCTGTGTAGAGACGTTTTTATCACAATCCAGTTCCAGTAGCAGTTCACCACAACCAGCTTGTGACCAGAACGGATAAAAAAGGCCAGATCATTTCTTTTTATACAATTTAAACTCACTTGAATGCATTAAGCCCTTCAGGCATATTATATATTTGATTACTTTAGATTTTTTTTATTCATGTTATGCATCTTTCTGATATCTACATAGTACGGTTTTTTTAATATAAAGAGTCCCTATATTTTGGTACCAAGATCGCCAGACTTTATGCGGAATAATTAATAAAATATTAATATTCAGAAGCGTGCAGATTTAACTACCATTTTGAGTGATCTATTTTGATACATACAATTTACCAACAAATATTTTCAAACATCAAATTTCTCATAGTATTATTTTATTCTACTTAACCTTTAATTATTAATTATACTTAATTATTAGTTTATCTCAGCGTTTCATTTGTGTAATTCCTAAAATAAGTAATACCTATATTCTGAGTTGATTTCTCAGTTCTCAACTTAGAAGTTTTCGAAAGTAAATGGAAAACTGAGTGGCGCCCAGTATATTATAAAGACGTAAGTATCACAATTTAATTTTCACTAGCTTACGACCCATTGCTCACCGGCGAACAGCTCCGTCGCATAGTATTAGTTGTTTTAATATTTTTTCCAAAAGAAAATTCTTATAAAAAACATTCCATCTTTTTTTATAACTTCTAATACTACAAATGTCTTAAGTAACGTCAATATTTGGATGAAAATTGGTGTCTGGGAGTTTCTTGACATGAGAAATTTGATTTTGATGTCAATATGACTTCTGTTTGTAGGGGGTATGTAGACACTTACAATGTGCTTTAATTGTTTTGAAGAGTAATAACTTTTCGTCCATACCTGTATAAAACTACTGACTGAAAATATTACATTTCCGTGATTTTTTACGTAAAAAATATTCCTTGGTAAAAATCGTTCAGCAAACCGTTCT
This sequence comes from Sitophilus oryzae, assembly GCF_002938485.1. NCBI lineage: Eukaryota > Metazoa > Arthropoda > Insecta > Coleoptera > Curculionidae > Sitophilus > Sitophilus oryzae. Next base: position 4,066,777 of record NW_022146055.1, on the reverse strand, counting down.
CCAGATATATAGAATGGAAATAATCAATACACGTCATTATTGACAAAAATAAACACGTTGAGTAGATAGTTTTATTTGACTGAAATGATAAATTTGGGAACTTTTTATTTTTCTTTAAATTAATCATAAAGTTTTCTTCTAAAAACTGATGATAAAATAGTTTCTGTATATATATATATATATATATATATATATATATATATATATATATATATATATATATATATATATATATATATATATATATATATATATATATATATATATATATATATATATATATATATATATATATTGTTTACGCAGTAGTTTTATACAGGTACGGACGGAAAGTTATTACTCTTCAAACCAGTTAAAAAATATGTAGGTGGCGCCCTCTACAAGTACAAGTCATATTGATATCCAAATTAAATTTCTCATGTCAAAAAACTCCCAGATACCAATTTTCACACAAATACTAACATTACTTCAGAAATTATTTGGAAAAATCTCTTCGCGATTAGTTGACTTATTTTCATACTAACCAATACAAGAAGTACTTTCAAATTTTAAGGGTGGTATTTTGATCAGCATCAAATTGCGAAACTTTGCATCCATTTAAACCATAATGTATCCTAATAATGGGGTCAAATTTGGGACACCCTGTGCATCTAATTACTATTTTCGCTTCTTAATCGACCCTCGCAAACTTGGCAAATGCAAGTTCAAGTTTATTCAGTTAAAACCACCGAGACGCTTCTGGACTCCTCCTGTATCCTTAAAGGGCGCTTCTAAAGAGCTCTATTTTTAGAGAAGAGGGTTAATCCTACCAGCCTGGTGCCCTTTGATTCAGGGGATAAGGGCTCTTTAATTTTGGGCAAGTTAAGGATTAAGGAGTGAGCTTCATCCTTGACAAAGATTAAACACTCTATTATAAGGAAAGGGATGAGTAAGCGTTTGGAATAGGATAATGCGTAAATGTTTATAAAGGTTTTAGAACATACACTAATAAATAATAACAACACGAGATTTTTGTAATATAGTAGTACCGTATGATCGAAAAAAAGGCACCAGCGATGGCTATGAAATGAAGATCGCTGTCATTTTATTTGCAAAATTATATGAGAAATGCCATCGATATTCATTTCCAAGCCAACTGGATGCTGTTTTTACTTCATATTACTTTTCATGTGACTGTGTTTGATGTATCTTGGCGTTAAATAATACATAGTAAATTGTTATAATTTAACAAGCGTTTCTAACAGTGCTTTATTTGACATTTTGAGTGAATTTGAAACAACATAACGATTATTAATTTACAGTTATTGGTTGAAATCTTGTTGGTGAACAACAAAATAAATCACTAATTATCCAACACACCAAAGCACTTTACTTTTGAATTGGACGCGAACTGATTTAGTTTTGAATAGCATCCTTGGTATTTTTACTTTATTATTCGATAGAAAATGACTCTCTGAATACAAGGACATATCACTTGTCAACTTTTAACAAGTTCGCTTAAAAAAATCTTATCTTAAATTTCAATCTAGAGTATTAATTAATAAATAATACTAATACTAAATTTCAATCTAGAGAAAAACACTAACACTAATTTTTAATCAAAGATCCTTGGAAAATTAGATTTGATCCTCTAATGTTTTTCGCGTCTTGTCCAGGCCGGTTAAAAGTGTCCTCAAGTCGTATTTTTAATCATATCTCAATTTTTTCAAATGGAACGAGGGTGGCTGAACGAGGATATGCGAAACTGTCAAAAGTTGACACCTAGTGTTTCATTTTATTCAGAGTATCATTTTCTATCGAATAACGTAAAAAAATATCGAGGGTGTCATTTCAAAATCAAAAGCTGTAGTCATTTTCGGTTAAACAGGAAATGACCGAAAGCTATTCATTCAAAATTATTAGTACGTCAGTTAATCTCCTCCCCCCCCTAATATATGTTAAATACTAAAGTACCAAATCTGTTTTTTTATCTAAAAAAAAATAAAAAGTTATAGAGGTGAGCCTCTTTTGAGAAACGCCCGGTATATACATTTTTAATATATTTATGTCATTCCATAATATTAGATAGTTCAGTTTAGGCACTTACACCCTGTATTTAAATACAATTTTCTAGATTTTTTCGCCCTAGTTTTGGCGTTTGTATTTTAAAGAAAAGCAAAAAGGATGAAAACAGCAACGAGTTTAGCGGATATCGTAAATCATTCAGAAATATATTTTGGGGGACCCAAGCTACTTAAATAAATTTTCTGGACTTTGGACTTTTCGAGTTAAGTAGCGTGTTCGTGCTAAAGAGGATTTCACTTTGGACAAATTAGTTTTTCCGCATGTCCTTACGTCATTGAATGCAAAAAACTTCAATTCAATTCGAAGGCATCTGTGTGATGAGACGTATAAAAGATATCGGGTTTCCGATATCCCGATAGATTACCGAAGTTAAACGACAATGTCAATAATAGATGGACGGGTAAAAGTTTAGAAACTGTCATGCTGTTGTTCCAAGGCAAGAGTGTAAAATCTATTACACACTGTTCATTTGTACCTATTCGAGGCCGTATTAGATCGGATATCTCGTGAGTAAGAGTCGATTTGGACACTCGCTAAGTCGGTAGGCCATTGACAATGATATGGCCGTGGACTGCGGTTCGGATTCCGCGTAAACAAAGTAGACCACTATTACAGTTGAGGTTTGGAACCTTTGGTGTTACACAGCAAAATAAAACACTAAATCACCACAATACACCAAAACACTTTTACTTTTACACTGGACGCGCGTTTCGCTAACCATGTTAGCATCATCAGCAGATGATTATAAACTAACTTGAATTTATATTAGTATTTTAATAAAGCACGCTTTTAGATGTTTCAAAAAACTTTTAATAAGAGTAACTTTAACTCTACATATATGTTTCGGCTTGTTAGGCCTTTTTCAAGAGTTTTTTTAAGAACTAATCGTCTAACTACACTGTAACTATATATATATTTGCTATGGGGGTGGGTTCAGAGAGTTTACAATAGGGGTAATAAAAAATGTGTTTAGAAATCCTTGTTGGTCGTTAACATTATTTTCGTTTTTAACAGATTTTAGTATTTCTAACTGTTCAATGTAATTTAAGCGTCTACCTTTTGTTTCTCTGTGTAGTAACTTAATTGAGTTTTCATTAATTTTGTGATTATTTACTATACAATGAGTTGCAAGACCAGAACTTTGCTGGAGATTATTAATAGACTTTACATGTTCTTTAATCCTTATATCTAAATTTCTACCTGTTTGGCCTATGTACACGGCATCACAATCATTGCAATCCACTCTATATACACCCGACTTATTTTTGACATTAGTTTTGTCTTTATTATTTAATAAAATTTGACCTAAATTTCTTTTATTTACGTTAATAATTTTACATCCTATTTTATTGAGATTATTTAATATTTTGTTAGTTAAATTAGGAATGTAGTTTAAAAGTCGATAATTGTTATTGTCTTTAGAATTAGCGGAATAAAATTTTTTCATTAATATTTTCTTTTGTTTTTTCTTTAGCATATTATCAATAAGGGAACACTTATATCCTTTGTTGATGGCGATTTGTTTAATAATATTTAACTCTTTTTTAAAATTCTCTGGGCTCAGTGGAAACATTACCAATCTATGAATTAAACTATGAAAGGGTGACATTTTGATTTGCCAGGATTGGTGTGATTGACTATGTATTACAGTGTCTGTGGTAGTGGGTTTTTCTGTAAATATCAAATTGTAATCTATTAGACTGTTTTATAATTGTAACATCAAGAAAATTGATGGTATTAATACCTTTTCAATAGTAAATTGTATTCTCAGGTTAATTGAATTTAATAATGTTAAAAAACTGTTTAAATTTCTCTCTCGGTGCCTGACCAAATACAAAAATGTCATCTACATATCTTGCCCAATAATTTATTTTTGATATTAAACTACTCTTGTTTTTAAATAGCTTCTTTTCAAAATCTGCCATAAATATTTGTGCGAATAACGGTGAAATTGGGGAACCCATCGGTAACCCATCTTTCTGTTTAAATATTTCATTGTTATACTGAAAATAGTTTTGTTCTAAACAAGTTTCAATTATTGTTATTAAATCTGATTTTACTATTATATTAAGATTAGATTTATCAATTAGCTCATAAATAATAGAGGACAATTCATGGGTTGGGATAGAAGTGAACAGGCTGTTGACATCGAAAGAAACGAGTGTTGCATTATGTGGAACTTCAATATTTTTCAAATTATCTAGCAACTCAAAAGAATTTTTTATGGCAAATTTTGATTGAAAATTGATCATGGAAGGAAGTGTTTTAGCTAGTATTTGACATAATTTATAAGAGGGAGCATTTATGTACGAGACGACTGGTCTAACTGGATTATTGTCTTTATGTAATTTTAGTAAACCATAGAGTAATGGGGGTGAAGGATTCATTATTTTGGCATAGTATTCATTGTTATTAGGTAATATAGATTTGTTATTTTTTTAAATAGAAAGAATTTGTTTTTGAAAATTACATGTTGGATCAGTTGAATTTATAATCATCTGCTGATGATGCTAATATGCTTAGCAAAACGCGCATCCAGTGTAAAAGTAAAAGTGTTTTGGTGTATTGTGGTGATTTAGTGTTTTATTTTGCAAAGTAGACCACGTCCAGATTTATCTTAAGATTAAAAAAGAGACGTTAAACCCTACTTTTGACTAAACATAATAGTGCTTTATTTTGACCAACCTAACTTAATTCAAGCAGAGAGTTTAATTAGCACACTGCTTTAAAAAATAAACAGAGACTCAATACAATTAGGCAGCTGTTTGCCTCTCATAACATAAAACTTGTTAACACTCAAGAGAGACACAGGTCATAAAATAGACTTAATAATGCCAAAATAATGAAAATGAAACTGATAACCGTTAGATGAAAATAAAACTGCTAACCGTTTTTTGTAACCTTGTAAGTTTGTTTTTGATAATCGAAAAGAACATATAGATATTTTTAAACACTTTTTAATAAAAAGTAAGCTTGTAAAGGATAAATATCTCCATTTTATAATGACAAACACATACCGACTTTAATTTTAAAACACCGCGAAATATTGTCGACTCTGACAAAAATACGACATTCAGAAACGGTTTATGAACTTTTAACTCATCTCTGAAATCCATAAAGACTAACGATTTTATGCTGAATATTACTTCGGCTGTCGTATAAATCATCTAGCGACTTCTTACACGCTCGTTATCTATGTTAAATAATAATAAATTTACCGGCAGACTGGAAGTTTATTTTGATTTAGCACGTTGCTGCGCCAACCTTTGAGAACATAATATTTCGCAGGATCTTCATAAATTTTGAAAAAGCTTAAGAGATTAAGACGTTTTGGTATTTAATAATTTGTTGATGACATTACAGGCGTTTCATATTTGATAACTGTAATAATTTTAGTAGGCACCAAAAATATGGAAATGCATATAATAAGTAAAAACACTGAGAGCTTATGGCAATTTCTAATTTAAATTTTATTATACGCTTGTTCCAATGTGGGTCTTTTTTATGTAACTTTATTTTATGTTGTTTGGATGATATATGGTTTGCAATAACTGACTTCATTTTTTCACCTCCTTGCATATGATTTTTTATTCTCGTTAACTCTAACTGTATTTATTTTTTTTATTGTCAAAGAGTAGATAAGACAAGAGACGACAGTGAACAAAGAAGTCGAATTTCGCGAGAGAGACGCAGATATATTAAATTTAAAGGTCCCAACAAGTCCCATTTTGTCTGTTGCCAAGTATATTTCTTTGAAAAATAAACAAGATTTTCTGAAAATAAATTAATAATTATTAATATATTATAATATAAGAAGGATATAAGTAACGTATGTTAATACGGAAATGTAAATTTTTAGTTTAGGTTGGTTTAGGTTCTTTGTTCGCAATGTACTGATAATATCAAAGAAACAGAATGACTAAGTTGATCGATTTCAAAGATAAACAGATAAAATCTGAAAATCTGACAACGGCGTATTTTATTAATTCTAACATATGATTTTAGGACGCTAACCAGCTGTGCTAATCAGGCTTAAACATAAACAAATCTGATTAGTTGTTTTCTTGCATTTTTGCCTTTTTAAAGTGTGTTTTCAGAGTTTTTCGATATATTATCGTTTTGAGAGTTTTTAAGGTTTAATTTTAGTATCGTTTTTGTTGCATACTAATTTGTAATTATTGTTAAATATGAATACTGAACAGGACACGAGTAGCAGGAAAAGACGAGATGGTGGATGGTGGCAATGTGTGTGCTTATAAAGACTGCAAAAAATAGGTCTTATTCTTCGACAAACATAATATTTCACTCTTTTCCAAAGGATCCTGAAAAGTATTTTTATAGAAATATACTATATAATTATGTTATTAAACTAAATGTAATCCATAGATCTAAGACATGGTTAGGAGCTTTTAATATATTTTTACAAAAAAAATTGAGCAACTATTTTTTTGTACATAAACTCCACATTGTGATATTACACTTGTTCAAGTCCATATGTAAAAAAATACACGTAAATAAAACATTTCTTACAAATCGACTTGGTCACTTTATCTTGTTTACCAACGATATACAAAATATTGCTTTTATTATCTTTATTCCCCGAAAAATATGTTTCTAATTATAATTTATTTTATATAATATTTAGAAAACTCTTTTTTTTTCGTTTCTATTTATTTCTTTACCCATACGGCCATACAGTAACTATTTATAAGCTATACAGGCAAGTTGTAATAATAGGCTATTTCAAATTTCCCGCGAAAAAATTACGAAAATTTAAAGAGACAAGCGAGACGAGGTCACTCTCCCCACCACTCAAACATGAAAGGTACCGCGCGAACTGTCGTCTCTTTTGGTAAAGTTAAAAATAGTAATAAGCAGGGGCGGATACAGAAATTTATTTTCGGGGGGCCCAAATAAAAAATAATGCCAAATATGCCTTTTAGGGCGCCATTTTTAACCCAAAAGCCTAATATTTAACCTAATTTACAGATTTTAGGGGGGGCCCGGGCCTCATGCCCCCCCCCCTGTATCCGCCACTGGTAATAAGTTAAAGTATCTAAAAAACAAAAAAAAGCGGTGTGTGCATATTTGAGTGAAACTTCTTACTAACAGCTATTAAATTGAAGGATTTGAAGGACTTGTTTGAAAAAACGACATATAAATATTATTTTCAATTTATTTCTGCAACCTGTACATTTTCTGTTTCCTCAGTAGCCTGCAAATTTTGTTGAATACCACCCAAAATACACACTTTTATGCACATGCCAAATAATGTTAACGCCCCTTAAAATGAATTTAAGAGGAGAAATTTTGAACCTAACCAACAATTCGTTTGGTTTGTTTTTGTTAAAAATAGTTTGTTCATTATTTATAGTGGTTTATAATAATCTTGTTAAATTATACGAATATTCTCGTTGATTATTGGTTTGAAATAAATATGAAAATGTCTTCCATAAAAAATACGAGTTGCTTGACTCTAATAATTCTAATGAGCTAGCAAGTGAGCTAGATGTTTTACCTAGGCAGTTATTCAGAAGCTACAAACCTATCAAAGAAAATATGCATGAAAATTTACTTCCTATCACACAACCAGAGGGTATTCGTACACAAGTTTATAATGATTATTTTCTTAGTTTTAAATCAAATGTTTTTTGGTGTTTGCGTGATCCTTACCACTTTTTTTTTCGCTAGCTCGTGAGTCAAGGCATGGTCAAGGTCATGTCGTGTCAAGGCCGTGGTATGTCACGGCCTTGAATTTTTACTCCCATCGCGTAACGAAGTTTCACTTCAAAAATATATTTTTTTTCTAATAATTTTAAATAATCGCCCAAGACATGTTTTGTTTTCTTTATTTTAGCTGTAAAAACAGCTATATCTCGCTGACATTAATTTATTTTTATTTGTTTTAGCATAGCAATACTGCATGGGCTATTAAAGATCTTGGTCCCGAGTTCCGAACAGTTTTCACCAACCTGCAAAAGAAAGGTCTCGAAAGGAGATTCCAATTGCAAAAATACATTACCAAACTTGACAGAAAACACCTGGCAGTTACATTAGGTACAATTAATAGCTATTTATGTAACTAGTACCTAAAATGATGTTTTTTAGGACGAATCATTACTGTTTGCGGACGAGGCGTTAGCCGAGTCCGAAATAGTAGATGAGTCCTAAAAAACATAATTTAGGTACGTGTTACATACACTATTTTTTGTCATACGCTTTTTACAGTTTTTTAGAACGCATATTTGCAAATTTTCCATATTTGAAATTATAATGTTTGAAAAAGTTGGCTTATAAATTCATATCTTAGTAACGAGTTTGTTTATTTCATCGCATTTTGACATGTCATTCGAAATTTGTCACAAAATCACACAAATTCATCAACAATTTTAAAATGTTCCAAAATCCCGAACATATTGCTAATAAGGCCAAAGAAATCGTGTTGGATTTACTTCCTGTGAAGTCTCGTGCCATTTACCAGAAAGAATATGATGTTTTTAATGAATGGAAAGACAAAAATGGCGTATTCGTTGTAAATGAAGATGTATTGCTAAATTATTTCCACGAAAAAGTAAGTACCTAGGTACCTATTTAAAAGAGGCTTTTAAATTAAAATATTCTTAAATTACAGTCACAAACATTCAAACCATCGTCAATTTGGTCGAAATATTCCATGCTGAGAGCAGTGTTAAGTGTTAAAGAAGATATTTATATTGACAAATTTCCAAAACTTATTGCTTTTGAAGAGGAATTCGGTTGGTTACGAGCCTAAAAAGTCTAAGGTTTTGTCCATAAAAGAGATCGGTGATTTTTGGCCACGGCTAGTGATGAAACTTATTTACTTACTAAGGTAAGTTTGCGATAATGATTTTTAAAATATATAGATGGTTTCTTATTCCATTGTATTTGATTTTTAGGTAGCTCTTGTCATTGGCCTTTGTGGAGCATGTAGAAGAGAAGAATTGTACTCTCTACGAGTGCAAGACATCATAGAAAAAGACAACAGCTGCCTTTTAGTTACCCTTGCGGATACAAAAACTAATATCAAAAGAGTGTTTCCGGTGGTGAACGAAGGGAACGTTGTCAATCCAGTTGAGTTGTATAGAAAATATGCTTGTCTTAGGCCAAAAAATGTACCACATGATTATGTCTTCATCTCTTATCGTAAAGGAAAATGCACCGTGCAACGAGTCGGCATTCATTCATTTGGGAAGATGCCATCGATTGTAGCAGCATTTTTAAAGTTGTCGAACCCAAACGAATATACAGGTCATTGTTTCCGACGTAGTTCTGCTACTCTTGCTGCAGATGCAGATGTGGATTTTACATCGCTGAAACGCCTAGGAGGTTGGAGGTAAAAATTTTAATATTTTCCGATCTTGTTCTAAACAACAATAATTATTTAGGTCGTCCACAGTGGCCGAAGGTTACATAGAAGAATCTATTGAGAAAAAGAAGAAAGTTTGCAAACTGCTAATGGGGGAAAAGAAAATCGCGACCACTTCCACGGATGTATTACCAAGTACATCATCGTTCGCATTTACTCCACCTCATCAGAAAGTAAATTTACCTGCCAATGGAGGAGTCGTTTCGATTGCAGATGCAAGTTTTCAAAATGCACAAAATTGTTCATTTCATTTTTATTTTTCCAAATAACTTAGCTTTTGATATTGTTAGTATTTAATAATTTAAAAATCAAATACAATGGAATAAGAAACCATCTATATATTTTAAAAATCATTATCGCAAACTTACCTTAGTAAGTAAATAAGTTTCATCACTAGCCGTGGCCAAAAAATCACCGATCTCTTTTATGGACAAAACCTTAGACTTTTTAGGCTCGTAACCAACCGAATTCCTCTTCAAAAAAAAGCAATAAGTTTTGGAAATTTGTCAATATAAATATCTTCTTTAACACTTAACACTGCTCTCAGCATGGAATATTTCGACCAAATTGACGATGGTTTGAATGTTTGTGACTGTAATTTAAGAATATTTTAATTTAAAAGCCTCTTTTAAATAGGTACCTAGGTACTTACTTTAAACAAATAACTTAGCTTTTGATATTGTTAGTATTTAATAATTTAATTATAAATATATGTATAATTTTATGTGATTTTGTGACAAATTTCGAATGACAAAATAAAACAACCAAATAACGAATTTAGACATTTTAGTCCATAAAGGTTGCCATGACGACCTTTACGGCCTAGGCCGAAAAAGAAACATTTTACGGACTGAAATGAGTCCGTAAAATAGCTGTTTTTGGGAGCGTATGACAAAAATATATTTATTACATTTAACTAACTTTTATCCTGAACTTTGTATTCGTAAAACTAAGTTTAAGAAAGCACATTTGACTCAACATGTTGGTGAATGGGGTTGTCAAAAAGTTTCCTAGTGTATGTGTTAGTTGGTCAACAAGTTAATCTGAAAAAATGCTTGGACATTGCTTATAATATTTGTTCGATGACATAATGTTTTAAGTATTCTTATTTTCGTTGCTTAAGAATGGTTCGACTGGGAACTTAAATATTGTTCAGTGTGTGTTTTTCAGTTTTCTATATACAGAGGATTACTACTGGATCTTACGTTTTTATGAAATGAGGTTCTATTGCAGATTATGAAGGCATCATGAACATATTGATTTAATAAACATAAAAAGCACAGAGAGGTGAAACAATGAATCCAAGCATCCGACCACGTGTGGTCTAAACAGCACAACATAAATTCGTCGGAAGCTCCGGTGGCCCATAAAGAACCCACTTGGAAAAAGCGTAAATTTAAACAAGCCCTTTTTTTATCAGACAACAATAACTTCTTCGAGTGTCTAAGACCGTTGCAGGATTCCCATTCCATTGTTACGGAAGGAGTCTTCCAGGTTCTTGAGTTCCGTTTTGCCTTGGTTTCCACTTGGGAAGCAGACCGGTTCTGGTCCACTTAGTGGAGTGTTCGCTTCTTTTCTATCTAGATCGTTTGCTTTTTCATTACCTTCTATCCCTGGTGGGGTGGTACACATAGTAGGAGAACTTTATTTTCTTTGCCTAATTTGTACAGTTTTTCTAGGCGTTCTTTGAACAACTTCAAATTGATTGATACTGAGTTGATTCCTTTTAACGCTGCTGAACTATCAGATTCTTATTTGATACTATATATATTTCTTATTTCCGATAGTTCTTATCTAAGATAAGTTGTACGCATCTTTCAATAACGTAGATTTCTGCCTGTAGGATGCTGCACGATAGGTGCCCATTCGTTCCGAGTATTTAGTTTTTGGGCCCAAATACTAGGAATTCTGTTGAAATTGTTTGTCTCTTTACACAAAGACGTGGCAGTTTCGATGCGCAATAGTGCTTTCCAGAGTATTTCATAGTACAGGTATTATATTTCAAGGGTATCATGACTTCCTAAGACTTTTATGTTAAAATAAACAAGGTGGCTAGTTAGGTTAGGTTTGTATTCCAACCAAACTGTATTCCGGAAACTTCAGCAGCGTATTCTGCAGATAAAAATAAGTAAAAAAGTTTGTATAAGTATAAATGTATGTCCTAAAATGTTTAGTTTTAGGGTGTAGAAGTTTCATTTCTATTTCAATTTTTTCCAAATAATTTCTGAAGTAACGTCAATATTTAGATGAAAATTGGTATCTGGAAGTTTTTTCGCATGAACAATTTGATTTTGATGTCAATATCACTCCTATTTGTAGGGGGCGTCACATTAAGATATTCTTTGGTCACATACATGTGTTTTAACTGTTTTGAAGAATTATAACTTTTCGTCCGTACCTGTATAAAACTAATGGGTGAAAAAATATACATTTCTGTGATTTTTTACGTAAAAAATGTCTCTTGGTAAAGATCACTACGAGCAATCGTTCTCAAGATATTTAGAATGGAAATACTCAATTCATGTAATTATTGACAAAAAATAAACATGTCGACTACATAGTTATTTGACTGAAATGATAAATTTTGCAACTTTAAAAATTAATCATAAATTTTTCTTCGAAAAAAAAGTTTCTGTTGAACTTTTGACACAAAAACATTTCAAATTTATGATTTCAGACTAATAACTATTTAGTCAACATGTTTAATTTATTTCAAAGACGACAGGTATTGACAATTTCGATTCCAAATATCTTGAGAACCATTACTCGTAGCGATTTTTAACAGGAGACTTTTTCTATGTAAAAAACGTCGTAAATGTATATTTTTTTTCAGTCATTTAATACAGGTACGGACGAAAAGTTATCAAAAAAAGTTCTTCAACCCAGTTAAGAAATGTGTAGGTGGCGCCCTCTACAAGTAAGGGTCATATTGAAATCAAAATCAAATTTTTAATGTCAAGAAACTCTCAGACACCAATTTTCATCCAAATATTGATGTTACTTCAGAAATTATTTGGAAAAAAATCGAAATAAAAATGGATCTTCTACACCCTGTATCTTAGAAACTAAGCATTTTAGGACATACATTTATACGAACTTTTTTGCTTACTTTTATCTGCAGAATATGCTGCCGAAGTTTCCGGAATACAGTTCGGACCATCCTGTATATAAAAGCATAATAATATCTATGTTTGAAACTGATAGAAAATGATGAATCCCGAAATAATATATCTTCTTTGACTAACATTGTCTTGTCACTAACCTTTATTGAGTGTGATCCAGTGATGGGTATTACGATTCTTTTTAGTGAATCGAATCACGCTATTCAATTTGTCATAGTAAATCGACTCTTACAATTCGTTCATTTGAATAAACTACAAACATATTTTGCGTGTCACATAGATATAAATAGATAGTAGTAGTGTAAATAGATAACAATATTTTTTACATTACAACAGGAATCTTTTCACTGAATATCAATTTTCTTAAAAAAAAACTTTTTTAATCTTTTAACCAAAGAATACCAATAGTTCGAAATTTTGCAGACGTTATTTTAAATATCCAGTAGTTTCCTAAACATGGAATCCGAAAACAGAATTTATTGAACGAAAACTAAAGCCAAATTATCACAATACCGTAAAGGAAAACTATCTACTTGACGTTGTATCGCCCATAAACAACATCAAAACAAAACAGCGAAGGATCGCAAGCTTAAAATAATAATATCTCCCCAAAACATAACCAAAATATCATATATTTCACCTTGAGGTTAAGCTTCTGGATAATTACTAAGCTTTGTTTAGATTCATTTATACCGCCCAGAACCCTTGAGAGTTTAATTAAATGAAGATGAAGTTATATTCATTTCCTCGGCATATATTTCCGCTCGTTGTTTGAGTATCGTTTTGGGGTTAAATGGATTTATGATTAGGAGAAGTAGTAGAGTCTAAGCATCATCCAGTCTGTATTATCTGTGGAAAAATAACACACTTTAATTATACTACACCAAAAGCATGTTTGAAAAATAGAAACCGATTTGCTTTTTGTGAATTACTTCGTATAAATATCATATATACCTATGTAGATATTATAAAGAAAAAATTCAGCAAATGTAAGTATAAAGAAATAAGGAAAAAACAAATAATTATTTACAAAACTGAAAAAACGTTAGGTTATTCAAAGTTCTTTGATCTTTTTGTTGTTTTTCGATCGTATACGTCATAAAATTCTTCCTTCTCCCCCTGATTCTCCTATACGTCAAACTTTTTATTAGGACAGACTTTTCCGATTTTTTTCCATTAAATAGTCAATTTTCCCCTTTTCAGACGCCTTTATTCTTTTATTTCGCTTTCAATATGTTTAAAATTCTTTCATTCAATTAAGATTTTATAAGACTTTATATAAAAAAAATGAAACTTAAAATTAAAAAAGAATCAGTCAAGAAAATCGTTTCAATACTAAATAATGTCTATACCGTTATACTTATAATAATGATTAAAAAGTTAGTGTTGAAATTTCCCAAAAAAGATAGATAGTATGTATCCATACTATAGTATATAATATGGCTTATTCGCAATTTATAGGCACTTTAATTTCTTTTTGTTCCGCAGATAAGTACAGCTGGATTTATAGATATTAAGAGATTTGAATGAGCTCAATACAAAGCCCTTGAGGAAAATAATGAAAATTATAACGCGGTTCTTTGTGCCAACAAGTTTTATTTTCTGAAGTTTACGACTACATTTCCTGTTACTTATTTACGACTACATTTCACTTACGAAGTTACGACTACATTTTCTGAAGAAACATAGAATGTGCAGGTCAAAACTTCATGCTTCCTAAATGTACTTCAATAACATAGTATTGATGCATCAAAATCGGGCTAGGGTACTTATTGTAAATATTTAAACGCTAGAGCATTTTGAGACCAAGAATATCATATACTGATAGAATGGGAAGTGTAAAACCTTCATTTTTTTGCACCTTAATTTTATCACTACTAAAATATTGGGAATGGTTTTCCAGGAAAGAGACCTAGGCCCAACTGCAACCTAAACAAACCATTGCCAGATTTCTCTGGGCACAATCAAACAGTATAATATAACATATAAAAAATGGTGGGTCTTTTGTCAGTTAAGCATGATTTTCCAACTCAAGACACTTTAAAATGTTTAAGTCAAGATATCAAAATAATTTAAAATATAACACCCTTAACGCTCACCAACCTTGCACTGGAACAAAAATCGAATGAATAAAAAAGTTATTTCAGGTAAAATGCAATTTTGCTAAAATCCAAATGGAAACTAGCGAGTGGCTTTTTACTTCACACGTCGTGAAAGAAACAAACGAGGAAAAAAAAAAGAAAAAAAAAAAAAAAAAAAAAAAAAAAAAAAAAAAAAAGAAAAAAAAAGAGGAAAAAAAGAATAAATAGAAAATGATGTAAAAAACTCTGTGTATCTTAACTGACGGAAATACTACACTAAATAGAAACCAAATCTTGTAACAAAAAGTATTTTTATAACTGACAATTTCAGACACACACTTTAACACTATTTTATACTGGTGTTTCTTTAATAGACCAATAAACTACTGCAACACACTTAGAGTTCTATACTATACCTTTGATCTCTTCCTTCTATTAACAAAACTATGCAATTAACTAAAATCCACCTAATCTCTTCTTTAAATTTAAACGCCTAAACGT
Source organism: Sitophilus oryzae (assembly GCF_002938485.1). NCBI lineage: Eukaryota > Metazoa > Arthropoda > Insecta > Coleoptera > Curculionidae > Sitophilus > Sitophilus oryzae. The sequence continues at coordinate 4,051,622 of NW_022146055.1, read as the reverse complement.
ACTTATGCAGTCTCTTTGAACTATTTATACCTGTCCGTTTCAACACAGAAATAACTTGGTAAATCAAGGCAGTAAATAGAGTAAGCTTATTTGTGTTTTGATTATTTATTTTTCTCGAAGTAGGTGTGAGAAATATATTGGAGTGAAGATAGTTTGCCATATCTATGTTTTTGCTTATTGCAGATGTTCTATATATGACCCAATAAAAAATATTGTTTGACAGTAGTAGACCATGTTGAATTTTGAAAACCTAACCATTCTATAATTTTGAAACTTTACACAAACGTTTCAATCAAATTGAGGAAGTCTGTTAGCGTTGTGAATTAATCTAATAACTCCTAAAACTACTGAGCTTATACATTAGAGCAATGAAATCACTTATAACAGATTTGGATGCAGTCAAGCCTCAGGCTGTCCACTAAGAGCCCTACCATTGGTATCTTTTGTAAGTGCCAGATTGTAGGAATGTTCACACTTAACTTGCTAAAGATTTTCCTTGATTTAGGTAAGAACAGTCTTTGGATTGTCACGGGGTTTTTAACAGGACACTGTCTCCTCAATGAACACTTCAGTAGCCTGAAGCTAAGAAACAATGGCGAATGCAGTAATTCTATAAGGAAAATGGGGAAATATCAGAACACCCCATCACTGAGTGCGCCGAGACAACCACTCCTGCCATAAACTTTGGTACGACTGTTATCGGAGATGGAGAACTACCCTCTGTAAAAGCTACTCAGATACTGACTTTTGTCAAAGCACTGGGACTGTATCATGAGTTATAATACAGAAAAAAATAACTTGGCGTAATTAGATAAGATTTATTATCTGATGAGTAATTTATTGAATTACATGTGTATTTTTTTGGATTCAGATAAAGCAGTAGTCAAATTTACAAGATACATTATGCACAAGAATAATTTTTTTAAAATTTTAAACACAATATTTTCTCGTTCAAATTAAATTTTATTTGAATTAGATAATACAACTTACTAATTATTAAAAACACATAAATCGTTTGTTTATGTTTATTAATTTTAATAGTGTAGTTTAACGAAATAGGACCTATTTACTTTTAAAACAAGTGCTGTTTAGTACTTTTAAAACAAGTGCTGTGTATTGTCTTTTTTATGTAGACCTAACAGAAAACTTTTTTTTTATTTGACTCAAATTTATTTTATACCGTTTGTGTTTCAACACAATGTTTTATTAAAGTAAGACATTATTTTGTTTAAAACAATCAAAAAACTTGTAGACGAGCGTTTGTGAAATTATTTAACTTAAATAAGTTTTAAAGTACGCTAGCAATCTAAAAAACATAACTTATGTGTCCGAAAAAATAATTTGTTATATTAACAAATTATTAATGTTTAAATTAGACAAGGTTCTTAGCTACCCCAGATAGTGATAAGGAATAATGAAGACTATTTATTTTTTCGCTTAACAAAAAATATAATTAAAACAGATCGTAACTTCTTTCAGCCCTTTCGTCAAGATTTTAGGCACTGCGTCATTTATTTCCATCTAACCATCGCCACAAACCATCGCATCGCAGCGTTTGCATCGTCTTAAACGTTTAGTTAATATTGAAAGAAAATCGCGCGATTGTTTTACCAAAGTCTATATATTACAATATATAGAAACAACCAGTCAAGTATATAGACTTTGATTTTACTGTGTCAAATCTGTAATTAGGTAATAATGGAAGAAAAGCAAGAGTATTGATTGAGTGAGACCTCGAAGAAATCATGAAAGATTTTGTGGGTAAGTAATTTCCAATTTTATTCAGATAATTATTATAATTTTAAGACTAATGCAACATAAAACGATAAATGCAAAATTCATGAATTATATCTTTTGGTAAATTTAAAGGCAGGTTTATACAACATATCAATGGTTCTAATCATAAGAACATTTATAAACATAAGAGTTAAATCAATCATTTATTTATTTATACACCAATCATAATATTATCAATAGCAGAAATTTTCATGTTTTTTAGATAAAATCATCCCTGAAATTACTCAAATAAAATTTTCAGATAACTTTGTATAATAATATATGTATAATAGTAAATTATTTCCAGGTGGAAAATTATTTATTTTATCGGAATTTATTCAAATAGAATATGCAAGTCTTTTTGTCTTTTTGCAAGTGTTTAACTTTTCTAAAAAAAACATCATAAAATAAATAACATCACGTATTGGGCTTTTCAGTCACAGAAAAGCTCATGAAAGAAAACGTCTTGCGTGACCATCTTCTGATGCGTGTCAAATACTCGTCAGCGAGTAATGGCGGTATGTATGTATGTAACTTTTCTAAAGACAACGCAATAAGGAAACTAAACGCTAAAAACTAAACGAGTTGACAGATGATATTTCTTCAGGTAATATTATCTATAAAGTAACAAAAGTATCCGAGATTTAATAATTTTGTATTTAATTTTTTAGGCGCTAGAGTTAACATTGTAATGCAATTACTGGCTTATATTTTGCCAACAATAAGTATACGAAAGGAAAAACCAGCAGGACGGTGGAAGCTCCCTTGCTTAGAAGTTGCTGAAGGATAACCATAAACCCTGAATCTACATAAGAATTTTCTCTAAGTACGCATGTGTGCTTATCTACCCTAGCAAATTCCCTTTGTTGGTTTAGTAAAATAACTTTTCTAATGTAGGTGCATGGTACATTAGTTCCCTCACGCCAAGGTATTATATACACCAGCACGTCTATTTTGTATTTGATAAAATAAAAGTATTTACTACAACATGCGATTTTTCTAAATTAGTACTTCTTCCTATGTACCTTAGTGAATTACCTCCTCATTTTTTGATAAAACGTTTGTTTATCTTATACAACTATATTTTTCATCTGTTTTCAACTACTAAATTTTCTTTTGTAGAGTACATAATATTTTATTTGAAAAAACTAACTACTTTATTTCAAACACAAAAATGGTTATTAATTCTTAATAATTAATATTTTATAAATTACATAATAGTGTTATTTATATTAGGAGAGAAATTCTAGTCAAAATATTGAGATACGGAAAATGAGGTTTTGTCTGTCCCTATAGTGCTTAAGTATTTTATCTAATCTAGATAAGTTTTTTTTTTCTGTGAACGGTTATAACTAAAAAAAAAGGGGACACTATAGATTTGTAAGATCGTGGTGAATAACACCCCCTCTCATTCTACATTCTATCCCTGAAATGTAATACTTGCATTATGAAATACTCTGAAACCCACTATTGTATATCGGAAACTGTCACCTCTCTGTGTAAACCCCGCAGGGACAAACAAAAATAAAGGAGAGGGGTTCAAATAGCTCCAGTAAAAGGTTTAAAAGGTTTTCGGCGGCGATTCCGGCCTCCAGTTAAAAGATTTAACCTAATGCCCGTGGAACAACAGAAGGCTGGAAAACGGAACCTCAGGATGAGATAATGGGCGAGATGGGAGAGAGAGATATTTCGGAGAAGGACAAAATTGGAGTAAGGGGAGATGTAGAGGGGACGATAAGAGGAGGCTTATTGTGCTGTTGGGGATTTTTCAGATTTGCACATTTTAGAGAATTGTTTCTTATAATCTTACCATAACAATTCGAAATCAAAAATGGGGTGATATTAGGTACAACATCCAAAATAAGATAATAGTTTTAAATCTATTATCTAATTTTAGATCGCGCATTAAAATAATATTAAAATTTTTTTTTGGGCTTTATCATAATATTTAAGTATTTTAATTTTTTTAAAACTCAGGTACGAGGTTTGTGCGAATTAACGTTGTTTCGGGTAGTAAAAATTAAGTTTAAAAGAACCCGAACTGCACGGAAAAAAAGCTAAACTGGCTTAAAGATCTTAACCAACGATATGCTAGTTTCCCCATTCCGCAAATCTAGTTATACTTCTTTTCAAGAAAATCTTATCCTTAGAAGCTAAGAAAATTTATCTTTTATTTAAGACTTACCTAGTATTGAAATTAAGATTATAACTACACTCCAGACAAAAGATAAAATCTTGTTTCGAGTACTACTTATACTTATTTGTAAATCAGCAAATTATAGCGGGTTTTGTATAAAAAATATTAGCGGTTAGTATAAAAATAAAAGCGGGTTTTGTATCATAAATAAAAACAGATAAACAATTTTTATGTAAAACGACCTTTAAAATTAACATTATAAACATTATGTAACTGTTAAGTGGCATCGTTTTTATGATTCTAATTGTGCAACACTTTAAGGGGTGTGAAATAAATTACTTATCTATAATAATACTGAATTTATGCGGGGTGGTATAACTAGTGTTATAACGGTTGTAGCTATAGTATTACGGGCAACCAACGGTCCAGCTACGTCGAAACACCGGTTCCCATTAGAACACCGAAGTTAAGCGACGTAAGGCGATACTAGTGGATAGACGGGTGACCAGTTCGAAACTCTGTATCGTGCTGTTGTCCAATAAAGGCAAAAGTGTAAAATATTTTGACACACACTGCTCATTCACGCCGGTTCAAGGCCGGATGTTCGGATTCCGCGTAAACAAAGTAGGCCCCGTCCAAATTAGCCCTGGCAGCAAAAAGGAGATGTTAACTTCAAATCTTTTACTTTACTTTATAGTATTTCATTATAACATTATCATGTCATAATATTATGAAATAATATTTCCTACTACCAATTTTTTTAATATTGGTACAGCAAACTTATCAGTATAAAGTTTTACTTATCTTTATCCTTTTTATTGCTATTTATAATTCTGAATACGAGGTTAAGAAATTTTAGTTTTCAGTACGCCTATGACCGAAAGCGAACGTCTACCTCCCGCTTCATCAGCGGTCATAATTGGATGGAATCAGGGATGAGTAAATATAAAGGACCATAAAATTAATAAATTTTGCTGGTCTGCTGCAACACGTAAGAAATATTTATTGATGGATCAGTATGACAGAGAAGTAATAAAAAGGCCGTTTTTATGAATAACAAAATGGTATTTGAACATCATAATATAATCATATTGAATTGACAATAGATTAATTTATCAGCTATCCGCAGAAAATTGACAATAATAATAAAAACATGACACATGGCAATTAATATAATTCCAAATTAAAAATGGATAAGAGTTTTCATTCATAATAGTAATACAGATATATTTCAAAGAACTTTGCTTAAAATTAAGTTTTTTAATTTTGTACTAGTTTATAGCACTTGGTGGTATAACTTGACAAAATAATATCAATCATTAAATAAAGCATTAACGAACCAATAAATAAACAAAAAGGTTAATTTATTTAATAAAACGTACAACGTACGGCTTTGTATGCCGATTGTCGTGTGTATGAAGAATAAAGTCAACGTTTGTTCAGTACAATACGATATACTGAAAGAGAAAAGACCATAAAATACGGGAGAAAAATGAGAAGTTTATTACCTATCCACTTAATCCGGATCGGTCGACAATAGAATTTGTGATATTTACAACATTATGTAATTAATTGATTATCGGTCCTATTATGTAACTGACGATGTACGTAACTAAGTAATAGAGCATATTTTTTGATTAGTTTATTTAATGAAGCGTACACACGGCTTTGGTTGCTGATTCTCGTGTGTCAACGTGTTCAGTACAATACGATATATTGAGAGAGATGCTGATGCACTATTACGTAGACACGTACATCCTTAGTTGCATAATAAGACAGATAATCTATTAATTCCAAAACGTACTAAAAGCGCAAATTCTGTTGTTGAACAATGTAATCAGTATGATTACAGATTAAATAATTATGGAGGTGCATATGAAACATTAAACGATTCATCATTGTGTTAAGTTATACCACGTAATTTAACAAAAGATCAATCATTTAATGTCTCACTTCACACTGGCTCACTCCATTATTATTTAATACTGATTAGAAGGTCGACAATAGAATTTGCACTATTTACTACGTAATACAGTATATTTTTTGGTTAGTTTATTTAATGATATAACCGATAATGTACACACGGCTTTGGGTGCCGATTGTCGTGCACAGAGTCTATAGACTCTGTGTTTGTATAAATGAACAAAGAGAAAAGAGCAAGAATTTTCCCCAGCGTATGAAGTTGAGCTCCGGATTAAGTGGATAGGTAATAATTTTCTCTCCCCGACTTACAAGATTGTCATAGCGATTCACTTCTAGATATGTAGGTAAATGATGACTAAAATAAACGACCCAAGATTTTCTCTTGCCGACCAGTATATTATCGTAGTCTTAAAGAAATTAGAATAAAATAAACTATGTTAAAAATGTTCATGTATACTACTGAAATGAAGATAATATATTTAAGCTAAATGTAATCTATTACAGTTGTAGTAAAATGAGTAACTAATTGTTGAAAATCCAGATCCAACCCTAGATGCCACATTTTTTTTGAAACGTCTACTTATGCGGTTTGAAATTTTGATGCAAAATCTGGCAATACCGCTCAGAAGAAATGTTCCCACCCATACCCACCCAACTTTTTTCTCTTTTTAATACATTTGATTTGCCATTAAGCTGCCTACATCACTGTCTTACACGTTAAAATCCTATACACAGAGTTGACCTGTCCCGATGTGTACCTATAGTATAGAAATTCTTTGTGTACATGTAATAATTACTTTATTCTGAAATAAAGCCTCTTCTTACTCTTAGGTTAGTTACTATCGTTACAAGAGTTAATGTCTAATGATTAGTTTATAAAGTTTTTTTGTTATTGTTTGTGCTTGTGATATGTGAAAATGGAGGACCTTCTTCAGGCATGGTAGATGACGGATTTGATCCCAAAATTTCAAGGTAAGTTTAGCAATAATCCTACATTATTTGATAAGATTTGTTGGAGGTTAGGGGGACCATTTTAATATGCACTATTTCGGAACCGAACAAACCCGATTTTAGAATAAACTAGTTTTTCCTAGGCCGAATATTAAGCGGGTTCGAAAAACTATATAGTTTTCATAAAATTCGGTAACGTGTTCCCTATGCTTTCGGTGGTTTGGGTTCGATCATGTTAGAAACTCTTGTTTTGGTAAAATATTTTCCTTATCTAAAGTCTTTAAGCGCGGCATAATAGTTTTTCAATCCCGCGTCTCTTTGGATACCCTGATTTGGCCTAGGAAAAATTAGTTTATCCTAAAATCGGGTTTGTCCGGTAACATACATGAATATAATAGAGTTGGTACATGCTAAAAATTTTAATTTCCATTTACAGTACGTATGGAATATTGAAATATCACCAGAATAACCCCGAATATGGTTAATACTTTTTAAATTAGATTAGCCAAACATCATCTACCAAATTAAATGCTTTTCGTAATAATAAAATACAATAAAACTGTGTAATTTCCCAATATAGGTAGATATTGAACAGCGGCATCGCTAATTAAAAACGAGAAACGAGAGTAAAAATTGTTAAAACATAATTGAATCATTCCAAACGCGTATATACCTAGTTTACCACTGGTGTATAAGAAATAATGCATATTAAATTGGAGTCCCCCTAACCTCCAACCAATGTCATCAAATAATGTAGGATTATTGCTAAACTTACCGTGAAATTTTGGGATCAAACCCGTCATGTTCCATGCCTGAATAAGGTACTCCATGAAACAGAAATCCAATGAAATGAAGGTAGGAATCAGGAATACACGTTGCGTTGTTGCTGTTGGGGATGGTCACTTAATATAAGAATAGTAACTTTTGGAAATGGGGTGTTATTCTCGCGCCGAGAATAATATGCTTATTTAAAGTATATACCGATTTCAAGTAAAAGTTTTTAAAAAGTTAAGAATACTTATTATATAAAAGTATTTATACTTCATTTAATAATAGTTTCTTCTTTGCTAAATGATTTTTATTCACTTGATTTTAATATAAGTTTTTCTTAAATATGTCATTTTATTCTTTTTTTTAGATTCAAAATTACTTAAAGTGATTATAACTATATTTAAAAAGCAAGTGTAAAAGTAAAATAGATCCAAATATTTGTTGTACTCATGGAAAGAATACTATCCTTAAAGAAAGTGTAAAATTTTAAGTGTATATGATTGTTCTTGAATATAGAAATGATTTTTTTTCGTGTGGGCGTCGCGCGTCGCTTTGTGTTGTAGCAATTTTAAATATGAATAAAATTGTCGAAAAAATATTAACACGTAAAGGAGGGTGTAATTATGTGGTTGTTGGGGACAGTAACACTGATTTGATCAAAAGCAAAAAGGATTCAAGTAAATCGACGAAACGAGTGAGTAAATAAAGTGCCGATTACATAATCAAAAAATTAGATGAGAGGATAAATTATAATTTGCATTACTAATGGTATACTTGTTTTAATCAACTAGTGCTTGAATTTTTTATGAACATCTAAAATTATAATTAAGTACCTTTAAAAATTTCGTTGTAACCGAAATAGGTAGCTCCAGTATGTCTCCGCTAGCAAAATCGGTGTTTAAAAAACCGGTAAACCTATGTTAGCTACAACGTCCTGTTTCCGAACAGGGACGAGTGGGATAAGCCGGGAAACGGCTTATTACATGCGGAAATGTGTTGGTACACGGACGGATCCAAAAACGAAAAAGGATCTGGGGCAGGAATTTACTGCAGCAGTCCAAAGACTGAGATCTACCACAGTCTTGGAAAACACACCACGATCTTCCAAGCTGAGCTATATGCTATTGAAACCTGTGTGCAACTGCTGGTAGAACAGCAATACACCGGGAAAACAATATGCATATTTTCGGATAGTCAAGCTGCGCTGAAAGCACTTGAGGCAACGAAAAGCACGTCTATGACGATTCTTCATTGTAAGAAACTACTCAATATACTGGGAGATAGGAACAAAGTGTCGCTAATATAGATACCGGGACATGTCGGCCTAGAGGGAAATGAACGTGCTGATTCCCTCGCCAAAATTGGTGCTCGCCATTCGTGGGCCCAGAACCAACACTTAGCGTTCCTAAAAATCTCGCAAGAGACAGGCTCTGTGAATGGGTTAGGGGTGAGACGTTCCGAGACTGGAATGACAGTCCCGGAATAGAACATGCCAAGAAAATCCTAGCAGGGCCATCCAAACATAGAACAGGAGAACTCCTAAAGGCCGGTAGGAATGGAACGCGTGTGCTCACTGCAGTGTACACGGGCCACTGCCGACTGGTGGAAGACGCCGAATGCCGACTCTGTATGGAAGATGATGAAACAATGAAGCACGTTATGTGTACCTGCCCCGCTGGGAGCAGGACCAGGTTTGAGATGTTTGGCAAACCCATGCTAGACCTAGGAGACATATCGCCTTCAGACATAACGGCCTATATTAAGAGGCTGGGTCTTGAGGATGAACTTTGACGCTCTTGTAAATTAGAGCTTGTAGAAACTGAGCCACAATAGGCCCTCGCGGCCTCAGTGGAGGATCCCCTATGGGACCCACTCTTAGTCAAATACAAATGTTAGCTACTGTAGTTGATCTGTACTGTAGTTCATCTAAAAAGTTTTATTAGCTTGAATAATAAATTATAATACAAGTTAGACCATAGACCTAAAATAAAATATAGACTGAGCATCTCATTCATAAATAGCTGGAACATGCGGTCAGACACTGTCTTGTTATTGTTTTAGGTTATAACGAGTGCGACACGAGCGATAGATAGGTTGTCTCTGTCGTAACGGTCGTTCCCTGACGACTCTGCCGAGAAACACAACACTGTCTTTCGTTTCTCAAGTACACCTGAACTCTCCGTATCATAGCCGGGTAATTTTTTATTTTAATGAAGCTATAATTAAATCAAAAATATATCGTATTTAAACTTTTTATATTTTATTAAGATTTAGGACAGGTTTTTAAATAAAAGTTTAGAAAAAACAATTTAGAGTCAAAAAGGATAAAAATAATAAAATACACGTTATAGAAGAAATTTTATAATCGAAATTAGGTAATTTTTGAAATTAATAATAAATTATTAATTTTAGTCAAACATTTACAACCCCTAATATTAATCAAAACAGGATCTATTCCACAGATATAATAGAATCGGCGACAGGGAGAGAAAAAAAAAATATGATTGTTGTAATTTTTTTTCTGGTTAAGTGATGTCTTATTATGTAAATTAGAAAAAACATAAATCTGTTCCATTAAAGCAAGGAAGGTGATAGGAAGTGGATAAAATAAAAACTACATTTATTTAACTCGGTACTGTCTTTATTATACCGTGTGCGTCTCAAAAGTGGCTCATCCCCCATAATTTTTTTATATTTTCAAATAAAAAAACAAGATTTAGTATGTTAGTATATGAAATAAATTTGGATTGATTGACGCATTCAATTGTTTTTGGTCACTTCCTGTTTCACCGGAAATGACTATAACTTTTAATTTTTAAACGGCACCCTCGGTATATTTCTACTTTATTCGATAGAAAATGACACTCTGAATAGAATGACATATCATATGTCAACTTTTGACATTTTCGCATATGGTTTAATTGTAATTGTAACACGCGGTTCATAACGACAATTTGACTCGAAATACCAAGTGTGTGGTATCAATATATTCATAAAAAATGCTTTTTCCAAATATGCTAATGAGTCACCCTTGTTCAATTTGAAAAAATTGACATATGTATGATTAAAAATACGATTTGTACATCTTTTAACCGGCCTAGACAAGACACGAAACCTATTAGACGATCAAAACTATATTTCCAAGGCTCCTTGATTAAAACTTAGTGGATTGAAAAAAACTGGATTGAAATTTAAAATAGGATATGTTTTTAAGCCACAATGTCAAAAGTTGACATATGATATGTCATTCTATTCAGAGTGTCATTTTTTATCGAATAAAGTAGCAATATACCGAGGGTGCCTTTAAAAATCAAAAGATGTAATCATTTCGGTAAAACAGGAAGAGACCAAAAACAATTGCATATGTCAATAAATCCTAATTTATGTCATATACCTACTAACATACAAATCTGTTTTTTTATCTGAAAAAATAAAAAAAGTTATAGGGTTGAGCCACTTTTGAGACGACCCGGTATATTAAAAAATATTGTTTCATAATGTAATATCATTTTAAAATTCTTGTATGTTATTTTAGATTCTGAAGATAATTTTAGAATAAACCGGAATATATTTTTAATAAAAACATTATTTATTATTAACAGGGTTATAATTATGATTTTGTTACAATGTAAGTAAGTAAATAATGTAATGTAAGAGAAAAAAATCAGATTTTACATTTTACTAAAATATTATCTAAATAAGCGCCTTTCTACAACAACGCCACTGACTCCCAATGGGTAAATTGAGAGTTGCCTACCGGTCAAAAGTCGTTTCAAGACTTAAATGGATTATTAAAGTCAAATTTCTTGCAAATTTGGCACTGGCGAACCATATTTTATAGTTTTTGAACAGAAAAAGTCAATAAAATAAACAATTAAGGACTACAAGCTAAGAAAATGCGTTAATACAGCCGCGGAGATAGCGGCAACAAAGCTTTACCGCACACGTGCGACACGTACTACAAGGTAATAAATGAATGAATAGGCTCCCTCGCCTCTAATCGGTGTTGTCATATTGTAAAGAACTTATCCTTATTAAACAGTATCCGACTTATAATTTAGTAGAATAAGGACTATTTAATACATCTATGGAATATTAAAACCTACTTATTAAACTGTAGTATTAATATCTCAATATATGTGTATAACAAGAAAAAAAATATTGATAATATTAAAGACGTGACAACATAGGCTGGATGAGGAAGGCTCGGTCGACTGTACCCAGAAGTAAATATGTGTACAAAAAAGGTTGTTTGTCCGCGTTGAGATGTAAATAGTGTAGTCTATATTTTATTTTAAGTCTATGAGTTAGACCTTCTGAAGATATAAATATTTACCTTCTTATTATTTTTTTCGAGTTTTGACAAATAATACTTCTTACCATTACAATAATTGAGGAGTAGACTTACTAAATGCATTTATTCCATTTTTTTAAAGATTTTCAATTAAAGGTGGCATTGCAAACTACATATACATATAGAGTTACAATACTATGTCAGAAACGTTCAATTCTTTTATCCCATTCGAATTTCACGTGGTAGTAGAAAAATAAAGAGAACTTTTACATCTAAAGAACAGTCAACAGTTTTTTCAATTTTTTCTGATATCATGAAAACTAGATTTTTCACATGTAGGTGTACTATTTTTATGATTTTTTTATCCATTTTTTAAGTATACTGATTTTTCGGAAAGTTTCTTGCAAAAAGCGTAGCAGTTTTTCTTTGTTTGCCAAAATTCGAAAAAATGGACAAAATGCGTATAGAAAGTCTTCTCCTCAATTATATTAATAATTTTTTCGTATATCTACTCGTTATTTAAACCCGTATATTTGTATATGCCGGTTGCTTACGATATTGTCCGATGGTGGCAGCAAGGTGAAGAATGCATTAAGCCTACAAAACAGCGATAGAAAGTATAAAAACCATAGTAAAGTGAGACCTATACAGGGTGAGTCTTAAATCAATGCAAATATTTTTATGGGTAAGTAGTGTATTTCGTATATTTAGTTTAATATTTTTATGGGTGGAATATATCGTCGGGTTTATGACGAAAAGGCTGATCTCGATTTTTGCAACTTTTGAGGGGAGTAATTTAAAAAATTTAAATATTTACTTATTCTAGTTTTTAGCATGGAGCAATTTTTTAAGTGAATATAAAATGAATAAGGTATAATATTGAGATAAGCCAATTTTCCATGCTAAAAAATGACCAATTGGGAATGTCATGAAGTTGATATCTCGAAATTACCAAAAAATATTTATAGCCTTTTCGCTGTAAATATGTATATTAAAAAAATTTCGAAAATTTGGAATTTTTTGAAAAAAATTTTGTAGTTTTTTTAGTTCTTAGTTAAAAAACATAATTTTTTGATAATATGACAACATAAATAGCAGATTAAATTTATAAGAAAGAAAATCCAGAAAAGATCAGTGGTTCTCAAAATTTAAGCAGAAAATCATTTTTTTTTTCAAATTTTCAAAGTAAAATATTTCGGTTATTTTAGATTTATTTGAAAAATGGTAAAGAGAAAATATGTTTCGTTTATCGAGACCTAGCAGCTCTGAAAATATTTGCACTTATTTAAGACTCACCCTGTATAAGAAAATATAAACAGTGGCAGCTCGATATAAATTGTTATAAATTTATGTCATTAGTAGCTGCTTCTAAAACACGCTAAAGTTTAAGCCTAATTTTAGGCTAAAATGACGAGAACAAAATCAAATAAATATACCCAAAAATAAAGAAATAATTGATACAGATATGCTTTTAACTGTAAAACTGTATACTACATCCGTCCCAAATACATCTTCGACACAGCCGTTAAAACGAAAATCAGATTTCGATATAAATTTAAAATAAATTAAGGCATTCGGTCGATATAAATCAAAGAATATTCATTTCCTGTTTTCTATTTTTTTCTCACTGTTTTTATTACTAATGAACCAGCGCAGATATTTATATCTCCGATGCCTTTTTTCTAATGGCGGTCGTGATTGAAAATGTCGTTCGATTCGAATTGACAGGTCATATTTTAATTCAGCTGTGGCTAAACGGCGGGACATTTAACATATTTAATGTCGTAGAAAATTGCTGTTGCGAGAGATGAATTGAATGTAATCCACGAGCATTACTTCGGCATAGAATATGTCGTTTTATATAGATAGGATAATCTTTAAAAGCGCGTATTAAATGCAGTATATCGTGTGTTTCAAATATTTGGACAGTAGAAAATAGTAGTAATTGTTATTACAGTATTTTTTAACCACTGTATTTAATTTCTCTCTGTGTTATAACTCGGGGAAGATTTCGACAGAAGATGACAGAAAAAAACAGATGACATCCATACCAATCCATTTATTTCATTAAAAAAGTTTCTAATATTTTTTAAGTTAACTATGGATGGATGAACCAGATTTATATATTAATAAATCTGGCATGCGTTGTCTCTTGTTTCTAATCAATCTTATTGGTTTATTTCAAAAATTACAGACCAAATTTCAATATGATTGGAGTAACGGAACGATAAAAGACACATGGACGCAGATACGTAAACATTCCACTTAAGTTTTTTGAAACTTGTCAAACTCTTCAAATTAAAGGTTATTATTTGTGTCAAATTATGTACATTAACCAGCTTTTTTATTACCAGCCACCCACAGCTGTGATACGATATGGCCTTGACCATGTCTTGACGCACGAGCTAGCGAGAAAAAAAGTGGTGAGGATCGCGCAAACACAAAAAAACATATGATTTAAAGCTAAGAAAAGCATTATAATAAACTTGATATTGTATCTGGGTACCAATATCCCCTGGTTGTGTGCTAGGAAGTAAATTTTCATGTATATTTTCATTGATAGGTTTGTAGCTTCTGAATAACGGTCTAGGTAAAGCATTTAGCTCATTTATTAGCTCAGATTTAGATAATTATTAGACTTAGGCAACTTGTATTTTCATTGGAGGACATCGTCATATTTATTTCAAACCGAGTTTCAAACCAATAATCAACGAGAATATTCGAATAATTTAACAAAATTACTGTAAACCACTATAAATACGAATTGTTGGTTAGGTTCAAAATTTTTTCTCTTCTTGGATAAATTTAAGCGTTAACATTATTAGGCATTTGCATAAAAGTGTGTATTTTGGGTGGTATTCCACAAAATTTGCAGGCTGTTGAGGAAACATAAAATGTACAAATTACAGAAATAAATTGAAAATAACATTTATATTAAAGCAGCATTATATGTCACTCTGTTTCAAACAAGTCCTTCAAAACTTCCAATTCATACATACATACATACTGCCATTACTCGCTGACGAGTATTCGACACGCATCAAAAGATGGTCACGCGAGGTGTTTTCTTTCATAAGCTTTTCTGTGATTGAAAAGCCCGATACGAGATGTTACCTGCCTACCGCACTCCGGACATTCAAAAATCTCATTGCTTTGTTGCCTCTTTACTTTTTGGTTGTCGCTGTTAACTGAGTTTACAATTCTTCTCCATTGAGTTCTATTGTGAACTGCTTCTTCCCAATGATTCTGCATGTTAATCCCCTTTAAGTTTTCGTGGAAAATGTCCTTGTACCTTTTGAGTTGTCCACCCGGCCTCCTCTTACCGTCTATAAGCTCACCGTAAAGCAGAGATTTTGGTATGCGGTTTTCTTGCATTCTGCATACGTGACCAGCCCATCTTAAGAGGGATGTTGTAACCATGACTTCAAGACTCTCGCAGTTAGCTTTTTCAAGGACCGAAACGTTTGAGACATGATGGAACCACCGGATTCTTAAGAGTTGTCTAATGTGTCTCTGTTGCAACTTGTTTAATGCGTTCATATGTCGGCGGTACGGCACCCAGGTTTCGCTCCCATATAACATGGTGGGGATTATAATTGCTCGGTACACTGCAAGTTTCGTTTTTGTACTCAAGCCATCATTGTAGCCCTGTTTTTTAATTTCCAGAATGCTCTTGAGGCGCTGCTAATCCTGTGCTGAATTTCAGAGTCGATATTGGCCTTTTCCGAAATCAAACTGCCGAGGTAATTAAATTCCGCTACATATTCCAATAGTTCTTCTCTGATTTTTATAGCATTGTTATGATCTTCCGGTGGAGTGCACATGATTTTAGTTTTGTCGATGTTGAGCTTAAGACCCAAAGGCTCGTGTGCCCAGGTGTATGTGTTCAACATTTCTTGTAATTGTTGTAACGTGTTTGCAACTAGAGCGCAGTCATCAGCGTATTGAAGTTCTGTGATGAATTTTGTACGTGTTTTTGCCCTCAGTCTTTTTATGTTGAACAGACCGCCGTCATATCTGTATCTAATGTCCAATCCTCTCTCCTGCAGTTTGCTGTCCACTATAATGGATAGCGCTGCTATGAATATGTTGAATAGGAGAGGTGCTAAGACACATCCCTGCCTAACTTCTGTATTTGTCAGTGGTCCATGATGTGACACTCTTGACTGGTTGTTGTTATGGAGGCTTTTATACACACTGTAAGAAATTTGTTGGGTACTCCGAACTTTTTCATAATTGCCCAAAGTGCATCTCTGTTCACAGAGTCGAAGGCTTTTGTTAGATCGATGAATGCAACATAAAGTTTAGACTGCTGCTCTTTTACTTTTTCCTGTAGTTGGCGGATGGAAAATATGGAATCGACGGTGCCACGGTTGGTGCAAAAACTCGTTTGCGATTCTGGAAGGATTTTTTCTATATGTAGGTGAAGGCGATTTGACATAATTTTTGCAAGAATTTTTCCTCCGATAGCCAATAGTGAAATTCCCCGGTAATTTCCGCAGTCTGATGCACTTCCTTTGTTCTTAAATATATTCACTATATTCGCGTTGCAAAAGTCCTGAGGTACCTCTCCGCTTTCCCATATAACATCGAAGAGAGCCTTAAGATGACCAATAAGTTCTTTACTTGCACACTTATAGATTTCCGCCGGGATCGCGTCACAGCCAGCTGATTTGTTGTTTTTAAGCTGTTTTATGGATGCCATTATTTCCTGTTCTGTTATTGGGGTATCTAATACATCGAGGCTGTTATACTGTGGTATTGTGTTTAGTGCTTCAATATTGGGGTTGTTTTTTTGGTTAAGGATATGGCTGTAATGCTCTTTCCAGCGGTTTCTAATTTCCTCTAATCCAATAGCTGTTAGTAAGAAGTTTCACTTCGAATTAACTCTCTGGGTCTAGAATAGTCTATTATGTCCTTTTTGAGTCGCATCTTCGTTATGCCCTTCCATTCTGGGGTATTTGCTGTGCAACAAAATTTGATCGTATTTTCAGACTTCATAAGAGAGCAGTTCAATATTTATTGGGACTGTACAGTAGAACTCACTGCCAGAATTTCTTTAAAAATTTCAAAATACTGACTCTTCCTTTTTTATTCATTTTTGAATCCGTTTGCTTAATCCGCAAGCACATATCTGCTATTCCCGAAAGGCCATCTTATAACTATCCACTTAGGAATGCGGGTCACGATCTTTACCTGCCAACTCCGAGCCCAGAACCATTAGCGTAACTAGCAATTTATCCTGGGATGGGCCTGGGGTTGAGCCCAGGGGGGGCCTAGGGCTTTTGTTTTTGAAAAATGAAAAATAATTTAAAAAAACACATTTTTTGAATAAAAGTTTACATGAATTTCTCTTCAATAAAAAAAAAAAAATTTCATAGACTTGGTTATCAAACCGTGTTCCCGTAGATTACTTAAATACCTACAAATTCTCTAAAAAAATAAAAATTAACTCATTTTTTGGACAGGACAAAATAATATTAACTAAACACAACTAGAAAACGTTATTTTTACTGCATCACAAGCAAATAAAAATTAATACGTAGCCAAGAGTCATAATTCAGGATTTCTCTGGGGAGTGCCCAGCAGTACCTGGGGGGGGGGGCGGCACCACCGGGGCCCCCTGTAGTTACGCCAATGCCCAGAACTAGTTAAAGGTTCAATACTGTACAATGCCAAAAAATGTACAATCATCTGCCTTTGAATATCAAGTCGCTTTCATTCTTTCCCGCATTTCGCAAAGCTCTGAAATCATACTTACTGGAGAGAGCCCTATATGCGGTAAACGACTTTTTTGTTGATGTTTAATCATGAACAATTTTGAATTTTAAAATTCTGACCATCTCACACACTGGCCGAAGGTCAAGTATTTAGGATTTTATAACTCTTAAAATTATATCTATTTACTGCTTACTGTTTCTGCATTTTAATGACTTAAATTTTTTTGAATTGTATGATTTGTATTGTGTATTTTTTGTTGTTTATATATTTTTTTTGTGCCGTTGTTTGTTTTGTGAGTGCTTTGTCGATGAAGCTGTTTTTGCTTTTTGCACAATAAAGCGTTATTTATTATTTATTATTATTAAATATAGGCACATATAGTGCCTACACAATTTTTTTTTATATTACTCTAATATACTATACAGGATGAGTCTTAAATAAGTGCAAATATTTTGAGGGCTGGTAGATTTCCATAAAAGAAACATATTTTTTCTTTACTGTTTTTCAAATAAATCCAAAATAACCGAGAGTTTTAGTTTTTTTCGGTTACATTTATATACCGAATATTTTTGAGAAATACTGGGTCTTTTCTGGGTTTTCTTTCTTATAAATTTAATCTACTATCTATGTTGTCATTTTATGAATATATTATGTTTTTTAACTAAAATTTTTAAAAAAGCCTAAGTTTTCTTTCAAAAAATTCCGAATTTTAATTTTTTTTAAGAAAACCTTATAGTCGTGTTTCTGGAGCCGAAATATACTACTCCTGAAATATTATAATTAGAGTTATTTATAATATAATTCACCCTGTATGTTCTATAATATATATTGAAAACAATACAGAAACTAATAAAATGTTGTACACAAACAAGATTTTAGACAAATATACACATCGTCCCATTTCCACCAACTTTCCTATGTGAATCTGCCGCTTGTTACTGCTGTATCTGCAACACAATAACCTGAAAAAGTCTTTACTCTGTTATTCGAAACGTATTTTACATACTCCCCACTGATTCCAGTTCAGCTCGAATATATCTAGGATGAAATCCTAGCAAATCTACTTTAAATCCATTTTTATTTGAACAAAACATACGGACTAGTTGTGTATCTTCCTGGTTTAGTGCATATTCACGTCAAATGATTTGATATATGCCCGAAAGATAAAAGACGTTATTTGCGTTTAAGTCGGGTTATGTTTTTATTATGGACTTTTAAAACAATATCTGGTTCCCTGTAACAATAAAAGTTTGTTTTATGAGGGCTATTAAACGGAAGAATATATGGGATTGATATAAGGAAGCGATATTATTTTTATATTCACTATTTATGATGAATAAAATATTATTTTTATTAAAAATCAGCAGAATAATGGGTTGGTTTATTTTGGTTATATTGACCTGTAAAAGAAGCATTGTAAATATTAAAATCATCAATCAAAAAGGCTTTTACATTTGTCACTTTGGATGTACAACTTGGATGAATCATCCAAAGTGATAAGTATAAATTGCCTTTCATCACTGTTTCATCCAAAGTGTATGTACACTAAAATTGAACGATGAAACAAGTTGACGGTCTATTACTTTTGTTGAAAGAAGCGCTCAACGAACCGTTGATTCATCCAGATTGAACGGCAAGTGAAAAATGTGAACAAGTGACGCGACGCCGACCCGTGCGGCCAACCTCGATATAGAAAACACTGGCAGAGGTGGCAGCCTGCGGAAGATGAAACAGTGAACTGCTGCAAACTGGATGAAAATATGTAAACAAGGATGTTCAATTTGGATGAACTCAATCTGAGTGATTCATTTTGGCTGTACATCCAAAGTGACACAGTGTATACTCTGATTCAACCAATCATGGTTCCATCTCAGGTTTGGTTTTCCTCTAGGTCGCTTAATTTCTCGTGGGTACCATGCTGTAATTTTTGTGGTCCATCTGTTGCCCGTCCTTATTGTCAGGGGTCCTGCCCATTGCCACTTGGGGGATTTGATTCTATTGATTTAATTGATATCTATTACCTGGGTATTTTGTATTTTGTCGTATCCAGTCTATTCTTTTATTTTTTTTCTTGGTTATTCTTGGGGATATCATGCAATACAAAATAAATGAATTTCTATAATGATCTATATATCTTAAACTTCCATACTGACACTTTTGATTTTTCACAATTAATTACACCAACAATTAATTATAACACAAATAAGAAAATAAATGCAAGCGCCAGGAATAAATAAATGTGGTTTAAACAATGCCTGGCTTTCCACGGCCTCTACGAAAAATTTCGATAAGCTGGGTGGCATAGATAACTCTGGTTTGATGGATAATTAAATAAACTAAATTTGATGGATTAATAATTCAATAATATGGCACCAGAACATATTTACAACATTTGATAAATTCCTTTTTTGATAAAAGATCTTGGCCCCGCACAGTTTTCACCAATTTAAAAAGGAGAGCTCTGAAAGGAGATTCCAATTGCAAAAATACATTACCGAACCTGACAGAAGACAGCTGGAAGTTACATTAGGTAGAATTGTGGTAGAATTATAGTTATTAATGATACAAGTTCGATACGAACATCATAATGAAACGCGTGTAACGTTAAGCCACTCGGCTAACGTCTCGTGGCTTAGTTACACAAGTTTCATTAAAAAGTTCGTATTGAACGTGTATCATTCAAAATTTAATCTACGACGCGACACGAGGGACGATCCAAAGAGATTTGATATAATTTAAAATATCAGAGATATCCACATAAAAATTAAAATTCAAAATTATCAGGTGCCCATATTAGTCGTGGTAACCGTGCTTGTTATTTGTTTCTATTTTGACTTTGACAACTCAATTATTGATGTTCAATTTTGTGTTAAACGTTCAGTTTTAGCAAAAAGCAAAAAATAATATTAATATGGGCGATTCTGATTCTGAAAGTGTCCCTTCGGATATTGAAGGCATTGCGCAAAACGTTGTCTTCGATTCCCTACTTCCCGAAAAATCAAGACAAACGGACGAGCATGCCTATGTAAAACTTGAAGATTGGTGTAAAGGGAAAGGAATCAAAAATAGTAGTAACGAAAAGGTTCTCCTGGCATATTTTGAACATCTTTCAAAACATAGGAAGGCTTCATCACTTTGGGTATATTATTCCATGCTACTTTTAGTTATATCAGCGAAGAAAAATACAGATATTAGTAAGTACGTCCATTTAATTGCATTTCTAAAAAGAAAATCGGAAGGATTTCGGTCAAAAAAATCGAGAATTTTAAGAAAAGAAGACATAACTCGTTTTTTGTTGGCCGATGATAAAACTTATTTCCTGACAAAAGTTTCATTGATAGTGGGACTTGCGGGAGCCTGCCGGCGTATCGAGTTGACAAATCTGCAGCTGCAAAATGTTAAAGATGAAGGACAATACATTCATGTCATTACTCCACTTCCGAAAACAAAGATATCACGAGATTTTTTTATAACGAAAGAGAATGTTGAAGGAATAAATATGGTGGAAATGGTTCGAAGATATATAGCTATGCGGCCAAGCAACACAGAGCATACTCGATTTTTTGTGGGGTACACAAATGGAAAATGTATTAAGCAACCCGTTGACATTAATACTTTAGGGAAAATGCCGTATAAAATAGCATTGTTCCTAAGTCTTCCATATCCACAACAATACACTGGACATTGTTTCCGTAGATCGTCTGCGTCGTTGCTTGCAGATTCAGGAGTGGATTTATTAACTGTTAAAAGACATGGTGGTTGGCGCTCTAACACAGTGGCAGAGACACAGCTTACAGAATAATATAGCTTGGACACTCGCCAATTTTTTCCACGCTCGAATTTAAAACGCCCCACTCCGGCGATGCTTAACTGAATTAAGCGAGCGACAGTCAGCCTTATTCAGTCGATGCATAACCTCCACCGGTGATGAGTAGGGCCGTATTACGGAAGATTTTAATTCGATTTTTTCTTATATTTAACCATAGGTATTTGTGCTTTTATTTCAATTTTATTTTTATTGTTGGAATGGGAAAAGGTTTTCCGGGATGTCCGGCTGCTGGTGACACAAATAATTATGGAAATAATTAGTCTGTTTAATTTTCAATTCAATTCAAAATTAATGTTCAATTCAAAAGTATTCACACTTTAGAGCTTTTCAAAACGATAAAGACCACTTATTTGGAGGCTTGCTAGTGCCAAGTGACCATTTTTTTATTTAGTGTCCTCATTAGAGGCTATTTTTATAAGCTTTGTATGTACCTATCTATGTATGTATGTATGTTTTTGCGGGGCAAATCTTGTAAGCTAAATTAGAACCACTTCCTTTTATTGTAGGAGATTGAAATTTTGCATGAAGGTTCAGACCCGATGACAATACATTTTTTGCAAGGCATAACCCGAATTTTTGACAGCTGTTAAAATGGCGGCATTTTTGAGGTTTTTGATTTTGTAAAATTCTATTTATGAATGGATCGGGCTAAAATTATATATATAGGTATATTATGGGTATATACATATGAAAAAAATATATGGACGGCCATCTTGAAAAAATGACAGTTTAATGACATGTCAAAATTTCAAAGTCAACCGATTTTCATAAAAATTGATATATAGGATGGCCATGGGCTAAAATGAAAGAAAAAAATGTTGAGCTGTCAAATTTGACAGCTGTCAAAAAAATTTCGAAGTTGTCCGATTTTGATAAAAATTGATATATAGGACGGCCATGGGCGAAAATGAAAGAAAAAAATGTTGAGCTGTCAAATTTGACAGCTGTCAAAAAAATTTCAAAGTTGTCCGATTTGAAAGTTGTCGATATACATATTATTAGGATGCCCATAGAAAGATATTTAAGAAAAAAATTGAGTTTAAATGTGTGGCACTGAGAAACCAGCATAACTAAAAAGTAGAAAATAAATTTTACAAAAAAAACTTTTCTTAAAAACAAGCTTTTATTTAAATTTAAATACACTAAAAAGAATAAAATAAACTTTTTCTTTAAAACTTTTATTATGAACTTATAACGCCATTACACAATTTTAATATTATATAAAAGCTTGTCGAGAGATTTCTCTACATCGATAAACAAGTATATTAACTAAAACCTGTGTCTACCCTGTCTCATTTTCAAAGTTTGTGTTATGATAGACCACTAGACCAGGAATTACAAGATAAAGTTGTCGTACCAGATTTTTATGAGTGCAACTGTACACTCAAATCTCGCGGCAAGCTTTTATATATTAATATTAAAATTGTGTAATGACGTTATAAGTTCATAATAAAAGTTTCAAAGAAAAAGTTTATTTTATTCTTTTTAGTGTATTTAAATAAAAACTTGTTTTTAAAAAAGTTTTTTTATAAAATTTATCAGAATAATTTTTAAGAACTTTCCTTAAATGAAAATATATTATGTAAATTCGTTAAATTATTTCAGACAACTAAATTCAACCATCCTTGTCAAAATTTTCCTATAATGTATTTTTTGTTAAAATTATATGCAAAAGTTAATTTATTAATACCTTAAAGAATATTAATAAGAACTTAAATGTAGCAAACAAAAACCGAAAGCTCCTAATTTGGAAATATTCGTAAATAACTATAAGTAATCAATGTACCTATTTCATTTTGCTGTTATTTCTAGAAGTAAATTAATTAATTTGTTTTTTAAATGTTTTTCTTTGAGAATGCATATTTATTTAAAGTCAACAATTTAAAAAACGTGTATCTAAATTATGTTCTAGCACCAGTCGAATAATTTTTTACGTCACGTGTAAAATTTTTTTTAATACATCTCTGGGCTGACTGCCGCTTACGGGGCTATTGGGTGTGGCGAGAGAGCTCGCCGCTCTAGTGTTCTCCCTCTTTCGAATCGCAAATCCGAGCGTAAAAAGATCAAAGCGGCACGCTACACGGTCCGAGCTGTTTTTTACTTAAGCTGTGGCAGAGAGCTATATAGAAAATTCCAAAGAAAATAAGAAAAAAGTGTCATGTAATATTTTGGGTAACATTTCTGGCAATGATGGGTCTTCAACAAGTTCAAGCACTCATGAAATAAATTTACTTTCTAAAAATTCAACTCACTTGTCATCGTCTGGAATTAATTTAACCAATTGTACTGATATTATCATTAATGTTTACAATAAATAAACGTATTTAGGTACCTTTTTTTGCTTGTTTTTTATTTTAAAATTTGCGTGTTATTATAAATTTATAATAGCACATAATGACATCCAAATGACAATGTTAAATGTGTCATAATAACAACGTTGTAGATTAAATATATTTACTACATTTAAGATGCATTTAAGTCTAAGACCGTTGCAGGATTCCTATTCCATGTTACGGGTGGAGTCTTCCAGGTTCTTGAGTTCATCTTTGAGTTGGTTTCCACTTGGATTGCAGAACGATTCTGGTCCAGTTAGTGGAGTGTTCGCTCCTTTTCTAGCTAGATCATTTGCTTTCTCATTATTCCTCACACCTTCCTCATTATCTTGTCACAGAGAAGTGACAGTTTCCGATGCGCAATAGTAGTTTCCAAAGTATTTCATAGTACAGGTATTACATTTCAAGGGTATCATGAGTTTCTAAGATATGCTTTATATTAAAAAAAAACATTGATTGATTGATTGATTATTGAAGCTGAAGAAGAGGAAGATGTAGAATATAGATTGTTCTGGTGTTTCCCCATTTTTCCCACAAAATCTGAACTCACCGTTGTTTCTTAGCTTCAACCTATTAAGTTGTTCATTGAGAAGCTAGTATTCTAAAAACCCCGTAACCTAAATCCGAAGATTGTTCTAACTTAAATCAAGAAAAATCTTTGATTTTTGTCTGTCCTTGGTCGTGATAATTTTTTTCGAGTGTCTTAGACTGTTGAAGGAAATAAAAAATAAATGCCATTATTGTCAAAAAAATTGTCAATTTGTGTAGACAAAGGTAAACTAAACAGACAAAGTAAACAAACAAGGTACACAAACAAACAAACAAAAGATAATACAAAATATTATACAAATAATATTGTCAGTCTTATTGTTTAAAATAAACATTTATAATTGTTTACAATGTCAAAGAATAAAAAAAAAATAAAATAATATTCAAAAATATTTAGTTAGTATATAGTAAATATCAATGACCTCTAAATAAATTTATTTCGATGTCATTAGTAAATATAGCAATAGCCAACATTAGACCAGTGTTTACAAGATCAAATTCGATTATCAAAATATAAGTCATTTACGGCGTAGAAAGTCTTGTCTAGTAAATAAGAGTTCAATGCTTTGCGAAATGAAGAAAATGATGTTATGGATTTGATTTCAAATGGCAGGTGATTGTGCATTTTTTTCGAGTTGTATAATATTGAACTTTTAACTAACTCTGAGCGTGGGGTAGGTAGATAAAGATCTTGCTCCGCGTTCCTGAGTGGATAAGTGTGAGATGGCCTTTCTTGAGAAACTGATACATGCCTACGTATTAGGCAAACGGATTCAAACATAAATAAGGAAGGAAGAGTTAATATTTTTAATTTTTTAAAAAAGTCCTGGCAGTGGGTTCTGCTGTTTACTCCCAGTGAATATCGAACAGCTCTCTTCTGGAGCTTGAAAATGCGGTCAAATTGAGTCGCACAACACGTACCCCAGAATGGAAGGGCATACCTGAGGTTCGACTCAAAAAGTGAAAAATAAACAGTTCTAGCCACTGACAAGTTAAGCTCCTTAGAAACAGATCTTAATGCAAAACAGGCAGAGCTTAATTTTTTCGAGAAAGCTTTGATATGCATGTCCCATTTCAGAGAATTCTTCTTGTCTACAACAAGCCCTAAGAATTTTACAGATTTTACGACGTCAGTGGTGGTATTGTTAAGTACAAAAGGCTGCAGCGAGTTTTTATACTAACAAGCTTTAGTTTTAGAAATGTTGAGACTCAGGAGGTTCGAATCGCACCAAGATTTAATGGTGATTAAGTCATTTGATATAATCCTATGAAGTGCCGTGACGTCCTTGTTGCTCCAACTGAAGCTAGTGAAAGGGGGATTCCCATTCTAGGTTACGATGGACATAGTATAACCCTTGATTATAGATGATATAGATAGACAATGATCGGATGCTTTGGGGCTCTGTTCACCAGGTGGCGAGGGCTCCTGAGAAGTTTTCGTATTCCCCTACGCTACAATCTCGAATTTTTAGGAAAAGTGGGATTTCTCACTCTTAATTGGTCGATTACTAGAGTTTCCTTATTAGGAATGATTTTACTTGCCGTTAGTTAGGGTCGTTAGGGTCATGTTAGAGTCTTTCTTAAAAACAATGAGTATCTAAAAAAAAATCTGGGCTGAATATTTAAATCAGATTAATGACAAAATTCCCAACATTCCATTTATTACCAAAAAGAATAATTCGACTGCATAATTAAGAAAATAGAGACGATAAACAATCGAACAAATTTTGAACGAAAAAGGAGCGCGCGCAAACTGTTGTTGATGAAAGATGAAACCTAACCTCACGCGATACTTCAAAACAATCAAAATCTGAAAATAAAAGGGAAATTCAGAAATTCCTAGGCCAATATTGATTTTCCAGGCATATATTGCTTTCAGAACTATTGTGGAACTACTGAAAATAATAGGACTGGTAAGTACTGTAATCTACTGTAGCAAAAATTATAACATTTCTTCGATATAAATCTATGTAGGTATGTTTTTAATCGTATTTATCGTCTTTTAATATCAATTACGTTCTGTTTTAGGGTTAACACGATTGCCATTGTCATAGAATAAGTGACCTAACAGTTAAATTAGTGCATATAATATCAAAATATATTGCTAGAAGCAGCAAACTAGAAAATATACCAATCAGTCAACTATGAATGATTTCAAGCTGGACATGCTGATTGAATCCACTAGATGCCCCAAAAATTAGGACCACAAACCCGGATGTTTCTAAAAAGTTGCTAGTATTATGCATACAAGTGTATTAAAAGAGGATGGGGTTACGTGATACGTAACAATAGATACCAATTCCTTCAGTTGATCATCGAAGGAAAGATTAAGGGATAGAGAGGATGTCATGGCTTGGTAACATCAGAGAGTGGATGGGACTCAAGACAATGGAAGATCTACTCCATGCAATATTAAATAAAAAAGTGGACTAATGTGCTCATGCACATCCATTAGTGGATTTGCAGCCGAAGTCTTAAGAGACTGACAGCTAACATTAAATAGTGATTTGACAGTGGTTATCAGTGCAAAAAATGTGATATGTAATTGTTTTCTAGTGATAAATTAATGATTAACTAGAAACTTGGTTTGTGTTGGAACAAAGGAAGCCTTATTTTTTATTATGATAAGTTAAAGAAGCGGGTTTTTGTTCTACAAAGATATAAGGTATGCTTGATATACACAATTGGTTAGGAAAAAAAAATAAAATTAAATAATAAAACTACATACCTAGTCTTATTGAAAATGTTTTCTTTGTAAGTTTAAACTCATTCTAAATCCAAGAGAAGATACCGATATCTAAATTCGACTAAATTTTACTTGATTTAAACACATAAATATAATACCTACGTACGTACTAATACTTACTACAACAAGTTTATGAACCAAATTGATGGAGTGATTTTAGTATTTCAATTTGTTCAATTTTTTCTGTTTGTCTTAGTCTCTTGAAAAAATATTTTTAATGAAAAATAATTTCACAATGAACATCACAAAGAAAAAATATACATACATACATATATCGCAACCCTAGTGAATAAAAAGAATTTTAAACCTCCTAAAGTTTTATAAAAAAAAAATACAGTGTATCTACACAAGAAATTACCATTTTTTATAAGAGTATTAAGAACAGAAGATAAATATTAGCAATTTTGGCGGCTTATTCTTAATTGTAAACTTCAGAATAAATCTTTATTAATTAATAAATGTGTTTAAAATATATTATAAATTCTTACAAACAAACAACTTACGGGTTCATACACTAACACTAACATTATGATCTTTAGTTCATACAAAATCCCATAGAAAAAAGTACTTGCAGTTTATCCCCAATTTTCCAGTCATTCTTCCTTTCCCTATAAACCTTATTGAATAACATATATAAACATTATCGAAGTATCTAATATACAGTATATCCCTGGATTGTCTTTACAGAAGCAGTTTTTTATTAACATTTAAAAAAATGCATTTTTCATAAAAAGATT
This sequence comes from Sitophilus oryzae, assembly GCF_002938485.1. Classification (NCBI taxonomy): domain Eukaryota; kingdom Metazoa; phylum Arthropoda; class Insecta; order Coleoptera; family Curculionidae; genus Sitophilus; species Sitophilus oryzae. Next base: position 4,023,855 of record NW_022146055.1, on the reverse strand, counting down.
TTGCTTGTCTAAATGGTTAATCCTGTTTATTCTTTGTCAAATTTCCACACTGTTTTAGAGAAAACTTGGGGACATACTGTAGGCAAATTTTCCAAATTGTTTTCTTTTGTTTATATAGATAAATATGGTCTTTTGTTCATATTTACAATAAAAATACCATTCAAAATTAAGAAAAAATATTTTTTCCTTGATTACACTTATTAAAATATGTAGAAAAAATTCTTCAGGAAAACTAAAACTATTTTCAATGCGTATAATTAAATAATTCTTATATTTTATATTTCTAATACAGATCTAATTCAATTAATACCTTGTATCCTTGTCTTGTATTCATATACAGGGATTAATAGATATAAAATAATCTTCAATATTGAAAAAAAAAAATTCTGTACAATTTAATTTCATTTTATTGAAAACATTCTTTCTTGTGCATCTGTTTGGAAGTTAGCTCAAAATTTTATTTAAAGATATAATAATATTAAAATAAAAATTTATCTGTCAAAAATTGCTTCTTTATATATTTTTTGCATGGAAATAAAATTTGTGCCCGACCAAGGTTAAATCAAGGTTAAAAACTCGGAACTCGGATTCAGAAAAGAAAGTTAAAAATATACTGAAATATACTATTAAACCTAGATCCGCCCATCTCCCACCATTTTAATTGAGGGGTAAAATTCTTGGCGATTTTCATTCATGTTTAAGGTTCAAAAAAAGGCCGCATGGTGGCAGCATCTCACAATACCCCTCATTGTCAGACTATATTATATATAGACAAGGGTATAACCCAGAAATAATGTTTAAATAAGATTTCGTACTTCCAATTATTTCTGTTGTTATAGGTCTAATAACAGTAGAATCATTCTGGGGGATTTGATCTGATCTGATGTTAAATTGCGATTTTTTCCACGAAAGAAAATACTAAAAATGCAAAGTATAGTCGACTTTATTATAAAAAGAGCGCAGGAAGGTTATAAACCAAGTCCCAGTTTGAATTATTTTTACTGTTATTTATGCCGCACGGGCATCGGTCCCACTACCAACTGTTTGGCCACGATTTATTTTCGCCAGTAAAAATGTCCGAAAAAAAAACGAATAAAAAAAGGAAACGTATAAATTTCAGATATATCTCGGTGTGTTTTTCCTTGTGACATTTTTTATGCCGAGTATTATAAAATCTCCGCTTTATAGTAGGTGCATACAGGGTGTAACAGCGAAATGAGTAAATTCGTGTTCCCCTTTCTTGAGTTATAACGAGTTAGAGTCTCAGGGCTTTGACAAAACCCAGTATCTGAGACGACTCCACAGAGGCCAGCCCTCCATCTCCGACATCAGCCATACAAAAATAAAGTCAAAAGTAATTTTACAAAAAAAAATTGAGACATTAGAGTGTTTTTAATAAGAAACTTTTAAAAATAAGATATTTTTGCATAGTGTCACAAAAAATGTAATTTTGCAAATCAGTTTATTAATATTATATGATTATTACTACTAAACGATATTATTTTCACAATGAATTTTGTGAGTTTAAAAATTAAATTTAAATCAGAAATACACTCTTCTAGTAGAATTGCATGTCTTTAGACATATTCACAAAACCTTGTGTGAATTTACCATAATATATTTAGCAAAAAATGACGCCACATCACGTGACTTCTTGTGAGGCTGATAGCGCCTTCAGATGGAGCGGACCGTCCGCGCGGATGTTCTTTCAAGATAGCTCATCCGGACGGAGTATACGCGACTCAAGTGAAATTGTTCAGATAAACTCATGGTACTTGCCCGCAGTCGCGGACGCTCCGCTCTATCTGAAAGCGCAGTGAGGCGTATTAAGTATTCGACGTAGAGGAAACAACGAACAAGCAGTTTTTTGAACAGGCGGGAGTCTCAGTGCGTTGGTGATTAGTGCTTTTATAATTTAAGGGTAAGTATATTATATTAATTATGGTTTATATGTAGTTTTTGTAAATATAAAGGCAGCTCTTTTAGAAAACACAATCTCCATTTATTATAATTATAAAATATAATTGTGCCATGTGTGATTTCTCTATATCAATATATCTCTAAGTACTATTATTTATTCTCTCAGACTGTGTTTCGGAGGATAAATTTAAAAGAGGACTGGAGTAGAGCACTCTATATATCCATAGCCTTTCCATAGTCTTTAAGTTGGTAAGTTGACTGTTTGATTAGATATATTTTTCTTGCAAGTTCTTTTTAATTTTGTATCTAATGGCAATTTTGTTCTATTTTGGTTAGGCGCAGAATTCCAATAAGGTTCTTCAAGACAAGAAGATATGCAATGAGATTATTTTGTTAAATTTATTAATATTTACTAACGCTTTGTGAATTTACAAAAGTAATTATAAATTTACTATAATAAAATGTTTTAATTTGTTGATACTCTATAGTAAATTTTAAAAGATAAATTTACACGGAATAAATAAATTTACTATGAAATACACAATTTTTAAATAAATTCACTAACAATATTGGTGAATATAAAATTATATTATAACATATTTACATACATGCCACAAATTAGTCATACCGCGATTTTACAAACGAGTTTTAAAACTAAAGAACGGATGGTAAATTTACTATAATAATCAGTGGCAAGAACAACCTTCAATATTGCTATTAAATTCACAAATTAATTTTTTCAGTGTTTCTGCGCACTCAGTGATGAGGTGTTCTGGTGTTTTCCCATTTTCCCCACAGAATCTGCATTCGCCGTTGTTTCTCAGCTTCAATCTACTGAGGTGTTCGTTGAGGAGACAGTGTCCTTTTAGAAACCCCATAACAATCCGAAGATTGTTCTTACTCAAATCAAGGAAAATTTGTGATTTTTCTTGGTCGTAAGTTCTGAGAATTTTTTTCGAGTGTTTTAGACCGTTGGAGGATTCCCATTCCAGGAGCTTGAGTTCCACTTTAAGTAGATCCACTTGGAAAGCAGAACGGTTCTGGTCCAGTTAGTGGAGTGTTCCCTCCATAGATTTAGGAAGAACAGATATCACATTATGCATTTTAACCCGATCAAACATTCGGAGGTTGACTACGTACTGTAAAAAGCAACTGAGATAGAGAAGGCGACATTGCCACATATCAAATTTGCGCCTATCTACTTAGTCTGATTTGCAGAAAAGGTGACTTTAAAACCTTCACCGGATATCAGTAAATCTCAATTTCTTAATTAAATGAATAGTTTATTTTTAAAGAAGCATGCGTAATAATATGTTATTAAACAGAGGATATATGCGTTACTATTAAAGGACATGTTTACTGTTTAATGTGCTGAAACGTCTAGAACTATTGGCAACGTCGCTGCTAGTCTTCCAGAATGAAATGAGCCGTCCGTCCCACCACCCCTCGCGACGGCCCATGGTCCGTTATAGCGTACTACGTTTACCTTACGGTGTGTTTGAAGTCGGAATCAAGTCCGAAGTGAACTTTTCAGTGTTTTTCAGTAGTTCTTGTTTTTGCTTAATGTACTTTTGAATCTGCGAATTTTCAATATGGTACGACAGTGTCAAATGTGTGGACAAATAAGCTCAAATTTCCCGAATTTGTCTATTCACAGGTAGGTATTGTTTCCGCCGCGCCGTAATCGTACATAGGCGTCCCACAAGGGAGCCTCTCACAATTAAAATAATTTCTAATTATATTTGTTGAATTTTGATCTATTAAAACAAGAACGTAGTAGCCGGTAATTGAATTATAATTCGTCTCAATTACTACCTAACTGTTGTAGATCATAACAAATTTGAATATAAACGGTACATTTGAAACTTTATTATAAGCCAGACATTTTTTTCTTAAAATTGCATCCTATTTTGGTCATTAATACGATATTCTAAAGGAATTTTGCTCAATAAATAAACAAAGATGTTTACCCGACCTTTTTTACATTTTATTGCTTTATTATATTTGCCCCTTCGGCCTTGTTTAGACAATGTTTTACCACCGTACAAATACATCTTCCTAGAGTTATTTGTACGGTGTGTTTAACTTTTTTTAGAATGGGACGAACTGTAGATAATTCTTAGGCTACTAGTTTTATACATACCTATATAGAGAGTGACCCAGGCCTCCAAAAAAGCTTTTTACCTATTACGTTTTTGGTTTGTGATTTTTATTTCAATTTTTTACATAAGATGGGGACTATTGTAACGCACATTTTCAAAATATTTTTGTCAACATACAGGGTGATTCAAACCGCAATACATATGCTTAATACAGTTCATGAAGATTAGGACATTTAACTAAAATTTGATTATCTGATGAAGCTACCTTTAAAAGTAATGGATTTGTAAATAAACGTAATAGGTATTCATTATTATGCGACAGAAATCCCATACTGTAGCACACAGATTTTATACTTTTAATGATAAATGCCTTCTATTGCGAGACTAAAAGGCAATTGTCTCGTATCAGAGCCATCATAATACAAGAAGAAGACCGAAAGTCATATCTTGTCTTATATTTAAAAAAAAAACACAATTTTCTCATTAAATATTGATTTAGATTGATGTCGAAGTTATTAATAATACAAGATTAAACAACTATTACACAGTACTTCACAGGAAGCTATCGATTGCGAACTAACTAAATCGTTACTAATTAAGTACTAATTTTGAAAAGTTTTTTTTTAAGATAAAAAAAGGTAAAACTAAAACCTAAACTATCATTTGAGATTAAACGGGAAGTTCTAAATAATGTTGCCTATTTTAATCAAGAAAAATGTATTTATAAGTTAAGTTTTATAACATTCCTAATTAAATTTGGGCGAAAAGAATATTTCTGTTTGCTGTAGGTAATTTTCTCAGGGAAAATACGTAAATAAAAATGATTTTTTAAGCCAAAAAAAGTCAAAAGGACAAGCTATTCCAAAAAAGGACTGTCCTTTTCAAAAAAGGACAAGTGGCAACCCTAGGTATTTCTGGAATGGAAATTTAATGGCAAATCTACAACTTTGGTTTGAAAATATGTTCCGGCCTACCTATGTTTACAAAAATGTCTAAAATGTGCCTAAATGCCTCCATATTCTGAAAAAAAAATTGAAAGAAAAGTCACCAACCACAAACCTAATATAGAACAGTTTCGGAAGCCTGAGTCACCCTGTAAATATTCAAAAGTAACTGAAAGTTTATATAGAAGTAACTGAAAGTTTAAATTGAAAATCGACGTTGGAGTGATTTTCGAAAACTACTAACGTTTCAACATAAGTATATGTGGGATATTAATTGTATTATTATATTAGACCTTACAACAAAACTCATCTGACCAAAAAAATGTTAATGTAGTTATTAATATGGAGTAAAAATTTTACTAATTACTTTACTTTTACTTTACTAATTAAATTCGTTCCAAAAAACGATACGCCACTGGCCATTAGAACAATCCAAATGCGCCTAGTTGCCGGGGTCGGAAATTTTAGACTTCTCTGTCTCTTCTGTCCTTGTTTGACACATTGGAATGTTTGATACACTACCAACGAGTATTTATGAATGAGATGTTCGGTCTATCTTTATAATGTCTTTGGTTCCCTCCTTTACTAGCTAAATCATTTGCTTTATCATTGCCTTCTATTTCTTGGTGAGCGGGCTCCTAGAGTAAGAGGACTTTATTTTCTTTGCCTAATTTGTTAGGCTTGTGTCTAATTTGAAAAAGTTTTAAATTACAAAAATACACATCGGGACACTAACCGTAGGTACTCAACATAGTAGCGTAGACAACACATTGCATTCTATCATAGGTTGACAACTTAAGGTATGTTGACATTTGCCTGCTTTTGCATTGTTATACCTGTTCAGATGCACTTTTTCTTAAATTCAAAACGACTTCTCGAAAATTCTTCAAATTTCACATGTATATTCAGTACACGCAAACCTTTAATAAACCTATTTACGACTTGGGGGTAAAATTACCAAGCGAGCCAATATTTGGACAGTTTAAAATTTGCATGGGATTTCCTGTGTTTCTAACGTCGAAGCACCACCCCGTATAACGTAATAGAAATAATAAGTAATATAGGTTTTGTAAAGAGTCAACATTTAGAAAACATATCCCTTATTAATTATTCAGTTTTTAAAAGTCTTAATTAATTGTAAAACAACCAATATACATTTTTTAGTAATTTAGTAATTAAATTAGTAGTAAATTGAAAATACCACCAGCGCGCAGCGTTGTTAGAATCTGTTATAATAATTAATTACGTACATATTTCTGGAATAAAATCACTTTTATAATGAATTTACAATCATTTAACGTACGGCCAAAATTAATAAAAAGGAATTATAGAACGTTTTTACACCACCATTAATATTCGTTATTGCTATAGTCTTTTTCAAATTAAAGTAAAATTTATTAACCAGCTTTAATTATGACTCGGAATGAAATTAGTATTTTTTAGGGAAATAAAGTTTCGTTTTTTAAATAAATATATTTTTTATCATTTATTAACAATCTTTAATTTTAATGCTTTGATGAAACCAGGGACGGGTCGTATGATAGTGGAGATAGTGGATAACACTACCTTAGTTTTCCACAAAAACTCACGATGTCTTTTTTTTTATAAATATTTGAACTGACGGGTTCAAATTGGTACAGTATTAAACAGTTACTGTCTGATCGAGCTTAAAACTACAATGAAGCAATTTTCTTTTTTGAATAATTTGTTAAAAAAAGATTAGTTAGATGTACAGGGTGTCCCATTTTGGTTGAAATCATGTGGTATCTCCGTTATTAGTAAAGATACGAGGATGAGGCTTGCACAAACCTGTACCACGGGCAAATCCGGGGATCAGGAGGCCATGGTATGGGTCCATTGGTCTCAATTTATTGATTTGGGAGGTAGCCAAATAACAAAATTCTAATATTTTCAAAGTTGTGAGGGGAAACCTCATTCTTGCTGAAAGTATACTTCATAGAAATTATTATATAAAGGAATATCTAAAGGTTCCGGTACGATAGCTTCCAAGATTTACAAATAGTGGTAGAGAGTTAAGTTTCTCTGATATACCTATAAAGAATGTATTGGTGGCTCCCAAAAGAAAACAAAAGACAGATAGCAGTATACTTTTAATAATTCTTCACTTTCTTATTCATTATCTTCTTTTATCATTATCTATCATGGCCTACTAATAAAAATGATCTTTTAATGAAAACTTTAATGAAAACTTTTAAATATAGTAAATTGGTGTAATTCATATCTTTAAAAATATTCGTAGAATAATAGACTACGCCACTGTATTCTACGTAATTTTTTTTACAATAAACAGTTTTCACTTTCTCGATATCATTCACAATAACAGAGATACGGGGATGTATTAAATTGTAAAATTTTCAAAAAGACCCTGTAGCTCAGACACGAAGAGGGCTTCAAAAATTTTGTCTACAGCATCTTTCGTTTGACAAAAAAAGGGACAGGTTGGTGCAAACCGCATCCTTCTATCTTCACTAATAACAGTCCCATTTTGGGACACCCTGTACATATTAATAAAGTTAAATTCTACTTTCAATCACTTTTCGGATCTACATACTGTTTTCAACCAAAGTTTCAGGAAATATGAAATAGAATGGTGCTGGTGTGGAAATAAACAGAGCATACTATATGCTGAATCCAAATCTGTACATCAAATTGGGGGGGGGGGGGTGCAATTGAAAAATAAAACATCATAACGTTTTTTGGGGACACCCTGTATACACAAAATATTATGTAACACCTGTATGCAACATTGTTTGATATTTTCGACAACGGCGACGATATTGGACTTCGTCGCACTAATGGATCCCTGTATATTAATACAATTCAGGTTAAGGTTAAACATTTGATGTTTTGATCCATGTCGAACAGCCTGACTGTGACTAAATGAGCTTCAACCTGTTTTAAATATCGCGACTGATCAGTGTGCTTTATGCTTTAGCCCATTTAATTTGCTTTGGGGCATCGAAAACAGTTTTAGTTAAAATGGTTTTTGACTAAAACAGTTTTGGTCTTTCTGTGTGCGCCCAGACTAATGTTTTTTATTACGATAAGAACAACTAAAATGCTTCTTAAAACGTGTAAAATATTCATAATTCCTACTAAAAGGATTTTTAACGAAAGGCTGTAAATGTGGACCATTCCAAGCTAATTAAAACGATCTGGAATTTTTAATGGAATGCAGCTGAAAAAATGTGTGTAATTAACATGTCAAATTGAGCGCCGGTATCGCTTACTTTTTGGCAATGCCGCCAGACAGGCTCGTGTTTTTCGAAAAATATAAATGGGCTTCAGCTTGGGACACAATAAATAATCAGATGCATCGAAGATATCTCCTTAGGAATTTTTGCTTAAATTATACATATAAAAACGGGAATATATTAATATCGTTTATTTTTCTTTAAAATACGTTCTCTATATCAAGAAGTGGTCAATTTGCAACCAAAATCATTTCTTCAGTTTTATACAATGGGGGCTCGTCTCAGTTTAGAGAGGTAGTGCCAGTATGAGAGTCAACATTTTAAATCGATAAAATGTTGGCTCAATAAAAATGGCAACACCGCATAGAACTTCAAATAAAAATAGTTCTCTATATGCAGAATTTTATACTGAATCCAATTATCTACAGAAAAATGGGTGTGCAATTAAAAAAAACTTTATCATAACTTTTTTGGAACACTCTGTATTCATCAAAATATTATTAGGATATCAACCATATTTTAAACCATGCAACATCTGTATAATTTTTTTTCATATCTTAGTGATCAACTATGAAATATTAGTGGAGTGCTTTAAGCCCTTATGGGATACAAACCTCGGAATTCATTTATTGCGAACGAATTTTTATAAAACTTTTAGCATTGTATTGTTAATAAAATATATATTACAAAGTTTACCTATTTAAATTTGTTCCTTTCACTTTAGTATTTAAATAAACATACATACACAAATGAATACATACTATGGCTCCCGGGATTCCTATATGAGATTTCCACTCCAAACCTTTTAAAAAATATGCATTTAATGGTAGTTCACATTTCAAAAATATTTTTATAGATATACAGGGCGAGTCAAATATATTTTTACACTTAAGTTTTGGTATTTCAAATGAAATGCTCTATATTTGTTTAGTTAAGTGAATTTGCTATAAAATTCCGTTTCCAAAAATACTTAATGCCATAGAGTATACTGAGTGGTTTTTGAATTATGGCCACGTCCATGAGGACATCAATCTAGATATCCAGGAACCTTCGTATCAGAGCTTCTAATCGAGACGATCGACTTATTCTAAGTTTATTGCTAAGAAACCGCCGCGCCGCACGGTGGGGTATTAGCATGAAAAAGGTAATCGAAATTCGAGAAAGCAAATGTGTTTAAGATTTCCCAAATAAAGATAAATGATAAGTTAAATCATCTCTGCCGCATGAATGGCGTTGCTATGGGTGTGTTTAGTTGCATTCATTTGTTTCAACGAAACGTCAAAGTTGTTACTTCTCACAGATAAGAGGTAAATGGCTAAATTTTATGTTTAAAATTATAAATTGTTGTTGTTCTTGTGCTCTTTTTACGTTGATATTATTGTTTTGATTGAAAATGGCTCAGCAAGCTGCAGGTATGTATTCTACAAAAACGGATTATTTATTTTGATATTCTTTATACTAACGATTTTTTTTGCAACTAAAAGTTAGGCGTTCAGAAAATTTGATTAAATTTGTGACATTTTTATTATACTTAGAGATTTAGTTGCGCATTTCGAAGAATTCAGCATATTGTCTATATGCGTTTTACTTAGTAAACATTGGGCTTTCATACAGTAAAATAAAATACTGTGACTTTTTGCGATTTTGCTGATAAAATGAGAAAAACATTCTTGGTTTCCTCTAATTTGCCAATCAGTGATATACTAATGCGAGGTGTAAACCGCGATGGCATTGTTGTGTACAAAGCGATCGCATTAGTGCCATTAGCAGTATAGCACAATTTGGCATTAGTAGCGACTTTAGTGGTATGGGCATTGTTCGCGGATCAGTCGTAGCATTAGTAGTAGTAGTTGCGATATTACTACTGGCACTGACCGTGGAAACACTGGAACAGTGATTTTTCTTTCTTTTTTTAGAATCGACGAATTATTCTTTATTTTGTTCATATTATGTCCTCTTTAATTGAAAATAGCAATAATTTATATAAGGTCTAAATAAAAAAAATTCGATCAACTATCAGTGTCAAATACCCCACTGTGCGCCGTTTGCCAGTTTTTCAAATTTATAATGATATACACCTAAGGAACGTACATATATTAACTAACAGACTATAAGAAGAAGACTAAATGAAGCAAATCTTATGTCAAGAAGGCCTGCTTCCGGACCAGAAGTTACTAGATCTGTTGGCTAGGACCAAAAGCAAAGGCATAGTCTTAATGTAAAAATTACGAAAACATGTTAGTCTTCCTATTCTTAAAGCGAATATCTAAAAAAAAAATAAAGCTAATGAGGTGAACGAAAAAACAAACTATCGAGAAAGGATGTATCTAGATGATAAAATGCTTTTTAACTGTAGTTTATAGTGTATTTAGAAAAAATATTGGGGGAAATATAGCTTCATTTTTCTATCATCGATATATTTATTTAAACAAAAGATGTTATCGTGGGGACTATAATAAAAAAGAAGAATGAGAGAAATTATTGGGCAAACCTACAGTAAGATTAGCCATGAACTATGGCTAAAATACGACTACCCGTAGATACTTAGTGTTTCTGCGTTCCGGCTTCATCAATGCGGGAGGAATCAGCAACGATGAACTAGCGATCTTTTGTTTATTGTTTTCTCTGGGCCAAGGTGATAGCGGCGAGGTATGTTGAAGTACCTCCGCAGCGGTTTTTTGGTAGTAACGCTTGCGAATTGTGAGCTACTGCTTAACCAGGCTGCAAATGGTGCCTAGTGCCTCGTTTGCTTCCCCTTTTCTTTTTGCAGGATCGCTAGTTCATCGTTGCTGATTCCTCCCGTATTGATGAAGCCGGAAGGCAGAAACACTAAGTGTCTACGGGTAGTCGTATTTTAGCCATGTTTCATGGCTAATCTTACTGTAGGTTTGCCCAATAATTTCATTCTTCTATATTTATTTATATATTCTTTTGTAAGAAGTGGTAATTTTGGGATATTACAAAATGGCACGTTGTGTAGGTATATAAAATACAATTATTTTGAGACATATATAAATATGTATATTTAAAAAAAAAATATGATTCCTTTCTTAGCTTATTACTTACCAACAGGTTTAATAAGTAAGTAGTATGAGTTGTACTCACCTGAAACAAAAAGAATAAATTACATATAATAACTATAATACAGAGTCCGCCAAATATAAAATGACCAGATTTTAAGTCATCCTAGGAGTAAGTTTTATAAAATACCATTATTTTTCTCTGTAGATTCCTTTGTATACTGTCTAAATTTGCGGAAAAACACTTTTTTTCAAGTTAGGACTTTTTCTTTCTTTGGACTTCCGCCCTAACTTTGACAAGGGTCCGAGAATAAAATTTAAAGAAAAAGGCAACAAACTTTGTGGTCCTTTTTATGTATATGTAATATAATAGTTAAGATACTGGCTTAAGTTTACGGAGAAATAGGAAATAAATTTTATATAGTTATAGCTCAAAAATAAGATTAAACAACGGCTGTATAGTTTATATTAACCAAGAAGTAATTGTTATAAAGAGTTTTAACCTGGTAACAATATTTTTTGTTTTTAATTTGTTATTCAAAATACTTTCTAACTCACTTCACACCATTTGGATTGTAAAAAAATTTACAAAATAAAATAGTTGTTATTTTTTGTAAACATTGATGCGTTAATTCAACGGAGACCAACTTGTCAGCAATAATTTAGTAATAAACAAATTTGCCTAACGGACAAAAAAATCCTTAACGTTTCGGTAACTATAGGTATCTCTTCCCGTCGCCGGAAGCAAAAAAAAACACAGAGAATAAAGAAAAAACTATTTAAAATATCTAAATACAACTAGTCAAGAACACTTTAGTTCTTTTTTTTTCAACAGATACGTCTATAAAAACCGTTGACGTTCCGTTAAAAACGACATTTTATATCAAGCTAAAATTCAAAATTAACAATTACCTACTACCGTATGATAAAAAAACGGCGTCCAATAGGCTTGGAAATGCGACGAAATTCCCCATATAATTTTACATATAAAATTACAGCGATCTTCATTTCATAGCCACCGCTGACGCCATTTTTTTCGATCATACGGTACCTGATAACAATTACTTAATGAGGTAAGACCAAAAAGCCTCACACTTTCTGTATGATTGGGAGGAAGTGTGTGTATCCTCATATGAAGAACATCTGTGGTCAGAGGAGGATGGGAAATACCCTGCCCCCCCCCCCTGCAACAGGAAAATGTATGATGGGTTATAGGATTATGTTATAACTCAAGTAAGGGGACATAATAGATCTTTAAGGTCGCAGTGATTAACGCCCCCCCCCTCTCATTCATTCTACATTCTGTATGATTATTTTTTAATTTGTTTTTAATTTTCACTTATGTTTATTTATGTTATGTTCATGAAAAATGAACGAAAGAAGCGATAGTCATACATTAGGTATTAACCTCATTTTAACAGAACGTAATAACGTAATAAATTAATTTTTTTTAGAATTTTTAGAATTTAGAATGAGTGGGAGGGGGGTTAATCACTTCGACCTTACAGATCCATTGTGTCCCCCTTTCTTGAATCATAACTCATCATACAGTCTCAGGGCTTTGACAAAAGCCAGTATCTGGGACGGTTTTATAGAGGGTAGTTCTCCATCTCCAATATCAGTCGTACCAAAATTCATGGCACGAATGGTTGTCGTCTCGGCGCACTCAGTGATGAGGTGTACTGGTGTTTCACCATCTTCCCCACAGAATCTGCATTCGCCGTTTCTTCTTAGTTTCAATCTACTGAGGTGTTCATTGAGGAGACAGTGTCCTGTTAAAAACCCCGTGACAATCCGAAGATTGTTCTTACTCAGACCCAGGAAGATCTGTGATTTTTCTTCATCATAAGCCCTCAGAAACTTCTTCGAGTGTCTTAGACCATTGGAAAATTTCCATTCCAGGTTGCGGATGGAATCTTCCAAGTTCTTGAGTTCCGCCTTGAGTTGGTTACCACTTGGAAAGCAGAACGGTTCTGGTTCAGTTAGTGGAGTGTTCGCTGCTTTCCTAGCTAGATTATTTGCTTTTTCATTGCCTTCTATCCCTTGGTGAGCAGGCACCCAGTGTAGGAGGACTTTGTTTTCTTTGCCTAATTTATTCAGCTTCTCTATGCATTCTTTGACCAATTTCGAATTGATTGATACTGAGTTGATCGCCTTTAACGCTGCTTGACTATCGATAAGATGGCTATTTCTCGTTTCCGATAGTTCCTATCTAAGATAAGTTGTACGCATCTCTCGATAGCGTAGATTTCTGCCTGTAGGATACTAGGGTAAGTGCCCATTGGTTCGGAGTAATTAGCTCTCGGCCCAAACACTCCGATCCCTGTTCCCGTATTGGTTTTGGAAGCATCAGTATACCAAGTTATGGTATGGTCTTTTAACTGCTGGGCAAGCGTTTCGCTCTTCCAATCCTTCTTATTGAATAAATTAATAATAAAGAACATAAAATAAGCTCAGTAAAGAAAAACAAATCCACAAAATTTCAATTCAAAATCAAATGAAATGTCAAACAGATCTGTCAAGAATCCCAAGCTTAGGTGCCTACCCCCTGTTCTAGCGGGAACCCGAGCATTTTCCACTCTAAATTTTATTTCTGTAATTTGATCCTTGTATTTTAATATCAACTTGATTATCTTTGAAGTTTGATAGTTAATTAGGAAACAGAATAATATGAGTAGTTTAATTTTAAATGTATATATTTAATATTTCTGTTATTAATTTATCCAAAGGTTATGTATGGCAATAAACGGTTTTAGATTGTTTAAAACAACAATTTTGTCCTGCATTCGCTTAAACTCAATAATTACAAACAACTTGCAAAATGTTTATTATTCTTGCAGTTCGCATTGATAATTTCAACGATAATTATCTCGCTTAACAATTAAATAAAAATTCTTCTTTATGAATTGTTATTATATCCATAAACAATATTAATAAATAATTGGAAGATTGTTCGCTTTGATAACGACCAAAGTGGGATAATAAATTGAATTATTGTTGTAAAGTGAACAGGACTGGGTTTTGTGGTGGATTAGTATTAATCTTTAATACTAATTATACTAAATAAATATTTTTATCCGAAGTTAAAAAGTCTAGTTTGAATTTTGTATCGTGTTGCAGTAAATTGTACCGGGTGTCCCACTAAAAATAGCTCTCGGCTGTATCTCGGAAAGTATTAGTCGTAGAGCTTGCGGGAAAAAATGCTTTTGACGTAATAGTATAAACGTCAAGGAGTTATTAAATCAACATTTTGATAGTCTTAGCAGTGTTTTTTTTTCTTTTGAAGAAAGGCATTTTTAGGAAAGCAATCAAAAGATAAAAAACGCTGCTGAGACTATCAAATTGTTGATATAAGAATATTTTGAGTTTAAACTATCTCTTTAAAAGCAAATTTTTTTCAAAGCCTACCATGAATTCACTGAGGCGTCGCGTCGTTTCTTAGTCATTTTCGTTGATATCTTTATTATTAGATATTAATACACCTAGTATTATGGTATTCTGATACATTGTCGATTTCTTGAATGAAATAATCTTTTACCGTGTTAGAAAGATAAGGTAACTAAAGGCTTATTTTTTCGTATTTATTATAATTTTGCTAATAACTTTGATTTGAAAAAAGATATTAAGATGCGGTTTTCGCTGAATTTTTAAACTTTTATTACTCTTTAGTATCAGCTAAAATTGCATATACTATCGCATTTAACTTTTTCGAAAAAACGCGTAATGTTTGTTAAATTGTAAGACAGGGCCCCCTAGTGTATACGGTCAAAAGCTTATGTTTGTTTATATGGTATAATATCAAGTAAGAAACGCTCTTTTAAACGAGCCCTTATTTGTTGAATTCCGATCGATCAGTCCGGAGCTATTAACATTTAAATAAAAAAAGATCTAACCTTCCCCCACTACTTTATTTTAGCAGACATGGGAAAATGGTTCTATCAAAAAATATGCAAAAATTACTGAAGATTATGAATCTATTATTTATAGTATCTGTTATCTAGGCAAAATTGTGTAAAAACTCCTTTTTCTTATTTTTAATAGCAGTTGCGCCCTCTAGCGGCCGCTCTACAAACTTGAAAATAATTTCCAGCAATTTCTCATGCTCTCTTTAGTTATAAATATTTTTTCCGCAAACTCTACGACTAATACTTTCCGAGATACAGCCGAGAGCTATTCTTAGTGGGACACCCTGTACAGTATCGATAAAACTACGTCGCGCTGGTCTTTGAAATGGCAGTCGATGATCATTTTCATCGCCACCATGTGATTTTAGTATATTTTGTGCTTTTGAAACTGAAATAATTGTATTTACGTTTTTATTAGATTGTTCCAGATTTTGAATAAGTCTATTTTGTTATTCAATTTCGCATTGAGCAACGCTCAAATCAGTGGATTTATAGATAAAGGATATATTTCGGCATACCTTTTGCCCCGCAGATACCGAATCGTGGAAAACATCTTCATCTTGATTATTCTCTTCCAAAAACTTTAAATTGTCGGAAACAAGAAATACCCATCTTATCCGATAGTCAAGCAGCCTTAAGAGCGATCAACTCAAACCATCAATTCGTTCGAAGTTGATTAAAAAATGCCTAGAGAAACTGAACAAATTAGAAAAAAAAGTCCTTCTACTCTGGCTTCCAGTCCACCAAGGGATAGAAGTTGATGAAACAGCAAACGATCTAGCTAGAAACGAAGCGAACAGTCCACTAACTTTATCAGAACCGTTCTGCTTCCCAGCGCTTTAAGTGAAAACCAACTTAAAGCGGAACTCAAGGACCTGGAAAACCCCACCCCTAAGGGTACCTACCCATTCACATACAGTTCGCCGGCAGTCCAGCTTCCGGCTGTCGATTTGCATATCGTCAGTTAAAATTTCTCCATACACAATAATACCCATACAGGCCGTCGACAGGTCTGAATCTGCAGATTACTTAAGTCTTACTTCCTACTGATATTTTCCCTTGCACTTTGCCCTCTATTATGAAGTGCAGTATTTCGTATCTATCACCTCTTATCACATGACCCAGATATTGCATTTTTCTTTCCTTGATGGCGTTCAGTATCTCTTTTTGTTTCTGCATGCGCTGGAGTACTTCATCGTTGGTCATCCTTTGTACGCATGAGATTCGCAGCATCCGTCTGTAACATACATCTCGAACGCTTCTATTCTCTTTTCGGTCTGTGAATTTAGTGTTCAGCTCTCAAATCCATAAAGTAACACAGAGAAGACGTAGCATCTGGCCATTCGAGTTCTGAGTTCTGCACTGAGGTTGAGGTTCCCATCTTTTGAAAAGTTGGAAAGTTTGTACTATCAAGATGATCGATGTAAGTAATAATACGACCATTTTAACCGATTTTATTGATTTGTCTAGGCAATTGCCCTGTGTGTAGAAAATTAAAAGTATAGTTTATTCAAACAGAAAACAGACAGAAGAGAACTAAAGCTTATGAAAAATTGCTGGAGTTTTATAGAATTGGTAAAATCAAAGCGTAAAGGTGAACATTTTTTGTATTTTTCTTTGATATTAAGGGCTTAACAATCTTTAAAAGTTCATTAAAATATGTGTCATCCATTCTGAAGTAGTTTTTAAGGTCATCTGTTGCATTAGTTCTTAATTTTCGCACTTCATATGAGATAATAAAATTGTATCACGTTGTAATAACCAATCTTTTACCCAGAAACGCTTTTTTGTCTTTGTAATTGGCTCTTGCAATAACAAAAGCACAAAAAGTGTATTTTTTGTATTTAAAAACATTTTTCACTTCAAGATCATTTGATTAAAATTGATGATATGTTTGTGTGTGTGTGGTGAAAGCACAGTTTTCCTTCAGTTCAAAAACTGACAATCCCAAAACTGAAGATCGCATCGTTCGACGTAACTGCATTGTGTGTGGCCTGACAAAATTTAGATCTTCAGTTCAAATCATACAGTTCTATATAAAACTTCCGGCGAACTGTATGTGAATGGGCACCTTAACCTGAAATGGGAACCCTTCAACGGTCTAAGACTCTAGGAGAAATTTATCAGGACTTACGACTGAGAAAAATCAAATATTTCCTTGATTTAAGTAAGAACTCTCGTTGGATTGTCACGGGATTTTTAACAGAACACTCAATGAAACCTCATTGAAACTAAGAAACAACGGCGAATGCAGATTCTGTGTGGAAAATGGGGAAATACAAGAATACTTCATCACTGAGTGCGCTGAGACGGCAACCATTCGTGCCATGAACTTTGGTACGACTGATACCGGAGCTGGAGAACTAACATCTGTAAAACCGTCTCAGATGCTGGGTTTTGCCAAAGCGCTGAGACTGCGTGCCATGAACTTTGGTACGACTGATACCGAAGCTGGAGAACTAACATCTGTAAAACCGTCTCAGATGCTGGGTTTTGCCAAAGCGCTGAGACTTCGTGCCATGAACTTTGGTACGACTGATACCGGAGCTGGAAAACTAACATCTGTAAAACCGTCTCAGATGCTGGGTTTTGCCAAAGCGCTGAGACTGTATGATGAGTTATAACTCCAGAAAACAGGACACATTAGATCAATAACGGTGATTAACTGGCAACACCGCAGACACGATTTTTGAGTACTCGATGATTATACTCGTCCAAAGTTTCAAAAATATCACATTACCGATGTCTGAGATATTTTAGCCGGGTCCAAACTTTTTCCTAACCCGGTATATAAACTTGAAGCGTTAAATAATATTCCTAAAACCTACTTGTCATAATCCACGTCATTTTCTAATGACGTCACATCGTGGTATTTTACCGTTATGCGTCTAGACTTTTCCAGTTTTCCATTTCGTTCTTACCTCGCTTCTCTCGCCATTTTCACACTTTTCCCACATTTAGTTTCTAGTTCGAAAGATGACGATGCCACAAAGTGGATGTTAAAATAGATGTCCACTATGCTCGCCAAGATTTTGCAATTTGTACGAAGTGTTTGAGACACTCGTTTTAAATATTAAAGAACTCTGTAAACAATTTTAGGAAAGCGGAAAGATATTGTACCGGAACAAAACAAAGTATAATATACAGGGTGAGTCTTAAACAAGTGCAAATATTTTTAGGGGTTGTATATTTCGGCCCCCCTCGAAAAAAGAATTTTTAAAATTGGGAATTTTTTGAAAAATTTTTTGGATTTTTTTAAAATTAAAAAATATAATTTCTTTACAATATAGTAACATTAGGTAGTAGATTAAATTTACAAGAAAGAGAATCCAGAAAAGATCTAGTGGTTATCAAAATTTTAGCAAAAAATATTTTTTTTGGAAATTATTACGTTTATTTTGGATTTATTTGAAAAAAGATAAACAGAAAATATGTTTCTTTTATCGAGATCCAGCAGCCCTGAAAATATTTGCACTTATTTAACTTATCCTGTATAATGAAATGAAGTGGCGTTATATAATATACATATATACCAGATAAACTTTTAGTTGCGTCATCGAGGGCGCAAATATTAAATTAATTGTTGCCAACCGTGGACATATTCGGCGCCGGGCTGCCTAACTGGAATTTAAATTTCCTGCTGGAGATTCAGGTGATAGCTCTGCCGTAAAAAATGACGTTTTGACATTTTTTTATTAGAATCGCTTGCAGAGCAAAGTGTACAAGATACCGAAGCACTTTAACAGCCGTTCCAAAAAAATCATCGCAACATTTTAAGAATGGGAAAGCGGTAATAGTTTGAATGGGAAAGCGGTAATAATTGCCCTTTATGTAGCTAAAGTGCTGTTAAGGAGGTAAGTTTTGATTTATAAATAATAACTGTTTATATTTATTGGGTAAAATAATTATTAACCTATTTTTGTTTCCGAAATTATTTTGATAAGATTATATTTCGACACAGGAACTGTTTTTCGGAACCCGGAATTTGGATAACACGCCTTTAAGGAACTGGTTCCCGGGTTTCTGGGTACTTTGGTACTAGCTAATTTTTGTTCAATAATGGTGCAGTTTGTCAATCAGCAAGAAAGAGATGGTTTTCAAAAGTAAAAACGATAAAAACTGAGTTTTTTAATGAAAATAATATCAAATTATTAAATAATCAGTCATGATAAAATTGAAAAAAAAACATAAATATAACAGCGAAGAAAAAAAAGCATGTAACATTATTATAATTCGCATCAAACCACATTAACAACAACCACATCAAACCACAACTTAACGAAATTTGGAAAAAAACCTTACATTTTTGAATTGAAAATGCAAATGCCTATAAAAACAAAACATAAAATATAACTAATACATTGAATAACATTATACTAAATAAAAAATAGATGTCAACGTAATAGATGTCATCTACAGAATCAAATCCCCCAAGTGGCAATGGACAGGACACTTGACAAGAAGGACGGACAACAGATAGACAACAAAAATTACAGCATGATACCCACGAGGAATTAAGAAACATAGAACAAGACAAAACCTGAGATGGGACCATGATATTAGGAAATTAGCAGGAATAACTGGGGCTTGCATAGTCAACAATAGACAACAATGCGCCCAACTACAAAGAGAGTATCTAAACATATGAGGGAGGAGGGAGGCTACACCATGATTGGAAATGGTTGAATAAGTTGAAAATGATGATGATGATGAAATAAAAAAAAATAACATATTTGAACTTCAATAATTGGTAATAATCATTATACAAAAATTTAAAAAAATCGAATTTTTCATGTCGACTTACAAATGAAAAGTTATGTAGTTTTATCATAAAAACTAAACATCATGAAATTTTAAATTGTGTCACTTCATTCTGAGGGTTCGACCTGTAAAATATTAACTTTATCGCGCAGCAATAATAATCAATTGATCACTGATAATCTCAAAACCCTGTCATTGAAAGATTTTGCCATAGGTCGCAATAACGATACTTAGTAGAAGTTAAACTGTCAAAGAGCATTTATTAAAGAGCTGTTGAATTATAAATTAACCTTCGAACACCAAACTAGTCGATACTTCCAAGATCTTAACTGCAAGTTTAACAAAGAAAATTAGTTCTGAAACTTTGCTCGACGCCAAGAGTAGTGAATCATATCCTGTATCCATAGTTCTGGATGGCGGATATCGGAAAGTTTTACTTCCAAATTAGATTTAGTGTGGGTGGTTGTTATACGCTAGCGTTTCCAAGGAAAACTTATGGCGAGTTTGATGAAAAGTTTACTAAAATGGACGAGATAACGTAACTTATTGTTAGGGGCTGCCTTTGCGAAATGTATCATAAATGATACAGGGAGGGATAAACTAAACTAAAGTTTATAAAAAAATTGTGGCTGCACTATGTGCGCATATTTGATATGAAACTTCTTATTAACATCTATTAAATTGAACGATGTGAAGTACATGTTTGAAAAAGTAATAAATTAAAAATTAATAAATAATTTGATACACTTTCAAAAAAATTTGTATTAAAATGAACATCTGTTCGTCTGGGGACCCCATTCGGGTACCTCTATCAACGTGTCGAGTGTGGTTCCAATCGACCAATAATTAACAAAAATCCTGATGATTACGTCCATTTAGAGGCATCGCCAGCGGTTCGAAACCTAACCCGTCCATAATTATGCCAAAATCGACCCACATTTTTCTTCAATATCAAATCCTTAGTCTCACCCTGATGACGATGTAAAAGAAACGTCGTATCCAACTTTGCAGGGTGGGACCGTATGCACCGTCGCCGGTCATATAGCCTAGCCACCAAATTTGGCCGCGATTGGACGGCATTAAATTTTGACGTTTTTTATGTCAAAATTAACTGTCACAGTGACACGTGTCGTACATTATCAAGTTGGCTTTGATCCAATTTATCGACTTACCAAATTTCATTTAAATCGGACGATTTGTTCTCCATTGATGATGGAATTTTATAGTGCACGTCTTCAAAACGTCGTCAAAATATCATGAAAAATGGGGCTCGAAGAGCTCCATCTACTTTACGAGTTTCAGCCCCCCTGAAAAAAAAAGCCAGGATGGAAAGCTGTCCAACACCGCGAGGCAAGCAAGGACGTATCACCAGCTTTGCCGCTATAGCTGGACAAGTGAAAATGGCGGTGCTGCCAAAGGATTTCCCAGAGTTCTGCCCACCGACCAGCAAACATCTCTAGAAGAGGCTATACTGGACGAAGTAGTGGCGATCGGATCGCAATACAGCGATCTACAAAATGTGAGTCAGCTGCGTCTTGGGGTGTCAGTCACTTTCGGGCGGGCATGATCCTCATAGATTGTGTATCTCAAGAATTGGTTGGTGGAAATAGCACCTAAGCTTAAAAATTAGCAAGAGCCGGAACTGGTTGCAGTGAAGGGAGAAAACACCCCTAAAGGGGTGTCACAGTCTTTCTGCTGAAGAGCAAGGGAAAAGACACCACCTACCTGTTGAGCCTTATCCAGGGTCAGAACTTCAATGTAAGGACATCGAGTTGGTGAGTCATCAACTCGAGTGAGGAGGGTCATGGTCAGGTCCTCACAATAGGAATTAACCTCAGATCCAAGGAGACAATAGAGAAAGAGGGACATATCTTCTATTTTAGATACGGGACAACACCGGTATCAGATCTAAGGAGAGACCAAGTTAAAGAGGTGGAGAAAATGGAGACAGATCCTCCAGCCTACACCTCACGGGTACCTAAGTCGAGGCAAGCTCCTCGACTGTGAAGGGCACGGAGGGCCAAACTCCAACTGTGGAAGGGTGTGTACCCTCGGAGAAAGAACATCTGTTGTCAGAGGTGGATGGGAAATACCCTGTCCCCTCTACAACAGAGGTATGATTGGTTATAGACTGTGTGATGACTCAAGGAAGGGGGCAGAATAGATCTTTAAGGTCGCAGTGATTAACCCCCCCCCCCTCTCACTCATTCTACATTCTACATTCAGCCTCCTTGCTCATATAAGGCCCGAGTTACGACGCATATAAGACACATCTCAACTTCCTCATTGGCTTACCACTTTTTCGATCGTTACAGTTTTCCGTCTCGCGTGTCATCACGCTGGCTCTTGTGTCACGACTGTCACGACCTTGAATTTTTACTCCCAGCGTACGTAAAAATGTTTAACTTAAAAAATTTGATTGAAAAGATCTATCATGAAGCAACCACTTTTTTCTTTACTTATCAATTTCTTCCTCATTTATTCATTCCCACTCTGTATAAAGCTTATCTGTTGATTACTTTCTCAAAAACATCAGATAAACCCAATTAAGAACTATAAATTTATTCTCGGACTAATGTAAACAGTTTTTCCTTATATTTTATTAGTTTCATATTTCCAATATCCATTTGTCAGAATTCTGGTTCTCTATAACAACCAGTCAGCAATGATTAAGTGTTATTCGAGTCTGATTCCTTTTTTCCAACATCCGATAAAATCATTGATATATGTAAGACGGTTTATATCCTAATCTGCCCGGAGAAACAATCTCTAAGCATAGAGCGATATCTATTCCTCTTTGGTAAATAATTTTGGCAATTTGGAGACGAGAAAGAGATATTTTTGTACGCTTGCCAAAATCATTAATCATATCTATCGGTTGAAGAACTTCTAGAATAACCTAAAATTACTAAAACAAATATACAGAATGTTGCTATTTTACTGGTTTTGTTAAATTTATTTGTTGCTCTTATAATTTAACAAACATAGATGCGCTTGGATATATAATGAATATTGGTTTCATAACTACTATTTTTTTTGAATTTTATTGCGGCCTAACAAATCAGCGTGTTGTATACATCAAAACATATTCTTGTAGGAAATTGAACGATCTTCAAAAAAGGTCTAATATGATTCTTCATTTAATCGACTCGTTTGAAAGTTATTGAAGGTTGTAGATTTAGTTAATGAAGTATCATTAAAAAGCTATAAGTACATAGTACATATTGTGTCCAGAGATGCAAACTCACAGAAAAGTCTTTCTTTGATTTAAATCATTTTAATGACTTAAGTCATTTCATTTTTCGAAAGCTGACTCAAAAAGACTTAAAATTTAAATATTTTTCAAACTGACTTGTGATTTAAATCTTTATTCCGAAATAAAAAAAGATTTTAGACTTTTTAGAAAAGACTTATTAAGTCACTAAGAAGATTTAAGTCTTTTGATTTGGTACTATCAGCCCTCTATAAGTAGGAGTCATATTGACGTCAAAATCGAATTTCTCATGTCAAAAACTCCCAGACACCAATTTTCATCCAAATATTGACGTTACTTCAGAAATTATTTGGAAAAAAATCGAAATAAAAATAAAAAACTTCAACACCCGGTATCTCCAAAACTAAGCATTTTATAACATACATTTATACGAACTTGTTTATTCATTATTATCTGCAGAACTTGATGCCGAAATTTCCGGAACACAGTTCGGACCACCCTGTATACAGTTCATACCAAATAAACTTTTACTCATGTGATTAAGCTTGACCGGCACAGCAATTAATCAGCACGGCGCCGAATATGTCCATGGTTGGCAACAATGAATTTAAATATCGCGCCCTCGATTAGGTAACTAACAGCATAGTAGAAGGAAAAGAGTAGTTGCAGTCTTCCAAATATTTTCAGCCAGTTTTGACAATCTATCGAATATCGGCAGATTGCAGAGATTGTAGTAATGATTCAAAAAAGTGTACTTTGAGTTTTTTTTGAGAGTCATTTGTGATCATGTTTGTGTTCAGGTTAATTTTCTCATTGACTAGGTACTTATTAATTTAATATTATTTTCATTTAAACCTCAATTTTTTATGGATTTTACTTTTGACAACCATCCCTTGCTTGCTGTTTAACGAACTTTTTAATTCCCGGTTCTTTCGGTATCTTCGGGACTCGGTAACAATAACTAAAAAGTTATTCTTTTATTACGTGAGAAAGTAGTGATGCTACCGTATGATCGAAAAAAAACGGCGTCTAGTTGGCTTGGAAATGAACATCAATGACATTTCCCATTTAATTTTACATATAAAATGACAGCGATCTTCATTTCATAGCCATCGCTGACGCCGTTTTTATTCGATCATACGGTATTTCTCATTGTTCTTGCTTCTTTTCTCTTTTGACATTTCTGTAATGTTTATGAGCAATTATTGAAGTTTAAATATGTTATTTTATTATTTAGTACAATCTGTTGTTCTATGAATTAGTTATCCAATGAAAATCACCTAACCAATATATTACTACAAAACAAACACATTAATGTTAAAATTAAACTTGTTTTAAATTAAAAAAAAGGGTGTAGAAAATCTGTGCAATAGATAATAATATAAAAATATGTCATATGAAAAATTGTTACTTACACGAAATGTGAAAATATTCTGTTTTCAAGCAAATGTTTACTCGATGATCATTTTTTTATTTTATTTTATTGTGAACTAATTAAATATTTTCCTAAATACATCTCTGTGAAACTATGGCGAGTGACACGACTATCCTTTGTCTAGTTATAGACCACGACTATACAGCTAAGTCAGTGGTCACGAGAACAAGGTCACATAAAGTGGCAGAAAAAGAACGAAGGAGTAAAGCTACTAGTTTCCTTATACTATGCTAACAGTTTAATCGATATCAAATATATTTATAATTTCTCAAATAATGTGTAAGTCTACCTTTGTGGCGAATTCATCTCATTTTCTTTTATTAGTAAAAACCTACACTGGTTTCCGTTGTTTTACAAAAAATTAAGGATTTCTAAATAAAACTGAAGCTGCAACAAGAAACAAATTTAATATATACCGATATTGTGGTGTAAAAGTTATGAAAAAGGCTTCTTTTATAAATACAACATACGTTTTTTTGGAAAAGACATCCCCTTCGAGGCTGATCCGAGACAGCCATTAAAAATAGTGAACCCTTGGCCCTTTATTGTTACAGAAACTGTCCGTCCTCCCTCAAAGAATTGATCCCCGGAAAGGAAACTTATCCAGGCGTGATGTTCCTTAGGCCCAGCCATTTCTTATCGATGATAAGAGACGAAAAACATTTATAAGGGAATAATTAAATTTTTCAGCTTTAAAATGGTTTCAAAGAAGTTTTTTTTTCTTCTGATTAATTAAAATAATTGTAAAGATGTGAAGAAGAAGAAGATATTTCGAAGAAGTTTCTCAGGACTTCAGAGAAAAATCAGATTTTGCTTGATTTAAGTAAGAACAATCTTCGAATTGCCACGTTGCTGCTTTTTAAGAGGACACTGTATGTGACGTCTCCTCAATGAACACAACAGTAGTTTAAAGTTAAGAAACAACGCTGACTGTAGATTATCTCTTATCAATTAATTGCCAACTTGCCTACCTAGTTATTTTGTTCAAGCCACTCTTCCTGAAAGAACACTTACCGCAAGAAACCTACAAAATCTTCTTACGATCGCCAGAGGAACTCGAATTTCAACTCAGACTATAAAAAATAAGCTGCATGAAGTTAACATTCGGTCAAGGCGAGCAGTTGTTGTGCCGCATTTAACTGCTAATCATTGTAGGGCACGAAGAATATTTGCTCAAGAACATTTTCGCTAGGGCGTGGATCAGTGGAGGCACAGTTTTCGAGTAAGTCATAATGATACCCGGCGGAGAGTTTACAGAAGTTTCGCTATCACTAATCAACGACAACTAATCACAACAGTCAGAGAAGCGATTCATTTTGGTGGAGATTCCGTCATGGTATGGAGAGGTATAAGTTTAAATGGGCGTATGGGCTTAAATGGACTTGCATGTGCTTCTAGACGGTACAATTAATCCTGAACGATACAGAGATGAGATTCTTGAAACATATGTTATTCCATTTGCTGCCCAGCATGGTCCAGAATTCATCTTACAACAGGATAATGCCAGGTCTCATACTGCAAGATGGACTGGCTTGCTAATAGCCCTGATCTCAATCCTATTTGGGATCTACTAAAGAGAAGACTACAAGGTCATCTACAAGCATCAGATCTTCAAACTTTGGGAGAAAATCTTCGAGAGGAGTCTTGTCATTCAGTCTATGACAAATCGGTGTGCAGAAGTGCGTAGAAACCGCGGCGGACACACACATTAATAGGAAAAAAATATTTCCGTTGACAATTAAGATAAAAATTGTTTAGCATTGTTTTCGATACATATTGTAGTCATTCATAACGTAATAAAAATACAATTTCAGCAGTTTGACAACCTTTTTTGTCCTGAACACCAAGGTGCATACACTACATTCAAACTTAATTAATAATGAACATATTGCTAACTTTATATGTTTAAATAAATATATTTTCTTTGTTTAAACGCAATTTATCGAAGTGGCAGTCATTGGCGTCAGTCGACTATAATTATGTGGCAGACATATAGGCAGCAACATTTTTAAGGATTTTTAAAATCTTAAAATCAATTCCAATTCGTCCAAAGTACAAATTATTCCCTTTTTAATACAAGCGAATCTTTAAAGTATTAGGTAAATAAAAATTCCCAAATTGCAAATTGCAAGCGATCCCTCCGTCTAAAATCACGCACGTTGTCGCCGAAATTAAATTTAAAACGCCCGAAACGTGGGCGGCTCCATCGTCAAGCCGTAATTTACAGCTCGATAAAGTGGACCCGTTCGCCACGAGGGAAAAAAGCGATCGCGTGGATATTTTTATTATTACTATTTTCGATTTATTCGGGTTTTAAAGCTGTGGTTGAGGAGGGGGTCGACTGAGGTCAAGAAACATCGTTGAGTAATAACGGATGAGGTAGATGAACAGGAATGAAAAAAAAATACAATTGGGGGTTGGAACCTTTGGTGTTACTGCAAAATAAAATACTAATTCACCATAATATAGTGTATGGGTGCGTCTCAAAAGTGGCTCACCCCCTATAACTTTTTTATTTTTTCAGATAAAAAAAACGAAATTTATATGTACAGGGTGTCCCACAAAGAATAGCTCTCGGCTGTATCTCGGAAAGTATTAGCCGTAGGGGCTGCGGAAAAAAAATATTTATAACTAAAGAGGCTATGGGAAATTGCTGGAAATTGTTTTCAAGTTTGTAGAACGACCGCTAGGGGGCGCAACTGCAATAAAAAATAAGAAAATGGAGTTTTTACACAATTTTGCCTAGATAAGGTGTACTATAAGTAATAGCTTCATAATCTTCAGTAAATTTTGAATATTTTTAAATGCCAACAACTTCAACTATTTCAAATAATAAAGGCATTTTGAAAAAGCAATTAAAAGATAAAAACGCTAATAAAATGTTGATCTAATAACAATTTGACGTTTATACTATTACGTCAAAAGCAACTTTTTTCCAAAGCCTACCATGACTTCAATGAATAATCGTTTCTTGTTCACTGTTATTAATATCTTAATTATTAGATATTAATACCTCTGGTATTATGGTATTCTGGTATTTCGTCGATTTTAAAATAAACTAACTGTTTCTATCGTATTTTTTTGTTAGAATGGGCTATTTTCTATCGAATAAAGTAAAAAAATACCGAGGGTGCCATTTGAAAATCAAAAGTTGTATTAATTTCCGGTGAAACAGAAAGTGACCGAAAACAATTGAATACGTCAATCAATCCTAATTTATGTCATATACTAACATACCAAATCACGTTTATTTGTCTGAAAAATTTAAAAAGTTACAGGGGTGAGCCACTTTTGAGACGCACCCGGTGAGCCACTTGACGACAGGCACACCTGTATAATTTCCGATTGTCATATTTATAGCAAAGTTAAGTACAGACCATCTAAAGTAAATACCTAATATAGTTTTGATTTCAGGACAGTTCTTGTATTTTTAATAAATATTGAAAAATATATATTTTTTATTTTTTTTTATTAATCTATCTTAAAATATCGAAATATATTTACATATATCTTAGGAATATGTAAAGTGATCTAAAAGGAAGACAAAAATGCAATAATATACAAGGTGTCCCTTTTAAAAAATAATTCCGATCCACTCACACTTTTTTGAGCCACCCTCTAGGATTTAAAATATTTTCCTGAAATACATCCTTGTACATACTTTAGACTTGCAGTTAAACAAAATTCCCAAGTCTTTTATTCTAGGAGCTACAGATGCCCGACGCACTTTTGCTGGACCCTGTATAGAGTGTTCCATTATAAAAATGTATATTCTTTGGGGATACCCTGTAGAACTCTATACAAAAAATGCTCTTAAACTCCTAACTAACTCCTAACCTAACAGCCAACAAGAAAATTAATATTTTTAACGTATTTTTTTAAATATCCTTAAAAAGTGTCTTACAACGGACGTCATATTTTAGTCCCGCATTTTAAAAACACACTTTCCAGCAAAGCTCAACAACATTTTCCGTGTTTTCCCTCTGGTTACGTATCTAATCCTGCGGATTTGGTTCAAACATCAACGACATTAGCATTAAAGTAATGAGCCGATTAAGATAGAAAACTCCAACATTTAGGTCAACGAGTTCGTAGATTACCTCCCTCCCTCCAGTCGTAATTTCTCGTTTTTTTTTTATTTCCACTAAAAGTTTTAAGTGGAAAAGATCCCGGAAAATGACGATGACGTAAGAACTCCGGAAGTTTTTGTCCTGTCTTTATATGGCTCTTTGAATGAGTAGTTTTACAAGTTATAGTTTAAATAATTCATTTTTTAACATGCTTTTGTTAGCCTCACCTATGTATGTAACTAAATCAGCGAACGCCATTTTCACCTACTTTAAAAAGTCAGATTAAATTTAAACTTTGAATATTTATCAAAAACCGATGATAATACAGTAATACCGGGTGTCTCAAAAGTTTCTCACCCTTATAACTTTTTTTTATTTTTTCAGATAAATAAACGAGATTTGGTACGTTAGTGTATGACATAAATCTGAATTGATTGATGTATTCAATTGTTTTCATTTTTTTTTTTTATTTTTAAATGGCACCCTGGGTGTTTTTTACATTACTGATTCAATAGAAAATGACACACTGAATAGAATGAAGTCAACTTTTAACATTCTTGCTTAAAAAATTGTATTTTAAATTTCAATCTACAATATGTCTCCAGACTGTCGTTACGAGAAGAAAAACTTTTTTTAAAAATTCACATTTTGAGAAAAATGCACATTTCTTAAAAAAATTCCTTGTTCTAAAATTGTTAATCCCATTTATACTTTTCTAAATGTCCATACCATTTTAGAGAAAATTAAAGAAACACGAAAATGTAGTTGAATTTTTTGAAGTCCTAAAAATTAAAAGGCGTTTCGATTTTTTGATGTTGTTAAAGTATCATATTTTCCAATAACTATTATCACCCTTTCCGTAACATTGTATTAATAAATTTCGTGCTTATTTAACATTTTAAAAGAGCAAAAAATATGACATTAATTAAAATTTATGTTAAAATTCTGTCAATAATAATATATCAAAGAATGAAAACGAAATAATATTGGTTTTTAGAATTTTTAAGAAAATTTAACTACATTTTGATTTTTTTTTACTTTTCTCAAAAACGGTATGGATATTTGGAAAAGTATAAACGGGGTTAATAATTTTAGAACAAGCAAAAATTTTTATGAAGAACGCATTTTTCTCAAAATGTCAATAATAAAAAAGTTTTCCCCTTGTAAAGACAGTTCGGGAACATACTGTAGTGCCGTGGCTGTGTTAAAGATACTAATTTTTAATCAAGGAGCCTTGGGAAAATAGATTTGATCGTCTAATGATTTTACTGTCTGGTCCTGGAAAGAACTGATTCTTTTTAATCATTAAATATGGATGTTAATTATGTTTTGTCTATTTTAATAAAGCTCTTTTCTCATTTTCTTTTTGATATTTGTAACTGCATATTTATTAAGTATTTATATAAGTATTACATTTCTCATCCTAATTATCCCGGGATCGCGGGATTATAGGATCTAATCCCGGGATTTCAAAACGATTTCATCCCGATCCCGAAAATTGGAAACCCCGCTAATAAATAAGATAATCCTTATTATACTAACTTAACTTTTCTTAATAGCTACTAACAAAATGTCTATATCAGTTTGTATTGAGCAATCTATCAAAGTTGTTAGGTTTTTCTTCTGTTAGTAAGCACAACGTCTTATAGTAGAAACAACGGTTCGAAATTCCATAATACCAACCTGTCAAAGTGATAAATTAATCTAGAAATTTTATTGATATTTGACATTAGCTTTGTGCCCTGTCTTGTTATTTCGAGGCTAATAACTTTTTGCCCCTGTTTTTGGCCAAAACAAGGCAAACAGTCATTAAAGGCTGTTTTGTCTTCATTCTCGAAATTATTGTTGAGATCTTTTTTGCTAATATCTAGACACGATTTATTATTATACTGAAGTAAATTTCTTAAATTTATTTAGCATGTCTTTTTATTTTTATTTTGTTTCTAGTTATTGACACCTCATTGGACTAAACTACAGTTAAGGTTGAAATTTTTGGCTTGACAACAACAAAATAAATCATTAACACTCCACAATAAAGTGTTTGGTTTGGTTTGGCTTAATATACATTATTTTATTAAATTATTTAAGACGTTGACATATTTTTCTTTCATATTTAGCCAAAAATAACTTGTCACAAATAATATATTTTCTCTAACGTCCATATTTCTTCTTCAAATAAGAAAAAACTCTATTTGCGATGTCTGTGTACGTAGCCCGTTGGCTGTTTATACCAAAACCCCATTAAATCCAGCGTTGAGTAGCGTTGTGGAGCTCGAAAAATATTTCGTCAATAGATTTATCGATTGTCTGCCACTGTTTTGGTTCGAAATTGGTCCTCGAGGGCATCTTGGGATTAGTTTCAGAGGTCAGAAGCCTCATGATCTCAATGTTAATGGCTACTTATTACTTTAACCTAACTTTTTTGTAAAATAATAAAATGCGGCGTAAATATCTGTTAAATCTTAAAATTTAACAGATATGGCGCTTTTTTTCAAAAAAAATTAAATGCGATAGTATATGTAATTTTAGCTGATAGTAAAGAGTGATAAAAGCTTAAAAAGTGAACGAAAACCGCATCTTGATACCTTCCCTCAAACCGAAGATATTAGGAAAATTATAATAAATACGAAAAAATAAGCCCTTAATTACCTTAATTTTATAACACGGTATCAGTAGCCCTCTTGATTATACCCATTCTAATAAAAAAATAAGATAGAAACGATTAGTTTATTTTAAAATCTACATTATACCATAATACTACTTATATTAATATCTAAAAATTAAGATGTTAATAACAGTGAACAAGAAACGATGCCTCAGTGGTGTCATGGTAGTCACGTTAGTTAGAGCTTTCTTGCTCTGGGTTTGCAGCAAGAACCGAGCAGCTTTTCTTCGATTTCCCTCAAAACTTAAAATGGAGCTGCCTGGTTATTGCAACCACCGCTTCAATTGTCAGGGACTTGGGTATTGTATTTATAATAATATATTGTTATAAATTACTTGTTTTGCGCGGCGGTGGCAGTGATAGGCATTTTGAAAAATTAACCAAAAGATAAAAAACGCTGCTGAGACTATTAAAATTTTGATCTAATAACAATTTGACGTTTATATTATTACGTCAAAAGCAACTTTCTTCCAAAGCCTACCATCACTTCACTGAGGCATCGTTTCTTATTCATTAACTTATGCTATTAACATCTTAATTATTAGATATTACTACATCTGGTATTATGGTGTTCTGGTATATTGTCGAGTTAAACTAAACTACTCGTTTCTATCTTATTTTTTTACTAGATGGGCATCAAGAGGGCTGCTGATATCGCGTTATACAAATATATGGTAATTAAGGGCTTATTTTTTCGCATTTATTTTAATTTTGCTAATATCATCGGTTTAAAAGAAGATACAGTTTTCGCTGACTTTTTAAGCTTTTATTACTCTATACTATCGCCTAAAATTACATATACTATCGCAATTAATTTTTTCTTGAAAAAACGCGCAATATTTGTTCAATTGTAAGACAGGACCCCCTAGCGTCTACGTTCGAAAGCTTATTATTATTATTTTTTTGTATAATATATAATAAGGAACGCTCTTTTAAACAAGCCCTGGTTTGTTGGATTCTGATCATCCATTCCGGAGTTATTAACATTTAAATAAAGGACAACTTAAATCTAACCTTTGCCCACCACTTTATCTTAGCAGATAGTGGAAAATGGTTCTAACAAAAAAAAAATCAAAATTTACTGAAAATTATGAAACTATTATTTATAGGACCCTTTATCTAGGCAAAATTTCGTAAAAATTCCATTTTCTTATCTTCCATAGTAGTTGTGTCCACAAGCGGCCGTTATACAAACTTGAAAACAATTTCCAGCAATTTCTCATAGTCTCTTTAGTTATATTTTTTTTTCGTAGGCTCTACGATTTAATACTTTCGGAGATACAGATTAACAAATGCGTCAAATCCTCATCAGTGAGGTCCATATCCTCAGTATCACTGTCCTCTTCGTCACTCATTAGATATATTGAGTACAAAAATAGTTCTGCTTTTAGGCTGTTATTGAAATCACTGTTTCGAATATGGTTCACAAACGAATTGATTTTTTTTTTGCTAAACGTTGCAAAAACGTTTTGCTCTCGTTGATAGACGCATTTTCTCCATTACGCATACCACCAGTAGAACAGTTCTCAGTCTCTGCTATGTTGGAACAAACCTATAGTGTTTTCCTATCCCTCTTATCTTTTGTGGAACGTTCCTTTCAGTGGCGAAATAACTCAGCTTTTTTCAAGAGACCTTTTGTTTGTGTCATCAAAAGTATTTCAAAACCATCTTGATTTACTTATTTTACCGAGGTTAAGTGTTATTGAAAAGGACGTATGATTCACGCTTAAAAAGATTGTACTTCGGTTTTAAAGTAAATAAACCCAACAATTTTAATTAATAATGGAGTGTGTTTCTTCCTTGAACGATCAAAATAAAATGAATGAAAACCAGACAATTATTCCAATTATTCTTCCTTCAACCTTTATGAACAATTCAATGCGATCATTGTACTGGTCTGCTCTTGACAATGAGTTAAAAATACGTTTAAATAAACACGTAGAATAAATAGTGATTGGAATGTTAAGAGTAAAACAATTATTTGACAATGAAAAAAATTAAAAAGTAATAGAGGAACAAAAAATAATTAACGAATATTCAACGTTTTATAAATACAGGGTGTTTAAGAAATAAGCGGAAGTTTTTAGCTGGTAGTATATTTGACCTCAGAAACACGCACATGATTTTTTTTTTGTGAAAAAAATTTGCTGAAAATTTTATATTTTTCTTTTGACATTTTCCGGGAAATTTTAAAAAACTTTTTTAGTGCCACTTGTTTATTCGTCTGAGATTTATCTATGGTGTATCTAAACCTTGCAGTGTTGCCACCCTCTATATTATCCATATTTAACATATTTGCATTGACTGGAATTTTAAATTTCTACACAAAAAATTACGACTATTAATAATTTTAATCATGTCAGAGTGTTGTCTATTACCAATAATTCTATAAACAAGTCGTGTGCGTTTTTCGATGTGTTTCGAGCTTCATAAGGATAATTTGTTTTAAATGGAGACTGTTACCATAGTAGAAGGAAAAGAGTAGTTGGCATTCTCCCAAATATTTTCTGCTAGTTTTTACAATCTGTCGAACATTGACAGATTGCAGAGCGTTTCAGTTGAGTTCCGTCCGTCGACCTGTGAGGTTTGATTTGAGACGGATTGACAAAAAATGAGTGCCTTACTGTGTGCTGTTTTTGGTTGTAGTAATAATTCAAAAAATTATGCTTTGAGTTTTTTTTTGAGAGTCATTTGTGATCATGTTTGTGTTGAGGTTAATTTTCTCATGAATAATTCACTTAATAATTTGATATTATTTTCAATTAAACCACAATTTTTTATCGATTTTACTTTTGACAACCATCCCTTGATTGCTGTTTAACGAACTGCACCATCATTAAACAAAATTTTACTAGTACCGGAAGTACCGAAAAAAACCCGGAAATCCCGGTATGAGAGGCGCCACCCTGTACAGGGCGAGTCTTAAATAAGTGCAAATATTTTTAGGGGTAGTATATTTGGCCCTAGAAATATGAGGATTTTTCTGCGCATTTTTTTTTTAAAAAACATCTGGAAATTTTCTAGGGTTCAGAACCGGAAATTCCCGGTTCTTTTGAGATATCAAAGAACCGGAACTCGAAATTATTTATTCCCAGTGTTTCGGTGCCTTTGGGACTCGGTAACAATGACTAAAAAATTATTCTTTTTTTACGTAAGAAAGTAATGATGCTATTTCTCATTGTTCTTGCTTCTTTTCTCTTTTAAAGTTTCTGTAATGTTTATTAGCAATTATTGAAGTTTAAATATGTTATTTTATTATTTAGTACAATGTGTTGTTCAATTTATTAGTTATCCAATGAAAATCACCTAACCAATATATTACTACAAAACAAACTAATGTTAAAAATAAACTTGTTTAAATAAAAAAAAAAAGTTGCAGAAAATCTTTAAAATAGATAATAATATAAAAATGTCATTATATATTTTTTCCGCATTTCTTCCCATTCAGATACAGAGGAATTGTTACTTACATGAAATGTGAAAAATATTCTGTTTTCAAGCAAATTTTTACTCGATGATCAATTTTTTTATTTTATTTTATTGTGAACTCATATTTTCCTAAATACATCTCTTTAAAACTATGGCGAGTACCGCTACTATACTGTGCCTAGTTATCGACCACCACTATACAGCTACGTCAGTGGTCACGCGGCGCGAGGACAAGGTCATATAAAATGGCAGAAAAAATGGCAAAAAACAACAAAGAATTTGACAAGGAGTAAAGCTACTAGTTTTCTTTACTTTAGCAATTATTATAACATGCAGTCAAGCACTGTAATGAAATGAAGTGTATGTGTTTAATTTGGTGTAATATTGCGATAAAACGAAAAAACAATTATTGTCATCCTTATTATCTTTTTTATGTTGTGTGTAAGTTATGTGATAATTAACACAACTTTAAAAAAAGTAACGTATCTCAGCAAAGACCTTGGGACGCGGTTATGTTAGGTGTGAAGTTTTGCGATTTGGTTTTGCATATACTCCTTTGACCATCTGGGAAGACTGGGACGCCTAAAAAGCTGAAAAGTGCTTAAATAGGTGGTTATCGCCGACGGTTCTCAAAATGTAGCATTCTTTTTTTACTTCTGAGACACGCCTTGACGCAGCCAGGACAGTGCTTCAAGGCATTCCATCACAGTTTTAGTTCTCACTGATTGCATGGTGATACTGGGATGCTTCTTAAAGCGCCCAAGCTGTCAGAGTATATCACGATATCCCCTATTATTGGTCTATCAGCAATTTATTCAGCAAGCTATTTCTCTCGTATATACAACTAGCCGCTTCCTTTATGGCGTAAACCTCTGCTTGTAGAATATTACAGTCATCAGATAGCCTTAAAGATCGTCGGATGTCTAGTTCCTCTGAGAAGATGCCTATACCTGTGCATCTGTGTAGACTGCTATCTCTTGAGTGTTCATTACTCGGTTGCTTTCCCATTCTTCTCTTGTCGGGATGCGAATCCTTATCTTTTCTCCAAAATCATGTTTGGTGAGCATCCGTTTACCTAGCAGATCCATGGTCTAGCAGATGTGGACTCGTGTTCACCTTGATTTTCCCTATCACTGGCAATATCCTCGAGTGACCGTAGTTGACACCCTTAGCGGCCAGATCCAAGCTAGTCGATTGATTGCAAGTCTAGAATTGCTTCTAGCGCAGCTTGCGCTGTGTTATTTCTTGCTCCAGTTGTACCTACAGCTGCTAATCGCTGTATTTTTGTGAGGCTTTTTCTATTAGTCTCTTTAAGTACCGCTTCCCACCATACTAGTGCTCCATAAGTGATGACTGGTCTAACTATAGCGGTGTACATCCAGTGTATATTGTACGGTTGCAGACCCCATCTCCTTCCAAATAGTTTTTTACATGCATAGAATGCATCATTTATTCCCTTTATCATCCTTTCCTCCGTGCTTCTTTTCCAGGAAAGCTTCGAGTCCAGAATGACATACATACTCGTATATTAAAAATTACAATAAAAAATTGTGAAATGTAATATATATGTAATGTAATAAGATGGTAATAACATATAATTTAATATTGATATACCTATTTTGTCACGATAAAAAATGTTTATATTTATACCCGATCGAAAGTTTATAAAAATAAAACAATTATTAATGTTTACATGCCTATAAATTGAAAAAAAAACGTACAAAACAATTCGAATTTCTCTGAGGATTTGGAAAGAAAAAAACTGCCATTTTTGTTTTAATTAGGAACGCTACAGTTCTTCTTCGCATGTTTGCGTTTTCGGTCGAAAAAAGTCAGTGCAATTAAATAAGATAAATGTACTTGGTGAAATAAGCACAAATACACCAGTAATTAATGAGGAAATTGCCAAAATCACACACCGAATATTCTCAAAATACAACGAAATCAAAATATTGACATATTTAAAAAACAAATTAATATTTGTTAATTTTTAATGACTAGCAGCGCCGCTAGTGTTTGTTCGCACAGTATAGCTTTTACTGCCAGTCATTGCCATTACAAAAAAATGTTCTAAAGGAGGATGTTTTGTGAGGGGGACACAATAGATATTTAAGGTGGCGGTAATTACCCCCTCTTTCAATCATTCTACATATCTACCACTTTGAAACAAAATAAATATTATTTTATGCACATATCAGTTAAAAAATCCCTATTGTGTCTAGTATTCAGCACGTTTTATACAATTTTCCTTCCAAGTTCACAACTTTTTGGTGCGCTTAGATTATATCAATCAATTTTAATCCTCAACTAAATCAATTTAGACCGTTTTATTTACAACCCAATAAAATAATAACGACCAAACTCCACAAAGTTGTGAATATCTCTCAAAATAATAGTTTCCTTGATGTTTCATTCATTTTATTATAATGCTCGACGTACACAGCGTACCAAACAAACAACAATAAACTTTAAAATCGAAAACTTTCCTTCGATACTATAAAACTCTTAAGTTGGAGAAAATGGAAATGAGTGCGTTCCTTTATATCAAATCGCCGAAGCATTGCAACTGGGAATGGTATGGTTCTTAGCTTCTTTTTATACCGGTATTATTGGAATAGTAATATAAGGGAATTGAGGGGAAATTCCTGACATTGTTGTGCATTCGAAACGCTTGGCGATGGAATTAGAAAGGATTGTAGTGGAGTCGATGAGGATTTTTACTTTCCTTCGTAGTCGTAAAATGGCAATTTCAAACGTTAATGTTTGTTTTTCTAGAATTTATATGATCGTCTATATGATTATTGTCGAGTGTCATTTATTGGTACGGAGAGAAATACTTTTGATTTTCATGTTAGTTTAACCGCAGTCTACATTTGACTTTTCTTTTATTAATATTTGTGACTGCTACTTTTTTATTTGAAAATACTTACTACTGTTTTATATTATAACTAGCGTGTACCAGCGACTTGGTTCGCGTCGAATTAATCATTTGTAATGGTGATGATAAAGCAAAGCAAGAATTTCCATTAACATACAAACTGGATAAAATTTTCTCACATTTATGTCAGCATGAGGAAATACAATATGGCGATATTATTATATAACTTGGTAATATTTGAGGTGTAGTTTCATCTCGTTGGAATTTGACTTTCGAAAAATCCGTTTGCCAAAAATTACGTCAAGCAATTTAAGCAGAATCGTGGTTAAGAAATTACCCAACTTTTTGGAACACCCTGTATGATTTTTTAAAAAATTTCAAAGTATGTAAAAAACCAAATAAATTATGCTTGTCCAAGCGTTTTCCCAAAAGACTAACCGTTTTTTAAATAACATATATTGTAATATTTGAGGGGCGTTTTCACTCTCTTGGAATTTGAGATTCGAGAAACCCCTCCTTATCGAACCTCTATACCCCACAGTCAATCCGTTTGCCAAAAATCAGCTTAAAACGTCAAGCAGTTTAAGCAGAATCGTGATTACTCAATGGTCATATTTTATGAAACACCCTGTGTAAATTTATAAAAAATCTTAAAATATGTAAAACAACAAAATAAAATATACGTGTTTAAGAGTTTTTCCGAAAAACTCACCGGTTTTTAAATAAAAAATATTTTAATATTTGAGTTTCACCCCCTTAGAATTCGAGTTTCGAAAAATCCCTTCTTATCGAACCTCTACATCCTAAAGTCAATCTGTTTTCCAAAAATCAGCTCTTTAAGCAGGATCGTGATTAATCAATGACCAGATTTTTCGAAACACCCTGTATACATTTTTAAAAAATCTTAAAATATGTAGGAAAACAAAATAAAATATACGTGTTTAAGCGTTTTTTCGGAAACTTGACCGTTTTTTAAATAAAAAATATTGTAATATTTGAGGGGTGGTTTCACCCTCTTGGAACTGGAATTTCGAAAAATCCCTTCTTATCGAACCTCTACACCCTAGAATCAACCTGTATGCCAAAATTGAGCTTCTTACATTGAGTGGTTTGAGCAGGATCGTGATTAATCAGTATGTCAGTCACTTAAGGATTTTATATATTAGTATATAGATACTAATAATATATAATTCGAGGGGTGTCTCACTTGGGTGAAAAATGTACATGTACTGCCAAAATATCATGTTACTGCCAAGCGACTGCCAATGGTTGCGCAGAAGACTGCCTATGACTGCCATGTAATACAGGGTTGTTCACCACATACGACACGGAGTATTGTGGCTAAACGATGATATTTTTACAAATTGTAAGTTTGGGGTTCGTTGAAGGACTATTATAGCTACAATTTAAAAATATTTTCTAAAGGTACAGAGTGTCCCAAATAATGGCAACAAATAATTTATTAAAGCAACAAATGTACAAAATGTACAGACTAGTAATATTATCGTTTTTAGCAAAACGATAATATTACTAGCCCATTTGTATGCAAAAAGAAAACTATTTAAATCTTTATAAAAAAATATACCATTAATTAAATATAACACCATTATTTCCGCCCATATACTAATTAATTACATACTTAATTGTGTTCGTTAATAAATTATTATAAATAAATGTGGATTTGAGTCAGAAATCAATATAATAATAAGTTATCAAATTAAAGTCTCTGTTGTTATAAATAAGCATTAATTAAAAAATTAAATATCATTTTTAAGGTGTTACTTTTTATCACACTGTCTAATGCCCATACAAAATTCATTTTTTAGTATTTGGAGCAATTATTATTAATCAACGCAAACAGTCAGTTAATGTAGTTTGAATACTGGAATCATATTAATTGATCCTCTTTAACAAATATTTAAACAGTTTTTTTATTTTTTAATGAAATAAACGAATTATCGACAATATTAGTATCTGTACTCTTTAAAAATTTGGTACATCTTTAAAAATAATGTAAAATGTTAATAGTCCATGGGTATATTGATAAATAAGTTCTAAATTACAAGAAAATACATTTTCTACGGAAACTTAAAGAGATAGGTAAAAAATGGTATAATATAATTTGATAGACAATTAAATTGTGCATCTGATTCTCGTAAAATATAGAGGGTGTTCCATTTAAATTAAACAAGTTATTGCCGTTTGAAGCTAGTAATTATTTAAAATAAATTTTTAGACACTCTGTATAAGGTAGTATTATTTTTATTATTGCAACACAATAACTGATCAGTAAATAAACTTCAGTAAATATTTACTATTAAAAACTTTGATACCCTTGGAGAAATGAAGCCTTAAAATTTTTACTGCAATTTCACAAAATTGAAAATATTTCAAAAACGGTAAGGTTTAAGTATAATAAACCTTAATCAAATTTACCTTTATTTTAATCGTAGAAACTAAAAATGTAATAATATACAGGGTGTTCCATTTAAAAAAATACAACTTTGATATTTTTTACTTATTTGGGACACTCTGTATCTTGTAAAATTATTTTTAAATTGTACCTCTAATAGTCCTTCATCGAACCCAAAACTTACAATTTGTAAAAATCTCATCGTTTAGCTACAATACTCCGTGTCGTATGTGGTGAACAACCCTGTATAGGTGACTGCCGTAAGACTGCCAATGACTGCCAGCGACTGCCAAGAAAATGTACATGTAATTCCAATAGTGAGACACCCCTCGATATAATTGGACCATTTATTTTAAAAGTGGTGCACGTCCATTTTCTTTTGTTTCGAGAAAATTAAATGTTAGCAGATCTGACAACTGAAAAATAGAGGTTAATTATGTGAAGTTTGAATACGTTTGTATTGATTTATCAATATGTAATTTCATTATACCGGGTGATGCATCGTCTTTGGAAACAGGAAATTCCAAAAGAAATCCTATGGAAATTTTGAACTGTCTAAATATTGGTTCTCCTATTGATTTTACAGCAAAGTCGTAAATATGTTTTTTAAAGGTCTACGCGTATGTTACACATGCCAAATTTGAACAATCTTGGACAAACCAATTTTAACTAATTTAAGAAAAACTGCATCTATTTTTAAATTAAAAATGGACAGATAACAATGCAAAACCAGGCAAATGCCAACATATCTTAAGTTGTCAAGCTATAATTTGGTGAATGTCAAATTTTATTTTCCATAATATAGACTTTTGCCTACTTCGAACAAGTTTTAAATTACAAAATTCATGTCGGAGACACTAACCGTAGGTACTAAAATACAGGGTGTCCCAGAAATAAGTGCAAGTATTTTAAATGGTAGTATAGTTCAACCACAGACGAACGCCTATGAGTTATTTTTCGCGAAAAAAAAAATTTGAAAATTCGAAATTTTATGAAAATTTTTTTGGATTTTTTTTAGTTTTTAGTTAAAAAACATAATTTCTTGATAATATGGCAACATAGGTACCTATTAGATTAAATTTACAAGAAAGAAAATCCAGAAAAGATCCAGTGGTTCTCAAAATTTTAGCAAAAAATTATTTTTTTGGTAATTTTCAAAGTAAAATAACTCCGCAAAATAAAAACACTAAATCACCACAATACACCAAAACACTTTTACTTTTACACTGGACGCGCGTTTCGCTAACCATGTTAGCATCATCAGCAGATGATTATAAACTGAGTTTATCTGCCGATGATGCTAACATGGTTAGCGAAACGCGCGTCCAGTGTAAAAGTAAAAGCGTTTTGGTGTATTGTGGTGATTTAGTGTTTTTATTTTGCTGTGTAACACCAAAGATTCCAACCCTCAACTGTAATATAATAACTCCGTTATTTTGGACTTATTTGTAAAACGATAAAGAGAAAATAAGTTTCTTTTATCGAGATCTACCACCCCTTAAAATACTTGCACTTATTTCTCTGACACCCTGTATAGTAGTGTAGACAGCACAACAAATTACATTTGACAATGATGAAATCATAGGTTCACAACTTCAGGTATGAAGTATGACATTTGTCTAGTTTTGCATTACTACCCGCTCAGTTTTAATTTTTCTTAAATTAGTTAAAAATCGGATAGGCTTCTCACAAATTGTTCAAATTTGGTTTGGGTCTTCAGTATACGCAGACCTTTAAAAAGCTATTTGCAACTTCACTGTAAAGCCAATATGGCAGCCAATATTTGGACAGTCCAAGATTTGCCTGTGATTTTCTGTTTCCAACCACACTGTATATATTTAGTGTAAGCGAATTTAACTAAAATAAGATATGTTTCCAGACTGCAAAGGGACTTACACCACTTTCATAATTAGTCAACTGTAAATATATCATTTAAGTTCAATTTTGAAATAACAAATATTAGTTCAGTCATTAGGGATTTTTGCTTGGAAAAATTTTGGGGTCCCTAACTAAAATCCATAAAATGCACACTTTCAGACTTGTCGCCGGCGCTGCCATCTTGCCAAGATGACGTCCAAAATCGGTATTTTGTGAATATCTTGAAAACTATGCGTTTTTCGCGAAACTTTGAGGACAGCAGAATTATAGAGAATAAAATTTTCTATAAAAAAGGTTTTATAAAAATTTTCGCTAAAGTCAACCGTTTAGGCACAAAATCCCTGGAAATTTTACAATTTTGCGTAAAATATGATATATTATGCAAGAGGTAAAGTATATGGCGCGTTTATTTTAACGTGGTTTCCCCGAAGTCCTACTCCACTAGATAAATTAAAAACTTTAACTGAAATGCACAAGACCGACGAATCTGGCTCATTGATGTCAAAGTCGATCGTGTCTGCTGTGCTGGGCTCATCGGGGTGGTCTCTCAATACGTCCAACTCTTCATCTTCAGCCGCCAGAGGGATATCTACAGGCAAGTCCAACTCCTTTTCATCGGATTTGTCGAGTGACACTTCAGTGACGTCGTCACAGTATTTCCCATTGCAGTATGCACAAATCATTGAACATTTTAATCCTGCTTTTCTGCATCCGCAGGCTTTACCATATTTGTTGGTTTTGCATTTACAGGATAAAAATGCCAATAGAGATTTTGGAGCTGGATCTTTCAACGTTCTGACTGGAGTAATGCTTGTTTTTGTTTTCTTCCAACCCCATTCTTCGGTATCTATGGTACCTACAAACAGACCAATGCTGAACTTGGTGGTAAGTTGGTAATGAATGCTGTCCAGCACGGCAATTAATTATTCATAAATTAATGAGCGAATTAATGATACGTCACTGTTTCATGACAAAATTGAAGAAACTGAACTAAAACTAGTTTTAGTGAACACTAATCGACATTTGCTTTCGGAAAATCGACTATATGTATATCATACTTTACGCAAAATTGTAAAATTTCCAGGGATTTTGTGCCTAAACTGTTGACTTTAGCGAAAATTTTTATATAACCTTTTTTATAGAAAATTTTATTATCTTTAATTTTTCTCTCTTCAAATTTTTGCGAAAAACGCAGAGTTTTCGAGATATTTACAAAATACCGATTTTGAGCGCCATCTTGGCAAGATGGCGGCGCCGACGACAAGTCTGGAAATGTGCATTTTATGGATTTTAGTTAGGAACCCCAAAACCTATAAACCTGCAAAGTTTCAAAACTTCCGGACTTTTTTCCAAGCAGGCCCCTTTTTTGATCCCCAATGACTGAACTATATCACTTAAAATATATTTCATATTAATCCACACACACAATCTTGTTTATAAATATTAATAACAAATAAAATGAAATTGTTATTTTTTATTTTGAACGTCAATTATATTTATACAGGGTAATTCAAATCCAAACCCTACGATTGGGATCTCAAAAACTGTAGGAGATACGAGGACAGTTAAATTAGGACAAACTTGTCTTCCAAGTGGAATTATCTTCATCCTCCGATTCTAAGAATATTTTTTTGTTTATATTTACGGGTCTTATTTCTGTGTAAACAAGGTATCCATCACCGATCCACCACGATCATCATTTTAGGTCCATCGTATAAAAAGAAATATTTGTTTCTAGGAATAGAATGAAAAAAGCTGCTTTAATGGATAAATCAGCGATGGCAGAAAGAAAATAATATAAACAGCAAATAAGGGTAGATCTAAAGGTCAATCTTATTGTGTTTGATTTTAATAAAATTTATTGATAAAATAAAATTGATATTCTTCTAACCTTCTCTTATTTACATAATGAATAAACCCCCCACGTATACTGTAGATTCCGTCTACCATGCTGATGACATATGAACATATGGATAGCATTTATACTCATTGCTAATATTTTATGTAAAGCTACTGACATTTGAGTGAGATATTGCAAGTTTTCGTTCGAATACATCTAATTTTACACATAAAATGTGATTAATTATGTTCGTGAGGTTTGCATAAGTATAACAATTCAAATTGCCTAGACTAATTGATAAGGTACGACTAGAGAGAGCAAACAGTAGTAGAGTGGACATAAAAAATTTCAGTTACTATGGAATCACCCGTTTAGACATTGACTGATTGAACTAATAAAAACAAAATAAATTGGATAAATGTTTGGCCATGTTTTATCGGGAAGTTTTGTCGTATTTTAATATCGAACCTCGTGTACATATTCCCGTCTGTAAAGGCCAATTTTGCTGAAAACTTTTACACGGGCGACGTACAGACACATTGTCTGTTGTTTCAACTTTTTGCGAATATTGAGGTCGCTAGTGTTGTAGCAATTTTTAAAAGGTGGAATTTCTATTTAGGGAATAAGGGCAGTAAGCCCTTTAGAAAATAAAGCATAAATTTGAGAAAAAATTATGTATACAGGGCGAGTCAACGATAGAGTAAAGTCCATTATCTCATTTGCTTCGAGGTTTACAATAAAATTTTAAATATAAAAGTTGTAGGGAAGGTTAAGATGCACATTTTAAAATTGTTATAGAGTATACAAGGTGCTTCAAAAAAGT
The DNA here is from genome assembly GCF_002938485.1 of Sitophilus oryzae. Taxonomy (NCBI): domain Eukaryota; kingdom Metazoa; phylum Arthropoda; class Insecta; order Coleoptera; family Curculionidae; genus Sitophilus; species Sitophilus oryzae. Next base: position 3,979,343 of record NW_022146055.1, on the reverse strand, counting down.
GTGGCGGATATAACATATGTTTTTTTAAATGCAACACCCTATTTTTTATTTTATTTTTAGATTCTGCGTAAAATTCCATACCTTTTTTATATATAATGTTATATACGTAAAATTAATAGTTTTTGTAATATTTCAATTTGTTTAAACAAATGTTAAATTGCAGTGTGCTAAAAAATTGTCAGTGGTGCCATTGTTTCTCAAGTTGGAGTACCAAAATTTGGTAGGAGAGTTTTATAGAGATGAAAAAAAAAAGATATATATATATATATATATATATATATATATATATATATATATATATATATATATATATATATATATATATATATATATATATATATATATATATATATATATATATATATATATATATATATATATATATATATATATATATATATATATATATATATATATATATATATATATATATATATATAATCATATATATATATAATCAATATAATATATATATATATATATATATATATATATATATATATATATATATATATATATATATATATATATATATATAGATTTATTCAACCGCTTATACGAGCCCAAAAACTACGTTGCTTCATTGGGCTCGATTTCGACATTCAGGCCCGGGGCCGGGTCTGAGTACGATTTCAGTGGTTATCATCTAGAACGGTTTCCCCACTTCCCCTGACCAAATTTCAGCTGGGCCTGAAAAAATGGTTTTACGTTTTTTATATACGATTGGGGTACACCGGTATTGTCACGGGCGGCGCCACCTTCGACATTAGTATAAGTGTATAAGCCGATTTACGTTGAATCGATGTATTCAGACCCAAGAACCGGCAACACGGTAAAGCAAACTATTAAAGGGGAAACGAAGATATAGCCGTGTTATATTTGGTAGAAAACAAAATGCTCATACTTTAATTAGAATATTAAGAAATTCAGACAAAAAATCCGGTCGTTCGGCTAATAAATATTAGAAACAAAATTATTTCGATCGGCGGGTCAAAAATTGTACGAGTACCTAAAAATTTATTTCGATGCTATGATTTCGTTGTAGAAGTAACTAATTTTTTTTTCATGTAAATCGATCAGCGCGTCGTGTCAAAGAATTGTAGGAGTAACTACAAATTTATTTCGATGCTGTGATTTCGCTGTAGAAGTACCTAAAATTTTTTCGTCTAATTCGATCGTCGTTTTAAAAAAATTGTACGATTACCTAGAAATTTTTGGTATGTTTTTGTTATTAAAATGATAACATAAATTAGGATTGATTGACGTATTCAATTGTTTTTGGTCACTTCCTGTTTCACCGGAAATGACTGCAACTTTTGATTTTTAAATGACACCCCCGGTATGTTTTTACATTATTCGATAGAAAATCACACTCTGAATAGAATGGCATATCATAATATGTCAATTTTTGACATTTTCACATATGACTTATTTGTAACATGCGGTTCATAATTACAATATGACTCGAGTACCAAATTGTGGTACCAAATTATTCGTAGAAAAAATGCTTTTTCCAAATATGCTAACGAGCCACCTTTGTTCCGTTTGAAAAAATTGAGATATGATTAAAAATTCGATTTTGATATCTTATAACGGGCCCGGACAAGACACGAAAATCATTAGACTATCAAATCTATTTTTCCAAGGCTCCTTGATTAAAAATTAGTGTTTTAACACATCCATGGCACTCTATAATAGATAGAAATTAAAAATAAGATTTTTTAAGCAAAAATGTCAAAAGTTGACATATTATGATATATTATTCTATTCAGAGTGTCATTTTCTATCGAATAATGTAAAAACATACCGGGGGTGTCATTTAATAATCAAAAGTTGTAGTCGTTTCCGGTGAAACTGGAAGTGACCAAAAACAATTGAATACGTCAATCAGTTCCAATTTATGTCATATACTAACATACCAAATCTCGTTTTTTTTATCCAAAAAAAATAAATAAAAAAGTTATAGCGGTGGACCACTTTTGAGACGCACCCTGTATAAAATGACAGCAACCTTCATTTCATAGCCATCGCTGACGCTGATTTTTTTTTTTCGATTATACGGTAGCTAATCAGTACAATAATTAATTTTATTAGATTACTACGTTCACTAAGATCTAAAATAGTAATTTTAGTGTTACAAAAATGTTGATTGCTACAAGTAATAACGTTGTATATTCAGTTTACAGCTGGATGCTATCTACCAACACCATATAAATATGACAAACACGTTCTATGGTTGCATCTCTATAATATGAAAGTTATTATTACTCTAATTTCCAGTAATTCTATGGGCTGAAATTTTTGACAGATGAATTTGACAGATAAAATTTCTGATAGATGAATTTTTCAGCCAATAGAATTACTGGAAATCTATTCAAGGTCGTTACGCCGTTACGCCTATACGCCGTTTGTAGGATAGTGTGGATACCTAAATCTATCGAGGCGACGCGACGCGACGCGAAGGGCCAAAAATTGTACGAGTAAAAAACTTTAGGTACTTCTCTATATGTATAACCATATGCGAAAATGTCAAAAAATTGACATATTATATGTCATTCTATTGAGGGTGCATCCACACTATCCTAAAAACGGCGTATCGGCGAACGGTGTAACGACGGATCGATTTCCAGTAATTCTATTGGCTGAAATTTTGACAGATCAATTTGATAGATAAAATTTCTGACAGATGAATTTTTCAGCCAATAGAATTACTGGAAATCTATTCAAAGGTCGTTACGTCGGATACGCCGTTTTTAGGATAGTGTGGATGCACTCAATAGAATGACATCATAATATGTCAATATTTTGACATTTTCTCGGCTACGGTTTATTTGAAATTGTAACATGCGGTTCATAATGACAATTTGACTCGAAATACCATGTGTGTGGTACCAAATTATTAGTAAAAATGCTTTTTCCAAATATGCTAACGAGCCTCCCTTGTTCCGTTTGGAAAAATTGAGATATGATTAAAAAATACGATTTGGGCATCTTATAACAACGGGCCCGGACAAGACACGAAAATCATTAGATTATCAAATCTATTTTTCCAAGGCTTCTTGATTAAAAATTAGTGTTTTTAATACAGCCATGGCACTCTAGATTGAAATTTAAAAAACAATTTGTTTAAAGCGAGAATGTCAAAAGTTGACATATGATATGCCATTCGATTCAGAGTGTCATTTTCTATCAAATAATGTAAAAATATACCGGGGGTGTCATTTAAAATCAAAAGTTGTAGTCATTTTCGGTGAAACAGGAAGTGACCAAAAACAATTGAATACGTCAATAATTCCTAATTTATGTCATATACTTACATACCAAATCTCGTTTTTTTATCTAAAAAAAAATTAAAAAGTTATAGCGGTGAGCCACTTTTGAGACGCACCCGGTATAAAATGACAGCAATCTTCGTTTCATGCCACCGCTGACGCCGTTTTTTTTTCGATTATATGGTAGTTAATCAGTACAATAATTAATTTTGTTACATTACTACGTTCACTAAGATCTAAAATAGTAATTTTAGTGTAACAAAAATGTTGATTGCTACAGTAATACGTTGTATATTCAGTTTACGGTTGGATGCTATCTACCAACACCATATAAATATAACAAACACGTTCTATGGTTGCAGGTTGCATCTCTATAATATGTTCTATCTTCTATCTATGTTTACTTACTATGTATTCGAAAACTTAATTTGAGTAATATATGGTAGTATAATATTATTAATATTAATATTCATTAATCGCAATATGAATGAGAATAGTGCTTTCCTTTAATCACAATTCTAATAAATTGAACTTGAAAGTATGTTTCCCAGAAAAGTAGGTGGTTCCCAGACTATATACAAATAGGGAATTCCCAAAAGATCATGCTTTTAAACCTACACTTTTTTTACTACTTTACTGCTATATGAATTTTATTTAAATTTAAATGATACATTACACTTTTAAACATTTTGTTTACAGTTTCATCCAAACTCAACTCGCCAGATTAGACTTTAAATTATTTATATTTTGTGACGGGGATTCGTTACAATTATTTTGTTGGATGTCGAACCATAAACTTTATGATAAAACTCGAAGAATTTCAACAAAACACTTTTATTAAACTTTAAGTTTCCGTGACAAATCAAATCATATGTTTTTTCTACCTACTGTCCCTCGATCTTTTTTATATGGACTCGTCCAAGCGGTCCGAGAGGGGCCCTATAATAATAATAGTTCTCTGTTACAATTTTTAAATAAAACTTGTAGAAACAATCTTAAAGAATACTTTCTACCTATTTTGATTTTTTTCGTCTGAATTAATCTCTTAATATTCTAAATGAATACACTTTACTTATTAGATAAGTATACACATGGCATACATATGATTCCAAAAAACGGCGTCAAATTACCTTTGAAATGACAATCGTCAGAATCGATCGTCGTTGTACGAGTAAAAAAATTGTACGAGTATCTAAAGTGTTTTTTATCTAAATCGATCACCGTGTCAAAAAATTGTACGAGTTCCTAAAAATTTATTTTGATGCTATGACTTTGTTGTAAAAGTACCTAAAGATGTTTTTCATCTAAATCGATCGAGGCGACGCGAAGGGTCAAAAATTGTACGAGTAAAAAACTTTAGGTACTTCTCTATATGTATAACCATATGCGAAAATGTCAAAAAATTGACATATTATATGTCATTCTATTGAGGGTGCATCCACACTATCCTAAAAACGGCGTATCGGCGTAACGGCGTAACGACCTTGAATCGATTTCCAGTAATTCTATTGGCTGAAATTTTTGACAGCTCAATTTGATAGATAAAATTTGTGACAGATGAATTTTTCAGCCAATAGAATTACTGGAAATCTATTCAAGGTCGTTAGCTGTTACGCCGATACGCCTTCAAGGATAGTGTGGATGCCCACCAATAGAATGTATATTAATATAATATGTCAATTTTTTTGACGACCCTCATATGGTTATACATATAGAGAAGTACCTAAAGTTTTTTTCATCTAAATCGATCATCGTGTCGAAAAATTGTACGAGTACCTAAAAATTTATTTCGGTACTATGATTTCATTGTAGTAGTACCTAAATTTTTTTTTCGTCTAAATCTATCGTCGTTTCAAAGAATTGTACGAGTACCTAAAAATTTATTTCGTGCTATGATTACGTTATAGAAGTGCCTAAAGATTTTTTTCATCTAAATCGATCGACGGGTCAAAGAATTGTACGAGTACCTAAAGATTTATTTCGGTGGTATGATTTCATTGTCGAAGTAATTACATCAAAGTAATTACGATCATCGTATATATGATAGTGACTGTACGATAAGGCCGTTTTGTATGATATTTCTCCCCACAGGAAAAAGTTTACACAAAAAGGTACCGTATGATCGAAAAAAAGCGGCGTCCAGTTGGCTTGGAAATGACGATCGATGACATTCCCCATATAATTTTACATATAAAATGACAGCAATTTTCATTTCATTGCCATCGCTGACGCCGTTTTTTTTTCGATCATAAATATGATAGTATTCAGTTATTTCACAATAATTAATTTTATTGCATTATTTCGTTCAGTGAGATCTAAAATAGTAATTTCAGTGAAACAAAAATTTTGACGGCTACACGTATTCTTTAAACTGTGGCTACACACTACAGTAATACGTATATTCAGTTTACTTTTAACTTTTTTTCTTTTAAAGTATAAAGATAATAAACGGGGTTCCATCATCACTTAGTAAACACTTACAAAATCTACTAAATGAAATTGATAATGCATTGTAACTTGATTATGCTTATTACAAAGAAATTTCAGATAAAAACACTTTCGTACAGATGCATTTATTAGACAGAATATATCTAATACTAACAATAAGTACAATAATATTCACTATAGCAGAAATGCACCGTTTTTACTTCTGTACTGTGATCAATTACCGCGTCAAAAGGTCCGTTCGTCTAATTCTAATATAAATATTTGAGAATTAAAAGCGGCAACGTCGTGGGTCTGGCGAAAACGAATAAACCTCTATTTTTTATATAAATGGGACAAATTAAACGGTCCAGCATCAGGGCCTGAAGGCATCGCTTGAACATTTTTCGTCCGATATACCCCGGGTCTGACGGCCTATCTTCAACGTACCGGGTCTGACTCCGTCGATTAATAAATATATATATATATATATATATATATATATATATATATATATATATATATATATATATATATATATATATATATATATATATATATATATATATATATATATATATATATATATATATATATATAATATTTTCTTGCCTTTAGCTGTGTATTTTTTCTAATTTAGAAAAATCGAAAGTAAAGAAAAAATTTAAAAAAAATAAAAAGTAAAAAGAAAATTGTTTTGCTTGTCGTAAAGGGGGGAACCAAGCTCCACTCCCACAACCGGTTTCTGGGCCTACCCTTCATCAGGTGGGCTGTCCAGGGGCTGGTTCTCACCGATACGGCAAGCAAAACTTCTTCTATATCAACAGACGATGTCGTAAACTGTCGGTGAGATATTAATGCATCTCCCGTCAAAAGATGGCAAAGAGCGTTTTTCGGCCCGCTTAAATATATGAAATGAACAAAATTCTTACAGCTTTAGTGTATATTAATAAATAATATTTTCTTGCCTTTAGCTGTGTATTTTTTCTAATTTCGAAAAATCGAAAGTAGAGAAAAAATTTAAAAAAAATAAAAAGTAAAAAGAAAATTGTTTTGCTTGTCGTAAAGGGGGGAACCAAGCTCCACTCCCACAACCGGTTTCTGGGCCTACCCTTCATCAGGTGGGCTGTCCAGGGGCTGGTTCTCACCGATACGGCAAGCAAAACTTCTTCTATATCAACAGACGATGTCGTAAACTGTCGGTGAGATATTAATGCATCTCCCGTCAAAAGATGGCAAAGAGCGTTTTTCGGCCCGCTTAAATATATGAAATGAACAAAATTCTTACAGCTTTAGTGTATATTAATAAATAATATTTTCTTGCCTTTAGCTGTGTATTTTTTCTAATTTCGAAAAATCGAAAGTAGAGAAAAAATTTAAAAAAAATAAAAAGTAAAAAGAAAATTGTTTTGCTTGTCGTAAAGGGGGGAACCAAGCTCCACTCCCACAACCGGTTTCTGGGCCTACCCTTCATCAGGTGGGCTGTCCAGGGGCTGGTTCTCACCGATACGGCAAGCAAAACTTCTTCTATATCAACAGACGATGTCGTAAAGTGTCGGTGAGATATTAGTGCATCTCCCGTCAAAAGATGGTAAAGAGCGTTTTTCGGCCCGCTCAAATATATGAAATGAACAAAATTCTTACAGCTTTAGTGTATATTAATAAATAATATTTTGCTTGCCGTATCGGTGAGAACCAGCCCCTGGACAGCCCACCTGATGAAGGGTAGGCCCAGAAACCGGTTGTGGGAGTGGAGCTTGGTTCCCCCCTTTACGACAAGAAAAACAATTTTCTTTTTTTACTTTTTTTTTTAATTTTTTCTCTACTTTCGATTTTTCGAAATTAGAAAAATATACAGCTAAAGGCAAGAAAATATTATTTATTAATATACACTAAAGCTGTTCATTTGTTCATATATATATATATATATATATATATATATATATATATATATATATATATATATATATATATATATATATATATATATATATATATATATATATATATATATATATATATGTATGTATATATATATATATATATATATATATATATATATATATATATATATATATATATATATATATATATATATACATATATATATATATATATATATATATATATATATATATGTGCTATATATATATATATATATATATATATATATATATATATATATATATATATATATATATATATATATATATATTTAAAGATATTTAGTTAAATATATATGTTAGATCACAAATAATGCGATTCACTTTTTAAAAAAAACATTTATTTGCTTATTATTATACATCGATAACAGTAAATAAATCTTTGTAAAAGAGTATTCCCTAATTATGAATGTGCATTCGTCAAAAAATGAAATAAAAGCTGTCTAATACAAATACAAAATTTAGTTTTTTAGTATTTCAAGCAATTATTAATCAACGCAAACAGTCAATTAATGTAGTTCGAATATTGGAATCATATTAATTGGTCCCCTTTTATAAATATTTAAATATTTTTCATATTTTAATAAAATAGGCCAACTATATCGACAATAGTACCTGTACTACACACAACCAAAGTTATATGGAATCATCTATTATTTTTCATAATTTTTGGGATGTATGAAAATTTTGTGTTTATGAATAAAACTCGGTTTCGGGTCGAAGTTCCCAAAATAAACAAAATGGTATTTTTTTGGTTTCTGAAACGAAATTAAGATTTAAATTTTTAATGGCCAAAAAGCATAAACAAAAAGAAAATTGACAATTTTAATACTCCTTGTTGCCACGTCTAGCCCTTACGCAAGCTTCTATCCGGCCTGGCATGCTTCTTATTAAATTATCCACGTTGTTTTGGGGCATGTTTTCCCATTCTGCTAATGCTGCATTAATAAGCTGTGCGAGATTTCCTGGATTGTTTCGACGAGCTCTAACCCTTCTTTTGAGCTAGTCCCACAAGTGTTTGATAGGGTTTAGATCTGGTAAATAGGCAGGCCAGTCCAAAACTATGACACCTTCCGTGTCAAGACATTCTCTAGTCACTCTGCTGGTATGGGGAGGTGTACTCTCGTGCATGAAGTTAAAATTATCCCCAATTGCAGCTTTCCAAAGACTAACGATTGATTCTAGCACCAAATCAACATATCTCCGACCCGTTAAAATTTGTTGAAGTGGTAACAGTGGAGCTTTTGCTCCCAGTATAATACCTCCCCAGAACATTACAGTTCCTCGTTTATATCTTGGTACAGATTTGACAGCCTGAAGTTTCGCTCGTCTTCCTGGAGCTTTGAGAACCCGAATTCGATGGTTATCTGATCTTACATTTATCTGATTTTTAACATTTTGCCAATTCTCAGTTGTCCAGTTTTGATGTTGAAGTTCTGACTCTTTGACGACTTTGTCTGGGCCTATCCTTGTGTGTTCCTAATTCCAAGTATCTTCCATATGTTTTAGATATAACACCCTGGGTAACGCCTACTATCTCTGCTACGTCTTTCTGGAGCATTCCTTGTTCGGTGAGAGGAATAATTCATCTCCTCTGAACATCTGTTAATCCAACATTAGGCATTTTTTAATTTTTTTGGATTGAATGAAAATTACCGGACAATCGTGATTTTACTACTGAACACAAAATTCAAAAGAAAATAAATTGCAGCAGCCGTTTATTCTTTATTATCATGTCTATTTACAACAAAAAGCCTTATCTTACAGTTGTATACCAATTTTTACCCTTGCAAGAAATTTAGTCAGAAATAAAGAATGAATCCATATAAGTTTGGTTGTGTGTATTTGCATATGGCGTGGCGCATATAGATATTAAGTTTGGCAGGGGTAGTGGTTAATATTAAAATAAAGTACTTTAACTTACTGAACATTAAATTTTTGTTGAAAGATATTGTGATTGCGGAAATAGATAAACTTGGATTGAGCTGGCTTTTCTATTTTGATTAATCTCTTTTGTGATAATTTTATTATATACCACCTTTTGTCTTATTTATAAATTTCTCTCTGGCAAGGGTAATTACCCCCATTACCTCTCCCGAATATGCGCCCTGACTATTTAAAAATTTGTTATATCTTTAAAAATAATCTAAAATGTCAATATCCCATGAGTTAATATAAATGAGATATAAATGATAAGAAAATGCATTTTCTATGAAAACTTGAAGAGCTAGGTGGGTAAAAAACAGGGTGATATAAGGGGATGGGGGATTACGCTACATTCCATATAAGAGCACAGAAGTATAGCACTAGACCATATACGCTACAATTAATTCCAATTATCACCTGCATAACATTAAAAAAAAGAATTTTTAATTTTTACAAAGTAATTTCTCGTTTAATTATTTACCAATGGGGTCCTTGCACATGTCGGGTATAATTAAAATATTTATGATTTCTAATACATTTCTACCTAAAACATATATATGTATATGCAAAATCAGTTTGTACAAATTCCATCTGGAAAGTACTTAAGTTAATGATTGAAATTTGCTTGGCGCGAAAACGAGGCACGACGTCATAAATGTTAAAATTGTCTGCTCACAGCGGACGCATTCCATTCAAATAAGGTGTTTCAGTTTGTTAGAATTATGACAGAACCAGTGTTGCCAGAATTGCAGGATTTCCTTCAATACGAACAATACATTTATCCAAAAAGAAGACAACATGAAGTTCTCTGGCAGCTTTGCACAATGAAAATTGTTAAAATATGTAGTAGTAGTATTTATTGTTTTTCCTACATCTATTTTTTACTTTAAGGGTGTTTAATTAAGGATGAAGTTAAAAGTCCTTTTAAAGTTGAAAGGCAATTCAAAAAGTCCACAATTCGAAAGATTCTAACATTTAACAAAAAATTAATAGATACATTTTTATCTTTCAACACGTCTTATTACACACATAACATAACTAAACCAAAGTTCTTGACATTGAAAAGAAATAAATAGGTAAACGGAAAACATAAATATCTAATAAGTCAGCTGATCATGGCGTCTTGACGATTAATTATTTTCGAATGAAACAGTTATTGTAAGAAATGTACTTTCCGTAGATTGTCTGGGCTTTATTATAATCCGGTTCTGTCATAATTCTTAACAAACTGAAACACCCAGTGATATCTAAATAAATTAGGAAAACATCTAAATAAATTAGAAATTATTTAGATGTCAAATGTCGTTGGGAAAAACACCTTATTTAAAATTTAAATGGAATGCGTTCGCTGTGAGCCGAAAATTTTAACATTTTTGACGTCAGGCCGCGTTTTCACGCCAAGCGAATTTCAATGAATTTCAATCATTAATTATATTTCAGCGTCCATTCCTCTATATCACTTTACCACGTAGTACGCCCCTGTCGTGCTTATGTTCACTATATTGAAAGTTTTTATCTCGTATCCCGGTTCCCTGGACTTGTTGCTGTAACTATTTCTCATTCGCCTTTTAGTGCTTTCCGCTTAAACACCGGATCAAATTTCATCGAAATTATCGATACGGCGCGGGAATCAAACCGCTGATTCAAGACTTTTATCCAAGTAAACGGTGTGTGTGTATGTGATTATAAGGTGTGTATTTTCTTATTTGGATTAATATTTGGATTCAAGAAATGTAAGTACAAAACCTACAATTATATTTTTTTTTTGGCTTTTTTAGCACATTTCAGTAAAAATGGTCTCCGAATCTAGTGATTCGGGTAATGAAATCTCTAATAAGGAGCTACTCAAAAAAATTAAGAAACTAGAACGGAAAATACACAAAAAGAAACGCAGGCACAGACAGCGTTCATGGTCAGATGATCGCAGATCATGGAACAGTGGTCGTAGATCAAGAACCAGATCAAGGTCCAGATCAAACAGCTTAAGGATACGACAATCCCAAAACCTTCAAAGAGATAATCGCAGCCCGAGAGGCTCGATATCTCGACAAAACAGTGAAGATCGAATCTCTCAAGGTTCGGCGAATCACGTACTCGAATTGGATGATCACAATCTGCGAGATGTGGCTTCCATTGAACACCCTATAAATGAGGAACCTAATACAGCAGCGTCGCCAGTATTCCAAATTCATAACGATGTGGACATATCAGAGGACCTTATAAAGATTCTAGGGAAGGATCCAGAGCAAAACCCTGGGGAAAATGCTGTCCTCCATCCAGCCTTAACTTCTAGATGGAACCATCTCTTAATAAACGGTCTAGAAAGGGAGGAAAAACTTTCATTGTTAAATAAATATGTGCTTCCCTCTAACTGTCAAGCCATGGCTCCACCAGAAGTAAACCCAGAAATCTTAAGCATTTTGTCTCCTCCTAACTCAAACAGAGATAAAAATTTGCAAGGCCAACAAACCCAATTAGCCAAAGGTCTAGTTGCTCTTTCAAAGGGAATGGAGGTTTTATTAACTAATAAAAGGATTCCAAAGGAAATAAAAGAAAACCTACTAGAATACTTAAGTGACTCGGGGCGCATTCTGACAGATTTGCAATACAATATAACAATGGTTAGACGAAATCTGATATCCCCAAGCTTGAGTAAATCGGTGAAAGAGGCTGTGGAAAAAACTAAACCAATAAATTTCCTGTTTGGCACAGACCTAACTGAAAAAGTTAAAGAGGCAAAAACCCTAGAAAGGACAAGTAAAGACCTAAGATCCGCACCCTCAACATCCCAAACCAAAGTGCAATATACACCTATGGCCTATAATAAATACCCCAAGAAAAGGGGGGGGGTCAACACCAGCCGTAATACTAACAATCCTTTAAACAGGGCTCGCCCGTCCTATCGACGACGAGAGCCGATGGGATCACAGAAGGGCCACTTCTCGAACCCAGATCACCGACAATACAGGAAGAGGAAATAAACGTAAGTACCACAGTTTTGGCAGGCCGTTTGAGATATTACAGACAAGAGTGGCAAAGCATTACATCAAGCAAATTATTATTAGCTTGGCTAAATGGTTATTCCATTCCTCTTAGGCAAATGCCTTATCAAAGAAAAGTCCCTATGCAAAAATTTGGTCAACAAGACCAGCATTTTATAAAGCTAGCCATAGGAAAATTACTAGACATAGGGGCCATTAAAAAATGCATTAATACAAGAAATCAATTTATCTCTCCAATTTTTCTCAGAGACAAGCCAAATGGAGAAAAAAGGTTTATTTTAAATCTTCGCGAATTCAATTCATTTGTACAGGCATCACATTTTAAAATGGAGGATTTTAGAACAGCCATGAAATTACTGCAAAACGGTTGCTTTATGACAACTATAGATTTAAAAGATGCCTATTTTTTGCTTCCCGTTAACAAAAATCATAGAAAATATTTAAGGTTTTCATATAAAAATCAACTATATGAATTTACTTGCCTACCATTTGGCCTGTCTTCTGCACCCTATTGCTTTACAAAATTACTTAAACCTGTTGTAAGGACTATTAGGAAACAACATATATGTTGTGTAATTTATCTCGATGATTTTTTAATTTATGGAAATACATATGAGGAATGCCAAAGCAATACCATGTACACAATAAAGATTCTAGAAAAATTAGGATTTCTCATAAATTACAAGAAAAGTAGAATAACACCAAAAACTAAACAAACTTTTCTTGGATTTATTTATAATAGTGAAAAAATGTTGCTTGAATTACCAGAAGAAAAACGACTCAAAATTAGAAATTACATCCAACAATTTCAAAAAATCAATAAGGTTCATAAAATACGCGATGTCGCAAGGCTTTGTGGTATTTTAATATCTGTTTGCCCAGCCATAAAATATGGCTGGTTATATACTAAGGCACTTGAAAGGGACAAATACATCGCTCTCGAGGTACATAACAAAAATTATAATGCCACTATGAAATTGGGTGCAGAGGCACTTAAAGATCTTCTTTGGTGGTTTAATAGCATCTTAGGGGCCAAAAATAATGTAAAATTTGATTTCTTTGATATGGTTATTTTTACGGACTCGTCTTTAACAGGCTGGGGCGCATGTTCAAGTAACCACACAGCCAAAGGCTGGTGGGATGAAACACATAGAAATAAACACATAAACGAATTAGAGTTATTAGCAATTTTTTATGGCATAAAATGTTTTGCTAAAAATACGAATAACATATCAATTTTAATACGAACTGACAATACAACGGCTTTATCGTATATAAACAAAATGGGTGGCATTAAATATAAAAATCTGGCACATCTTGCAAAAGAAATCTGGCAATGGTGCGAAAAGCGCAATATCTGGCTGTTCGCATCATACATTGCATCATCAGAAAACTACGAGGCTGACAAAGCGTCTAGAACACAAGCGTCATTAGATACCGAATGGTCCTTATCTCAATCATTTTTTAAACAAATAATATCAGAATTCGGACACCCAGACATTGACCTTTTCGCTTCAAGTTTTAACCACAAATGTAAAAAATACGTGTCTTGGAAACCAGACCCTGATTCTTTAGCAGTAGATGCATTTACGCTACAGTGGAATAAATTTACGTGTTTTTATGCATTTCCACCTTTTTCTCTAATTCTTAGAACACTCAACAAAGTTATAGCAGATAAAGCCGAAGGAATACTAGTAGTGCCATGGTGGCCTAGCCAACCTTGGTACCCTCTTTTTGAGAAACTCAAACAAAAAGAAATTTACTTGGGGCCAAATGATAATCTTCTTTTTTCTCCTTTCAGAGACCAACATCCTCTTGCAAAAAGCCTTATCCTGGTGGCTGCAAAATTATCGCCGAGGGCTTTAAGCAAAAACAAATACCCGAATGTGCGATCAATACAATGTTAAAATCAATAACCCCGTCGACAATCAAACAATACGAGTCAACGTATAAACTTTGGTGGGAATTCTGCCATGTAAACGGAATATCGTTATATAATCCTACCATCTCACACGTTATACAATTTCTCCAAAACATTTTAGAAACAAAAAACTACAGATACGGTACAATGAACTCACATAAATCTGCTTTAAGCTTGATCCTGCAAAATCATATTGAAACCGACTCAAGAGTATCGCGTTTCATGAAGGCAATTTCAAAAATAAACCCGTCGGCACCTAAATACAATAACACTTGGGACCCTGCACAGGTCATAAACTATTTTAAAGATTTGGGCCCAAACGAAAATCTAACACTCAAACAGTTAACGTTTAAATTAGTCACACTTTTATCACTCGTAACAGGTCACAGAGTGCAAACAATATCTTTAATCCGAATATCAAATATTTTAGAGAATTCAGCAGGTTTGCAAATTTTTATAACAGACACAATTAAAACTTCCGGCTTAAATAAAATTCAACCTTGTTTAAAAATACCGTTTTTCCCGGATAACCCTGTTCTTTGTGTGGCATCTACATTAATAATCTATAAAGAAAAAACTATGAGCTATCGAAAATCAGATCAGGACTTTTTGTTTTTAACATACAAAAGTCCACATGGGGTTGCCACAAAACAATCTCTTAGCCGCTGGATCAAGGGTTCTCTAAAAGAAGCGGGAATAGATATTAATAAATTTAAACCGCACTCGGTTAGACACGCTTCTACATCGAGTGCACATAGGCAGGGACTTTCTGTTCAGTGCATCATGCAAACAGCAGGATGGACTGAACAAACCACATTTACGCAATTTTATAACAAGCCGATATGCGATAACACCCAGTTTGCAAAAATAATTATAGCATCGGCACAGACATAAGAATTAGTGTTTTCGTTCATTACTTTATTTTTGTTAAACAATTAGGTTACTTTATTTTTTGTTAAACAAACAAAATAGGTTTAGGCTATAAGTTTAATAACATATAGTTAATTGTATTAGTTATAAGAATTTTTGTTTCTATGGTTAATGTTCTACTTATACATGAATAGTTTAATAAAAAATTTGGCTAAATAAGCTTTTATTGGATAAAATATTCACACACCCTAACACATAATATCGAATATCGATAATCGCAACCAACACTCTAAACAACTACGTGGTAAAGTGATATAGAGGAATGGACGCTGAAATATAATTAATAATCAAACGAACTTACCTGAAGTGAAGTTCGATGTTAATTATATGAAGCGTCCATTCCGAATGTATCACTTCCCGCCCGCCCTTTTCTTTTTCCCCAATTTGGTTTTTGCGATTATCATTAAAATCTAAATAAATGAGAAATAGTTACAGCAACAAGTCCAGGGAACCGGGATACGAGATAAAAACTTTCAATATAGTGAACATAAGCACGACAGGGGCGTACTACGTGGTAAAGTGATACATTCGGAATGGACGCTTCATATAATTAACATCGAACTTCACTTCAGGTAAGTTCGTTTGATTATTAATTTAAGTACTATCCAGATGAAATTTGTACAAACTGACTTTACATATATATGTTTTAGGTAAAAATGTGTTAGAAATCATAAATATTTAAATTATACTCGACACGTGCAAGGACCCCATTATAACAGTTACTTCTGTTCTTCTCTGTATGAGACATATAAAGTAATTTAAGAAATTATTGCCAGTTCGGGTATTAGAAGGAAAATTAACAATAATTTTATACCTAAAAAGTAATCCCAAAACAAAAACCCTTTTATAAATCATAATGAAAATATCAGAGGTGGTGTAATATAACACGGGTCGGGATTTCAAAAGGTTTCATTTATCTTTGGAGAGCAATCGCTATATAGGGCTCTAAATAATATTTAGACACTTCCGTGGCTTTTAGAGAGACTTTAGAGGAACAATAGAGGCAATTCGTGTTGATTTTGCTCTTATTTGAGTTGTAACCTCTACCCTGTTTAATATTTCGTAATTTATTTGCTTTGGTTTTTAAGTTTAGTCCCAGTTTTAGTGTTTTATTTATTTTATTAATTTGTTTTACTTATATGTATATCTTAGATACGAAGAGAAAATATTGATTGTTAACGTTTTTGGAAAACTCATTAAAATTTTTTCTTGTTCTAAAATGATTAATCCCGTTTATACTTTTCTAAATATCCATACCGAGTTAGAGAAAAATAAAAAATATACGAGAGTCTTAAATAAGTGCAAATATTCTCAGGTCTGGCAGATCTCGATAAAAGAAACATATTTCCTCATCGTCGTTTTTAAAATAAGTCCAAAAAAGTCGAGTTATTTTACTTTGAAAATTTAAAAAAATTCCACCGTTATCAAAAACACGTGGACGTATGGCGTATGCACTATTAATATCTGAAATACCCAAGTATTACTTTGTGACTCTTTCTTGCATTTTTACAAACCCCTCCCCCTTTTAAAAGGACATATATTTTTTTCTCTTTAGTAAAAGTAAAGATTTCAGTTAACGTCTCCTTTTTGCTGCCAGGGCTAATCTGGACGGGGTCTACTTTGTTTAGGCGGAATCCGAACCGCGGTCCTCGGTCATATCATGGTCACTGGCCTACCGACTTGGCAAGTGTCTAAATCAACTCTTACTCACGAGATATCCGATCTCATCCGGCCTCGAACCGGCGTGAATGAGTCAATAGATTCTAACTTCATTGATTCCAATTCAATCCAACTTTTGCTTTTATTGGACAACAGCACGATTCAGAGTTTCGAACCGGTCACCCGTCTATCCACTAGTGTCGCCTTACGTCGCTTAACTTCGGTGTTCTAATGGGAATCGGTGTTTCGACGTAGCTGGGCCGTATGTAATTTTCACAATCCAATACTCCCTACGACGAGTAAATCCCCACAGGGCCTTCTTCTTATCACGCCCTCTCCTACCGAAGGTTGGCGATCCAAATGGCTATTGTGGTTCTGGAAACTGCAGCCCGGAAGATTTCCGCAGACGAGTGTTCAAACCCTCCACTTAAATCTTTTAGCCATAAGTTCTGGCGTCTTCCTACTGGTCTTTTCTCTTGAACTTTGCCCTCTATTATGAGGCGGAGTATTTCGTATTTATCACCTCTTATCACATGAATCAGGTATTGCATTTTTCTTTGCTTGATGGTGTTCAGTATCTCTTTTTATTTCTGCATGCACTGGAGTACTTCATCGTTGGTGATCCTTTGTACCCTTGAGATTCGCAGCATCCGTCTGTACACATCTATTTCGAAGGCTTCTATTCTCTTTTCGGTCTGTGAATCCAGTGTCCAGCTCTCACATCCATAGATTAATACAGAGACATCCGGATATCAGGCTCTAGACACTAAGTAATAATTTTTTAGAAAAAAACAAATTTTAATTTCTTCCACATCGCCAGACGGCACAAAAGACATTACAATTACACGTTTCTAATTTATGGATAAAACCAATGACTAAAGAATATAAGGACATGTAACGCCCATATACGGGTCGCAGCAAAATTTGTGACATTAGACGCCATTTTTTTGATGGCGACGAATGAGTCATCAGCGACAATTTTAGCGATTTTTAATAGTTTGTGTATAGTGAACTTCGTAGAAACGTTATTACAATGGCGATTAATTGCTCAGCTTTCAAGTGTAAAAGCTGCAGCGACAAGAAATATCCAGGAGTTACGTTTAATAGGTAAATAAACAGTCCGCTCCACCCGAGGGGTAATTCGCTATGGAATTTGGTGTACACGGAGTTGGAATTTTTCCGAATTTTTTGGATTTTTTTGGAATTTTTGAAATTTTTTGAAATTTTTTGAATTTTTTTTAATTTTTTGGAATTATTTGGAATTTTTTGGTATTTTTTGGTATTTTTTGGTATTTTTTGGAATTATTTGGAATTTTTTGTGAAAAAGTTCCATTTGGTGTACACGATTCGCAGCGGTTTACCACTCGGCCCCACCTTTTTAGCGTTTTCTTAGTTTTCTTATTGAATTCGATAATTATTTTTCTGATATTATATGTACTTGATGTGTGCTATACGTCGATACTAGTTTTGTACCTTTTGTTAACATTTTAATACGTTTTTTTTCCTAATTAATTAGTATAATACCACCGTATACACCATAGGAGTAGTCAAAACAATTATCAAAAAATATAAATATCTCTTCAAACAGCTAAGTTAAGAAAAATATTTGTTGTATATACAGGGTGCTACAAATTCGAGGTACGAGCATTGGTATCTCGGTAACCGTAATAGATACGAACATGGTTAAATTGGGGCAAAGTTGCGTATTGGGGTGTTCACCAAGATGCCATCAAAAAAGATTTAAAAATTTCAAGGATTGCTGAGTTTTTTGGACAAAATTGATTTTTTTGAAAATCAATTTTATTTTTTCCTGTCGTTAGTTTATAGAAAATCAAAAAACTGTAGCGTTTTTTAAACAACTACCACTGCGAACGGCAGCTTTTCATCGGAGAGCAGTCGTGGATAAGGTATTTCACTAGAGAGAAAATTAATCAATAGTAATAAACAAAAGATATATAGATATTGGGCGTCAGGCATGTACAGAGAAAGAAAACACAGTTGTATAATACTTAAAACTAATGACTATATTTATTCGTGATGAATTCTGATGGTAAATAGCATTGTACAATTAATATAATTATTATAGTGGTTACTTGTTGAGTAAAACTATATATGTAAATAATATTAAATACGTTCTATGAAAAGACTATAAAGAAAATACAATGCGTGTAACGTTATAGAAAATATAGGAAAAGTAGCATTACTTTATTTAAATTGTTAAATTTATACGGTGTTAAATCAGATGTGTTGCAACCTGTAGATTCTAGAATCTATCTCGTTATTCATCTGTTAGTATAGCGTAATAATAATGTCTATAGAAAGTAATACTATTACAATGCGTGATATTATGAAATCTAAAATCTAAATCACACTTTTACTACTGCATCGACATAAATATCCTTAATAATCTAACCACTAAATATAGTCTGTACGCTATTGTTTAAAATGTACGTTACTGTTTAAGACTGAAAACATTTTAGATGTTAAATGCAAAACTAGAACTTAAATATACACTTAGCTGTTCTTTTATGTAACCCTGCTTCAAACAGTAGCAGCGCGAGGAGGTCTAGCATCTCTGTACTGTCTGTCGGCGATCCAGGCTTAGAAATGGGGGTGAAGCAGCACGGGGCTCAAGCCACATCCACGCTGGGGCACTCTATGTGTAAGACAAATCAATCCTACTGGGGACACTTGTCCATGGGACATCCGTCCATAAGATAGTGGCACAAGAGAACACTACTAGGACCTTGAAAAATAGTCCATACCTTGGACACTTGTCCGTAAGACAATGTCCGTCCGTAAGACCCTAAGAACACGAAACTCTTGTTTAAAATCAAACACCGTCTAATAAACAAAATGAACCTACCTCGAAATACTTCCGAGGGCTCAATAAATAATAAACAATCTGTCCTTTCTTCCAAATGACATTCTGGAGGACAAAAGCAAAGGGAAGCCAACGTGCCAGCCAAATACAAATACAAGTTGGGACATCCGTAACCCTACCCTAAAAATATTCACTAATAATATCGAATCTAAAAGGAAAATAACTCAGCTTTACCTGTAGCTTCGAAATGGCAGCTGATTCAGATAATACAGCCAGATTTAAATGACCACCATTTCTCAACACTGGGACTAATGGCGTCTAAGAGGCCAAACGGTCCAACCAAAAGTGAAGTTAGATCACAGAGAATTGACAGAAGCGATGTTGACAGCGCGCGCTCCCACAGAGCGATACCAGGGTTGTGTCAAACAATAACAGGGTTGTGCCAAACAATAACAGTGTTGTGCCAAACAATAACAGGGTTGTGCCCAGACATCATATGTCATAATCAAAGACATGTAACGAACTAAAAACGTTACACTGCCCTCCTCCGAAAAGAAAAGAAATGGACCTGTAAGGTACACTTTCTTTTTCACAAATCTGGGAATAGTAAAAAAGTCAAAAGAAGAGAACTACTTCGTAAATTTCAGAATACACGAAACCCATTTGAAAATTGATCAGGTTCTCAAAAAGGAAGCGGTAAACCAAAATAAAAACGAAAAGTACCAGTAAAGAATATATGATGCAGGAGATAAAAAAACTAAAGGTTTAAAATTACTAAAGTCAGTTTATGACAGTCACTGGATATGCCGTAAAGTACAGAGATACTCGACCACTGTTCACTAAAATAAAATAATATGGAGGTACATCAGCTAGTAAGGTACGCAAGATTAATAAATACTGCTATAGTTAGGTGTTTTATAATGATATAGGTGTAAATTATCGATAACTCAGGCTAGAAAAGTGCAGACTCAAAATTACGCAATGTTCTAAAACAACGCGACTCAAAAATAATTAAAGAGAACTTCGATCGATTCATGGTATCGATACGTCTCGGTTTATAACCTTGGTGATAGTTTCTGAAACCAACATTCTAGTTCATGTCAGATCAACTACGCCAGAGAAGGAACACTACAATACTAGAGCAGATAGAGGTATATAACGGCCGGTAACCTAAAACCAAAACAACCAAACAAATTTACTGTGCAAGTACAAACCTTCTCTCGGACGGAATGAACAATACTAACAACGCCAGACAAGGAATTATATGGAACTAGAGCAGTTAAAGGTTGACGACGGTCGGTACTACAAGACCAAGACAACCAGACAAATATACTGTTCCAGCTCAAACGTTCTCTCAAACGGAATGTATCATACTAACAACGTCAGACAAGGAATTACAGACTAGAGCAACAGAGGCTGAAGAAGGCTAACAGAGCCTAAACACCTCAACAAAATTTGCACTAGCTCAACCCTTCTCTCCAACGCAGGGACTGGAACCAACAACAACAAGAACCAGAGATAATCACCAAGAGACAGAACTGCAAAGAAAGATCAAAATGAAATGAATATGGAAAAATAATACCCTACATCTGTCAGCATGAGGGGATGCACTGTAGTGTACATCAACTAAAATGGGATAAATAGAGCATACCTATAACGATACCCCAAAATGACTCTATAAAAAAAATACAACTAAAAACCTTCTGAGCCTTAGCTCAGAAAGAAAGAAAAAACAAAATACGCATCGCCTAGGGTAGTTGACGGAAGGTCAACGCCCTGTCAAGCAAATGGCGACGGAACCCTAACCAGGTATGTCGATCGAATCAATTTAAAAAATGAATAAATATAGGTTTTACTTACTAAAGTAAAACCTATTAAATAGGTATTACGATGAAGTAATGTTGTACAGGTAATACCACATATGTAGTACTATTCACGTAGTACCACATACGCAACATCACCCACACAACACCACACACGCAATACCATATACGTAGTATGTGGATAAGGGTATGGAACGAATTTCCAACATTCTCGATGTTCTGAGACTCACATACTACGGTGGCATATGACGGACTCTTACCGTCACGAGGAACCCGTACATGGCTATTCTTTACTGTTGAGTATGCAACTAACCAGTAGCACACTCAACTCGCCCACCATGTAGAGCGGTAATTGCACATTCTCATCCCATGTAATTGCACATTCTCATACCCCCTTTATTAGGGCTATCTGATAGTATTTTTAGATTTTCAAATTAGCTGACAATTTGTGAGATACAGAGGCCAACTTAATTTTTTTAAATACGGACCTGCATTTTTTATTTCAGGTTTTGAAAGAACTCGGTCTCCTGAATACAATGATATGCCACACTTTATACTTTTTTTGTTTTGGATACCTTAACAGCAACAAAACTATTTAATTATTATTTAAAATAATTTCAAGTCCGACTTTGATTTCTTAAATTATTTAATCTGATTATATTCATCGCAACAATATTGATCAGCGCTAATTAACGTTGAATAAGGAAAATTGAGCCAATTGGAAGATTCAAATAAATAATATCCAGCAGGTCAGAAATTTAAAGATATTATTTTTAATTTTTTTTATTGTGAATTTCTAATAATATGCATAATATTAATCGTAGTTATTATAAATAAATCAACTTCTACAAACTTGTTTCTAATGTTCTACATATTCGAAAGCTCCCTATTGCACAAATTTATTTTTCGCTCAATTATGTTTATAGCTCTTTGAACTTTTTTCTTATACTTCCAAATGCATTTTGTACTCTTTATTGTAAATGTTGAGATGAATTGATTTCACTTTTACAAATGACGTCAAATTAATAATTTAGCCCCTTGGCGATAGGTCCAGGAACCTCGTTGGACATTTTACTGCTCTACCATTTCCAATACAACTTCCGGGAAAATGATTTGATTGTTTATATTACATTATTATATTTATATTAATTATTTTATATTATTTTATTGCATTTGATTTTCCGCATTCAATGTTTTATCCCACGTCATTGTTAAGTTTGAAAGCTTATCAATATTGTAACGATGAATAAATTAAATATTAAAAAAAACAGAGCCGGACTTGAAATTAGTTTAAATAAATTGTGTTCAAGTGTTAAAACAAAAAAAATTAAGTGTGGCATATCATTGTACTCAGGAGACCGAGTTCTTTCAAAATCTGAAATAAAAAAAGCAGGTCCGTATTTAAAAAAATCTAAAAAAATCAGATAGCCCTAATAATGTGGCTATGAGAATAATGTGCAATTAGTTTTTTGATTTTCTAAAAAGTAACGAGAGGAAAAAATAAATTTGTTTTTCAAAAAAATCAGTTTTTCCCAAAAAACTCAGCAATTCTTGAAATTTTTAAAACTTTTTTGATGGCATCTTAGTGAACATCCCAAATTTGCCCCGATTTAACCATGTTCGTATCTATTATGGTTATCGAGATACCAATGCTCGTACCTCGAATTTGTAGCACCCTGTATAGGTACCTACTTGTATTATTTGTCCTTGAATTCTTTAGTCATTGTATAAAACTGACATGAAATGGAGTTTAATAATTTTAAATCATAATTTAAATATTTATTAACTCAGATTTTTCTGTTTTTTTTTATATTATACATGGTGGTCCGAATTATATTCCGGAAACTTCAGCAGCATATTCTGCAGATAAAAATAAGTAGAAAAATTCGTATAAATGTATGTCCAAAAATGCTCAGTTTCGGAGATACAGGGTGTAGAAATTTCATTTTTATTTCGATTTTTTCCAAATAATTTCTGAAGTAAGGTCATTATTGGGATGAAAATTGGTGTCTGGGAGTGTTTTGACATGACAAATTTGATTTTGATATCGATGTGACTCCTACTTGCAGGGGGCGCTACCCGAGGGGTAAACACATAGGGCAAAAAGTGTACACCTACATCCTCTATCCTTAGTACATCCCCTACATCCTCCAGTACATCCTCGGTACATCCCCTACATCCTCGGTACATCCCCTACATCCTCGTACATCCCCTAGTACATCCCCTACATCCTCGGTACATCCACTACATCCTCGGTACATCCCCTACATCCTCTAGTACATCCTCGGTACATCTCCTGGAAATCCTCTCATGTGTACGCCATACATTTAGAATAATTTTCGTGATGAACCGTTTTACGTATCTAAAATACTTTTCGAGATACACTTATCTTGGACACACTGTATATATTTTTTTAAAATTTTATTTGAATGGTAAAAAGAAAGTTAAAATTTTGAACGCTATTATCTCCGAAACTATTAAATATATAAAAAAAAGATGAAGCACCATTTCGACTTACATTTACTAGAGGGATTTAAAAATTTACAGGGTTTTTTTTATTTAAAATAACAAAATTAAGGTTACTGTACTTACGACGAAACCGGAATTGTTATTTATGTTAGAGCGATCTCCCACTTTATTACGAGCTTTATTATATGTATAACTACACAAAATTTCTCAAACCTCTACAATTTATTGGCTAGTAATATAGTTGACACCTAATATTTTTGTTGAATTCAAAAGGATAAAAAAAATCAAAACCATTTAAAAAAATTATATGGAATTGATTTTTTTTAATTTTGATAGCCACCTGATTTTTTTCTGTATTTGCATCCCTTTTAGTGCCGTAACCATAGAGTAAAGCTGTAACTATGGTAATATCAGAGATTAAGAATTTATAACGTGGGAAAATTAGCGGTGAACAGGCAGTTCTAAAAAGTTTTCGAAAAATATACAGGGAAATTTAAAAGAAAATGCACGATTTTTAACATATTTTATTTGCAAAAAAACATCATAGACGTGTTCCTGGGGTCAAAATATACCACCCCTGAAAATATTTGCACTTATTTAAGACTTACCCTGTATAACAGCAGTTTATGCCTCGGTTTATGCAGTTTATGTCGGCGGAAAAAATAACTTAGTCATGCGTAAAGCCCTATATTATGTGCAAAGTTATCAATCTCGTGTTTTGAACCCCAAATAAAAATGAGATCTAGTAGCTACCGAGGATCTACTTTATAAAACAGACCTAAAAATAGGCAACGCTAAAGGCATTCGCATTTATGAACTTCGTTTTTGACGTATAGAGGGTACAATAATAATTATTTACACACACTTCCCTTTAATTCATAACGCTTACGGCACTATGCAATAAGATATGAACACACATGCCAAACACATTTTTGCATAAACTTATACCAGAGATATGGATTAAAGTCTATATATCTGACTTATACATACATTTTGCGAGATATTTTGAGGTTATGAGTAGGGCCACAAAACCTTGAGTATCGATATTTTTATCGATATATCAAATAAAGGTCCATTTTCACTCCCATGAAATTTGTGCAAATCGGCTTGTGCAAACTTTATTTAATAAATTCATTAAGAAAAACGGATGTGCACAAGCTAATTCACATACGTGAAAACCAAGTAACGATATATTCGTCCACAAATATCGATATACATAGCTATCGATATAACAGATACCGCTATATCTCTTTATGAATACTTCATATCGGAAATATCTATATCTATCTATATTCTCAATATCGATATTCGATCCTATTTGATTTCGTACAGGGTGGTTGTAAAATACTGAATAAATATCAACATCTCGAGAACCACAATTTTTTTGGAAATCGCTCGGCCACATCAATTATTTTAATTTTTCCGGGGCAGATTATGCAAAAAATGAATATTATACAGGGTGTCTCAAAAATGCTTTGTCCAAAACAATTTCTTTTAATGGCAACCCTCGTGGCAACATAATTATTATTTTTCTGCATTTTTGAATTGCCCCTAAAATTCTGAGTATTTTCCATGTTAGTGCTATACCCAAATCCAAGCTTTTTGGAGTTATTCTCATTTAAAAATTAAAAAGTGAAAAAAAATATTAGAAAAAAATCTTTTTTAAGGGGATACCGAAGAGGATACCTTATGGAAAATGTATTCTAAAGACAACCCACAAATTTGGATGACTTGAAACATCGCATTCGGCAAATTACGCCCCAAATAATTCGAAATACATCCCCGGTAAATCCTCGGTATATCCCCTACATCCTCTAGTACATCCTCGGTACATCCCCTACATCCTCTAGTACATCCTCGGTACATCCACTACATCCTCGGTACATCCACTACATCCTCGGTACATCCACTACATCCTCGGTACATCCCCTGGAAATCCTCTCATGTGTACACCATAAATCCCCTAAGTGTTCACCCCTCGGCGCTACCTACATGTGTTTTAACTGCTTTAAAGAGTAATAATTTTTCGTCCGTACCTGTCTAAAACTACTGAGTAAAAAAATATACATTTGCGACTTTTTTTACTTATAAAAGGTATCTTGGTAAAAATCGCTACGAGTAATGGTTCTCGAGATATTTGGAATCGAAATTATCAATACTTTTCGCCATTGACATAAATTAAACAGGTTGACTAAATAGTTATTAGACAGAAATCATAAATTCGAAATGTTTTATTGCTAAAAGTTCAACAGAAACTGTTTTATCATCAATTTTTCCAAGAAAATTTTATGATTAATTTAAAAAAATAAAAAGTTCCCAAATTTATCATTTTAGTCAAATGTCAATAATGGTCAATAATGACACGTATTGACTATTTCCATTCTAAATATCTTGAGAACGGTTGCTCGTAGCGATTTTTACCAAGAGACAGTTTTTACGTAAAAAATCACTGAAATGTATATTTTTTCACCCGGTAGTTTGCAGTTAAAACACGTGTAGGTGGCGCCACCTACAAATAGGAGTCATATTGATGTCAAAATAAAATTTATCATGTCAAAAAACTCCAAGACACCAATTTTAATGCAAATAGTGACGTTACTTCAGAAATTATTTGGAAAAAATCGAAATAAAAATGAAATTTCTACACCCTGTATTTCCGAAACTAAGCATTTTAGGAAATACATTTATACGAACTTTTTTACTTATTTTTATCTGCAGAATATGCTGCCGAAGTTTCCGGAATACAGTTCGGATCACCCTGTGTAGTTCGTATTTTATTAGTGAAAATTGAAAAAAAATTCAAATTGTTGGTGAGAAGTTCATTTCGCTCTTAAAACATGACATGTACTGATATGAGCCAAAAAACAAAATGGTCAGGAGTCCTAGTTCGAACCGAAAAATAATGTTTTAGAAAAATTTACTAACGAAATTAATGCACAGGCTGTTTTAAAGGTAAGGTAAAAATTAATCCTGTATAATAAGCCAAATATTTTTAAAAAATCTGAGTTTACCAATTAAAATAGACATATTTTTATACAGTGTACTAAAAATTTCATAAAAATAGCAATAAAAATTAAAAAAAAATATATTATTTTAAATTTTACGTAACTTGGCGTTTTTTTCGCAGCTGAGTGTATAAAGAAAGGCGATAGAAAAGCTGTTAGCAACTATCGTAACATTATTTTGCTAATTCTACGGTTAGAGAACACACATACACTCCTTGAAAAATCCAATGACCCGCCAAGATCGTTAAGGCGATTCTTCGAAATGGCTGTACCGGTACCTTTTTTGGACATGCAGGCCGAATAATTAAGATTCCGTCTATTATACACAGGTGAATCGTTTAATTTAAAACATCCTCTCCAAGCCATTTATCAATCCGGCAAGGTTTTAGTAAACATGTCGAACTCATTTTCGATGTTGAGCAATAATTCATTCGCGCAATCGTTTGCATAGATGAAAGAATAACGGTGTTAACCTTACATCTTAATAATTACTTTTATTAAAATTTACAATATGCTACATAAAAACCATAACACCCACTAATATTTATTTTTTCTACAAGACGATAAAATACCATTGTCGACCGAAAAGATTAATTCACCAGGGGGTGAATTAATTTCGGGAGACGATAATGCAATTTTATCGTCGTGTATAAAACAATATTTTTTCCATAGCGAGTTATGTTTTAAAAAATATTCAGAAATTACTATTTCAAGGAATTTATTTAGTAGAAAAAATATTGTGTTGGGTTGGCGTTGGTTTCTATGTAATTTGACAAATAAATAAAGCTGTCTCTGAAGAGACAGCTTTATTTAAGAAGTTGTCAGTTTTGAGTCAATATCACAAAACATCCTCCTTTAGAATTTCGTCTATCATGTTAAGAAATGAAAGTAAATAATAAAGCGCCTCTCGTGTTTGTTGGCACTCAAAAAATTTCCATTAATGCCCGTATATATTTTTAATATATTATTTAAATTTACATTTTTTTAATTGTAAAGTAATATATTACATTTAAATGGAATATATTACATAACAATTATGTCAATTACAGGATTACAAGCTTGTTTTCTAACATTTTTTAAATAAAACGAATTATAAAATTTCAATATATGTATATTTGTCGTAGGTATGAAAAAAGTAAAATATAAAACGGACAAACGCTTACTTACATTACAATAAAACTTCCACTTTAAGTTTTGCAATCCAAACGCAATATTTCTATTTCACAAATAAAAATATCCGACATCACTGAAACTTCCGCGGTTGACAACGAAAACTGAAAAATATAACGGCACTTTTTGTTTTGGACCTGCATATCAACATTACGCTGTACTATTATGTGTTTGTTGTTGAAATAATATAAAATATCTAATTATATCTTGTAAATTTTAATATTTTAACATGATTTTCACTACTTTTGACAATAACTAACTTTTTGTTATCAAGATGACATTTTAGACGGCAACTGACATATATGTCATAATATTTGAATCTTAAATATGTATGTAATATAATATGAATATAATATAAATTACTATAATCACAGAATATCTAGCTACGCAACAGAAAAATACTCGAAATGAAAGAGCTAAAATTGCACAAATAAAATACTAGATAGCGCGACAATATCATAATCAGAATATAATTGGAAATTTCCAATTTTCGGTTTTGGATCGACGGCACGTCGACGGCCTTGAAGCTCGGCTAAATATGCACAGTTGCCAGATTCAAAAAGACTTGAATTGGCATCCCATTCTTTTTATTATGTATAATGCAGTATGTGTTTCTTTCTATTCTTCTTTTCTTGTCAGATACACTTATATTAATTATTCCTTTGGCTATTAAAATAGTTTTAAGTATATTATTACAAAACATATACATTTTTTATATACACTATCTTATAATGTTAACTAAGAAAATACCTTTAATTACCTTTAAAATTAATAATATACAGGGCGATTGATAGTGATATTTATTAATGCTGGAACGTTAGTAATGAAATATAAGTTTAATAATAATGGAAATAATTTATTAAAATGCAGTACAAAAAATGTTAACTGACTAAAAAATACTATAATAACAAATTTCTTCCGTTTGCTACGTTATTTATATAGACCTAGGTAAATTTTAAAAAGTGACACAGGTACAATTAATAATATATTAGTTCGGCATAAAAGTTGCTGTCACGACATCGAACAATAAATTAAAATTCGTAAAATAAACTAAAATTATTAATTAAACAAATCTTTATAAAGAAACGCAAGTATACCAAATTTGGGCCCAATCGAACTCCTAACTAACTCCTAAGGAAATAATATCATAATAGTGTACTATATTATGGTACCACTCGATATGCTTTAAGGTACCATAATATTGCAATGTCACCGAAGATCCGTAGTATACCAAATTTAAGAACAATCGAACGGCCATGAAATGGTATCGTAATATGGTACTATATTAAGGTACCACTTTATATACATCATAGTTCAATCCTATTACAATGTAACCGAAGATACGTAGTATACCAAGTTTGAGCCCAATCGAACGCCAGGAAATGGTATCGTAATATGGTACTATATTAAGGTACCACTTTATATGCATCATAGTACCATCATATTACAATGTCACCGAAAATACGTAGTATTCCAAGTTTAAGCCCAATCGAACGCCATGTACGTAATATAGTACTATATTATGGTACCAGTTGATAAGCTTCATGGTACCATAATAATGCAATGTCATCAAAAATACGCAAGTATATATCAAATATGAGCTCAATCGAACGCCAGGAAATGGTATTGAAATATGGTACTATATTAAGGTACCACTTTATATGCATCATAGTACCATCATATTACAATGTAATCGAAGATACGTAGTTTAACAAGTTAAAGCCCAATCGAACGCCAGGCAATGGTATCGTAATATGGTACTATATTATGGTACCTCTTATTATGCTCCATGGTACCATAATATTACAATATCACCGAAGATACGTAGTATCCCAAATTTAAGCCCAATCGAACGCCATGTACATAATACGGTACTATATTATGGTACCAGATGATATGCATCATAGTACCATCATATTACAATGTCACCGAAAATACGTAGTATACCAAGTTTAAGCCCTATTGCCGCCATGTACCTAATATTGCTATGTCATCAAATATGGTACTATAGAAGGTACCACTTTATATGCTCCATGGTACCATGATATTACAATGTCACTGAAGATATAGTATACCAAGTTTAAGCCCAATCGAACGCCATGTATCGTAATATAGTACTATATTATGGTATCACTTGATATGCTTCTGAAAAAAACGGCGTCCAGTGGCTGGAAAAGAACGATCGATGACATTTCCCATATAAATTTACATATAAAATGACAGCGATATTCATTTCATAGCTATCGCTAACGCCGTTTTTTCCCGATTATACGATATGAACTTAGTATGAACACAATCGAACGTCAAGAAGTGGTATCATAATAGTAGAACAATACTTATTATATTGTCGCCGAATTACAATGAAAATTCAGGATTCAATTATACAATCAAACGTCAAGAAGTGATTGTAATTTAGCTCATAAGATTTAATTCCAACTAACATGGCAAACTGAAAAAAACAGCTCTGATCTATTTTAATATGTTTAAATGATGTAGCAAATTTGAAGGTAGGCTTTATCAGGAAGTATTACGATATGAATTACACAATGGCAACACTGCACAAAATTCTTTTAAATTTTGTTTGTAGAAAACTGTTTTCTTTTAAATTTATTTCCCTCTATTATGTAGTAGCGAAACTACCACATCAAAATATTTGATTTGGAGACAGGCTTTTAAAGCCTGTCTCCTTTTGCTACCTACAATTTTATACATGTAACGAGGCTTCTGTTGCGTAGCTAGATATTCTGTGCTATAATGCAACTTTATACTAAGAAAACATTTATACATTAACAAAATACAACAAAGTCTAATAATATAGTTTGAAAACAATGAATATTGAATTAAAATTGAAAAAGTTAAGCGCGACCCCTTGTGTCAAAATTAGATTATTAAATTTTCGCAATTTTTACACCATTTGATGACCGGTGGCGCCTCTAGTGTTTGTTCGGGCGGTTGGGCTTTTACTCCCGTTTATATGGCCATTAAAGAAAAAGTTCTAAAGGGGGATGTTTTGTGGTCAATATTTTTTAATTCTCTTTCGTGTCGATTGCTGATTGAATTGAAGCCAGAAATGGCTCAAAACGAAATAAGTAAATTACCAACAGATACTCAGGCTGAGGCGACAAACGCCATATCCAAACTACTTCCATTTATCTCGAATAACATGAAAATGAATACAAACATTTTCAAAAATGGAAGCAATTAAAAAACTTGCGAGAAGAAATAAAGTTATTAACCTTTCCTCGCTGTTAAAGTATCGTTTAATCTACCCTTGCGGTTAAAGTACTATTTTATCTACTATTTTTGATAGATATAGGCAATTTTAACAGTTGCTATGGAAAAAAAGATTTTTATTTGTAATTATTGTTATATGAATGTCTATAATTTTATGAATGAGAAATGTTTAAAACAGCTATATTTTACATTACTCGCGAAATGCTTCCAGAAGTTTTCTTTCAAAAAGACTCAGTGCTTTTCTTATATGTTAGGGAGACTAAATATTACAATTAATATGTATAGGGTGTCCCAATATTCCATGAACTGATTTTTACTCCAAAAATACCCAGTAGATTTTTGGAGTAAAAATCAGTTCATTGGATACAATTTACCTCTATACAATATCTATATCGCGAATTAGATTATAAGCTTATACAGGGTGTTTCAAAAAACATGTGCCATCTCTCGTGTGGAGATTCCTCACGTAAAAATAAGATTTATTTTTCCTATCAACATAGGCCCGATTTTGCATATGCACGTTCCTGATGAATTTATCGACACTTTTTTAGCATTAAAATATGTAGTAACTCTTACCTTCAAAATTTCATTCGAATCGCTAAAAGTACTTGAAAGAAAATTGTAATACATCGAAATATGATTAAGACTTTAACACCCTGTAGCTACGAAACTAAGCAGAATCGGACCTATGTTGATATGAAAAAGAAATCTTATTTTTACGTGAGGAATCTCCCCACGAGAGATGGCACATGTTTTTTGACACACCATGTAGATTTTATACGCCTACGTACCTGGAAGAAACATTTTTCAATAGGAAGTCACAGTCAGAATTTTTTTTTTCTGAAAAATTATGCGCTGTGGCCTACGTGGAAGAAACATTTTTCAATAGGAAGTCACAGTCAGAATTTTTTTTTTCTGAAAAACTATGCGCTGTGGCATTTCTAAAAGAGACAAAATATCTAGTAAATATTAGAAGAACCGTGTTACGAAAAAAAATTGGTAAAGTTGAAAAATATTTATACTACAATTTATGTAGGGGTGGAGGTAGTTTTTACCCTTCTCGTATGTCTTCTTGATATTTGTGAAAGTCAAATGTTAAAGCAATAACCAAAAAAAAGGTACCCCATCTCAAAATATAATTCAAATTGGAATAACGGTTCTTAAAATATCTTAAAGAATGTGTTTATATTTTTAAGTTTGATGCCCTCTAACGGACAAACGAAGCACTTTTGTAAAGAGGTAA
Organism: Sitophilus oryzae; assembly: GCF_002938485.1. Classification (NCBI taxonomy): domain Eukaryota; kingdom Metazoa; phylum Arthropoda; class Insecta; order Coleoptera; family Curculionidae; genus Sitophilus; species Sitophilus oryzae. The sequence goes on along the minus strand of NW_022146055.1, from coordinate 3,946,498 downwards.
GTCCAGTGAATCTATTTCGATTCCAAAAATACTACTACGTATTTTTATGTCTACAGAATTTTGGGATACTCTGTATATAACTTGAAAATTATCTCACGACTAGCGTGTACCCGCGACTTCCTTCGCGTTGAATTAATCATTTGTAATGGTGATGATAAAGCAAGGCCAGAATTTCCATTAACATACAAACTGGATAAAATTTTCTCACATTTATGTCAGCATGAGAAAAAAACAATATGACTATATTATTATATAACTTGGTAATATTTGAGGGGTAGTTTTATCTCGTTGGAATTTGACTTTCGAAAAATCCGTTTGCCAAAAATAAGCTTTTTACGTCAAGCAGTTTAAGCAGAATCGTGGTTAATCAACTTTTTGGAACCAACCAAGTTTTTTGCAACCCAACTTTTTGGAACACCCTGTATGATTTTAAAAAAAAAATCAAAATATGTAAAAAACAAAATAAATTATGGGTGTCCAAGCGTTTTCACGAAAGACTAACCGTTTTTTAAATAACAAATACTGTAATATTTGAGGGGCGTTTTCACCCTCTTGGAATTTGAAATTCGAGAAACCCCTCCTTATCGAACCTCTACACCCCACAGTCAATTCGTTTGCCAAAAATCAGCTTTAAACGTAAAGCAGTTTAAGCAGAATCGTGATTACTCAATGGTCATATTTTATGAAACATCCTGTATAAATTTTTAAAAAATCTTAAAATATGTAAAACAACAAAATAAAATATACATGTTTGAGAGTTTTTCCGAAAAACTCAACTGTATTTATTATTGAGGGGTGGTTTCACCCCCTGAGAATTCGAGTTTCGAAAAATCCATTCTTATCGAACCTCTACACCCTAAAGTCAATCCGTCTTCCAAAAATCAGCTTTTTACGTCAAGCGCTTTAAGCAGGATCGTGATTAATCAATGATCAGATTTTTCGAAACACCACGTGCTTAAGTGTTTTTTTGGAAATTTGACCGTTTTTTAAATAAAAAATATTCTGATATTTGAGTGGTGGTTTCACCTCCTTGGAACTGGAATTTCGAAAAATCTCTTCTTATCGAACCTCTACACCCTAGAATCAACCTGTATGCCAAAATTGAGCTTCTTACGTTGAGTGGTTTGAGCAGGATCGTGATTAATCAGTGTGTCAGTCACTTAAGGATTTTATATATTAGTATAGATGATAATTTAAGACTAATTTTATCAAATATTTAAACCTTTTCCATTTTTTTCTAAATTTCTTATAATTGAAATTATACCAAATAAACAGTTCGATTATAGGCAATTGAAACTTACTATTATTTTTATTGGTCCACTTACGAGCATAATATAGTAGAAAATTCAGCGAATATTATCCGTAAATTTCAGAAAGAACCGCTTTGGGTTGAGAAGGATAAACCTTCGATCAGTCCTTTCATTCTTAACAGATTTCTTTAATGCCGTTCCACCCTAACGCCCTTTGAAAGATGGCTTTACCAAAGTGAAAATTGATGGTTTTGAATATAGCCAATCGATTAAAATTTGCTTCTTTGGCTTTATTTGTTACGGCTTTAGAAATTTCTAATTTCCATACACACCGGCAAAATAAGAAGAGCAGGCAAAATTATCGCTAATTTTAAAATCAATTTCCTGAATTGAATCCAATAATCAATTTTGAACTTTTTTCAAAGCTTTATTTTTCACGTAACACACAGGGTAGCGCCTCTCATACGCTGCGGAGGCTCCAAGGAGAACGAGAGTTTGTATTGAAATGAAATTTTGTGAGCATATCTAGGTTAATTCAGAGCACTTTTTAAAAATATAGAGAGTTCTACAGGGTGCCCCCAAAAAAAGTTACATATCAAAGTTGTGTTTTTTGTAATGGAACACTCTATATATTAATTGATTTTTGGATTCTGGGAGAAACATAAAGGTGAGTTTTATAAGAGAAGTATATGACTAAAATGTAAGGTTTTTGACATATTTAACATTTTCTAGAAATAAAGAACAATTTTTGAATTACAATAAAAGCCACCTAAATTGGAATTTACCCGGTATAGCCTGATATGTAGTTAGATTAACTATTGTTTTTTAAATCAAAATATTAAAAATTGATCCAAAAAGTTATACAGGGTGAGACAAAATTAATTTGACCAAACATGATTGAATGACCAAACATTGGTCACCTTTAAAAGCATGTTAATCTTTTATTTTAAATGGGACACCCAGTATATTATTCCGATATTCAATGGAGAATTCATGTCTCTTCAAAATATTATTAAGGTTGCTTACCCCTCAAACAAAGATTTCCCTAGATATTTTCATTTACATGAGTAGATCTTTATTATTTGTTAAAATCTAGGTGGCTGTGATATGCCTGACGCACAGTGCTTCGTCCCATGGACAAAAATCGAAAAAAAAGTTAAAATTTACTAATATCTGAATATGTCATTTTATACTTATAGCAATGTTCAACCATCCTGTATATTATTTTTCATAAACAGCGTTTTTTGTTAGCAAATATTTTCACTAAAAATAAATTTTGCGATCATTATCTTATATCAGTGAAAAGAATAACATTCATAGTAGTTCTGTATATGAAACGGTACGTACTTAATTGAAAGCCACTATGGATATGATTGATATGATTCTATTAGTTGGTTGGTTTGGTTAATTAATAGAATACTTAAATGCTCCTGATTTTATCTAGTCTGGATTTTTTATGGGGATATGTTAAAGACAGTGTTTAAAAAACTCCACCAACTATTGTCGACAATATGAGAGAAATTATTGTAGCTGCTTTTCGAGGTAGGTGTAAAATAAGCCTTTTAAAATAAAAAAAAACCTGTACAGGGTGGCATGGCGCCTCTTATACGCCACGGAAGCTCCAAAGAGAACGGTAGTTTATATCGAAATGAAATTTTGGCAGCATAATATGTAGGTTAACTGAAAGCATTTTATAAAAATATACAGAATTATACAGGGTGTCTCCCAAAAAAGTTACACATAAAAGTTGTGTTTTTTCTAATGGAAAACCCTATATATTAATTGATTTTCGGATTCTAGGAAAAAAATAAAGGTGAGTTTTATTAAAGAAGCATATACCTAAAATCTAAGGATTTTGACATATATTTCACATTTTGTGCGAACGAAGAGTCAATTTTAATAACAGCTACCTAAATTTTAGTTGACCTTATATAGTATAGCCTGATATTAAATTACAGTATCCATTGTATGGTAAAACCAAATTGAAATTTGACCCGAAAAGTTATACAGGGTGAGACAAAATTAATATGGAACAAAAGTCACATTTAAAAGCAAGTTACTCCTTTATTTTAAATAGAACACCCAGTATATTTTTCCGGTATTCAATGGGGAATTTATATATGTTCAAAATATTATTAAGGTTGCCTAACCCTCAGACAAAGATTTTCTCAGGTATTTTAATTTTTATGATTTTTCGTCAGTAAATCTTTATTATTTGAAAAAATCTAGATGGCTGTGTGATATACCTTTTTGAATTTGAAGTGTTGAAGTAACTTCAGACATATCACAACCACCTAGATTTTATCAAATAATAAAGATCTACTCAAATCAAATCATGTAAATGAAAATATCTAGGAAAATCTTTGTTTGAGAGGTAGGCAATCTTAATAGTATTTTGAAGAGACATGAATTCTCCATTGACTATCGGAATAATATGCTGGGTGTTCCATTTAAAATAAGAGAGTAACATGCTTTTAACTGTGACCAATGTTCAATGTTAATTTTGTCTCACCCTGTATAACTTTTTGGATTAAGTTTTTATTTGGTTTAAAGTACAAAGTTAATTAAACTACATATTAGGCTATACCGGGTAAATTCCAATTTAGGTAGCTTTTATTGTAATTTAAAAATTGTTCCTTATTTCTAGAAAATGTTAAATATGTCAAAAACCTTACGTTTTAATCATATACTTCTCTGATAAAACTCACCTTTATTTTTCTCCCAGAATCCGAAAAACAATTAATATATAGGGTGTTCCATTACAAAAAACACAACTTTGATATGTAACTTTTTTTGGGCACACCCTGTAGAACTTTCTATATTTTTAAAAAGTGCTCTGAATACATATGCTCACAGAATATCATTTCAATACAAACTAAAAAACAATTAATATATAGGGTGTTCCATTACAAAAAACACAACTTTGATATGTAACTTTTTTTGGGTACACCCTGTAGAACTTTCTATATTTTTAAAAAGTGCTCTGAATACATATGCTCACAGAATATCATTTCAATACAAACTGTCGTTCTCCTTAGAGCCTCCGAGGCGTATGAGAGGCGCCACTCTGTATAATATGACTATATTATATTCATATACAGAGATGGAAAAGAAGTAAGGAATTTGCAGTGTTTTTGAGAGATTCTATCAAATAAACCGAGAATTGAAAACATTTTGTGATATCAAGTTTTATTTTTTATCCCCTATTATTTACGTTATTACGGCAAGAACGACCGTGGTTTATTTATACAGGGTGAGTCTGAAACAAGTGCCAATATTTTCATGGCTGGTAGGTCTCGATAAAAGATACATATTTTCTCTTTACAGTGGTTTAAATAAGTCGGGGATTAACCATTTTAGAACAAGCAAAATTTTTTATGAAATATGAATGCCTTCTTCTCAAAATGTCAATAATAAAAAAGTGTTTCCTCTCGTACAGACAATCCGGGGACATACTAGTATGTATACAGAATAAATGGATTTATTTTGTGTATTTGTTCCTATTTTTTCTTAATTTGTTATTTTAAGTAATTTACATTTATAAGCACTGTATTTTTTTTCGATAGCTTTCCTCATTAGTATTCTACACTCATTTCCGTACGCCGCCGCCACTATCTTCATTTTTGCGATAACGAATACGTTTAAAAAATGACTCGTGACGCCTTGTCTACGACATGCATAATGCATAACTCGTGCACTATTTCAAGGCCCTTTTTGACCTTGCATAGGTCGAATGTGTGTCAGATATTACGCTTCGAGTGAGAATGTTCGTGGAAAATGGCCTATATGACATACTGCGATACTAGGAAGCGAGTGGTTTATGGGAAATTCAATGTTGTAGAAAGTTATAATTTGGGGACAAAAGAACTATCACTGCGTCACCTTCCACACAAAGTGTCGTAACTAAGATTTTGAAAATTTTACAGTACAGGGTGGCGCCTCTCATACGCCGCGGAGGCTCCAAGAAGAACGTTTGTATTGAAATGAAATTTTGTGAGCATAATATGTAGGTTAATTCAGAGCACTCTTTAAAAATATAGAGAGTTCTACAGGGTGTCCCCCAAAAAAGTTACATATTAAAGTTGTGTTTTTTTGTATGGAACACACTATATATTAATTGATTTTCGGATTCTGGGAGAACAACAAAGGTGAGTTTTATAAGAAAAGTATATGACTAAAATGTTTTTGACATATTTAACATTTTCTAGAAATAAAAAACAATTTTTAAATTACAAACTATCTAAACTGGAATTTACTCGGTATAGCCTAATATGTAGTTAAATTAACGATTGTACTTTAAATCAAATTAAAATTTGATCCAAAAAGTTATACAGGGTGAGGCAAAATTAATATTGAACATTGGTCACCTTTAAAAGCACGTTACTCTTTTATTTTTAATGGAACGCCCAGTATATTATTCCGATATTCAATAGAAAATTCATGTCTCTTCAAAATACTATTAAGGTTGCCCAGCCCTCAAACAAAGATTTTTCTAGATATTTTCATTTACATGATTTGATCTGAGTCGATCTTTATTATTTTGATAAAATCTAGGTGGCTGTGATATGTCTGACGTTACTTCAACATAGCTGTCTAATTAGTCCAACTTTAACAACTATGTAGTTATCATTTTGTGTCAGTTAAAACAAAAAAAAAAATTCTCAGAAATTTGCAGAAAATGCAAACTTATCCTACATCAGAGAGAATTGATATGATTTTTTCAAATAATAAAGATTAACTGACGAGAAATCATAAAAATTATACCTGAGAAAATCTTTGTCTGAGGGGTAGGCAATTGAATACCGGAAAAAATATACTGGGTGTTCCATTTAAAATAAAGGAGTAACTTGCTTTTAAAAGTGACTTTTGTTCCATATTAATTTTGTCTCACCCTGTATAACTTTTCGGGTCAAATTTCAATATGGTTTTACCATACAATGGATACTGTAATTAAATATCAGGCTATACAAGGTCAAGTAAAATTTAGGTAGCTGTTATCGAAATTTAAAATTGACTCTTTATTTTCACAAAATGTGAAATATGTCAAAATCCTTAGTTTTTAGGTATATGTATGCTTCTTTAATAAAAGTCACTTATTTTTTTCCTAGAATCCGAAAATCGATTAATATATAGGGTTTTCCATTAGAAAAAACACAACTTTGATGTGTAACTTTTTTGGGGGACACCCTGTATAATTCTATATATTTTTATAAAATGCTTTCAGTTAACCTACATATGCAGCCAAAATTTCATTTCGATATAAACTACCGTTCTTCTTGGAGCTTCCGCCGCGTATGAGAGGCGCCACCCTGTACAGGGTGAGTCAACGATAGAGTAAAGTCCATTATCTCATTTGTTTCGAGGTTTACAAAAAAAGTTTAAATATAAAGGTTGTAGAGAAGGTACACATTTTAAAATTATTATAAGGTACACATTTTAAAATTATTATAGAGTATTCAAGGTGCTTCAAAAAAGTGTGGCGTATATAACATATGTTTTTTTAAATGTAACACCCTATTTTTTATTTTATTTTTAGATTCTGCGTAAAATTCCATAACTTTTTTATATATAATGTTATATACCTAAAATTAATAGTTTTTGTAATATTTTAATTTGTTTAAACAAATGTTAAATTGCAGTGTAGTAAAAAATTGTCAGTGGTGCCGTTGTTTCTGAAGTTGGAGTACCAAAATTTGGTAGGAGAGTTTTATAGAGATGAAAAAAAAGATATATATAAAGATATTTTAGTTAAATGATACAGGGTGTTCAAAATATATTTATGAATTTCAACTATTTAAAATTAAAAAATCTCAAATTTTTTAAATGGGACACCCTATATATTATCATTTTTTCTGATAGATTTTACAAAACTCTTCAACTTTTATTAAGTATGCCATATACCTATTTTTAATAGTTTGCGATTTATTCCCATTTTTTCTATTTTTACCCAAATTTTTAATACAATTACCCTATAAAATAATAGTTACCATGACAAAACAAACTATTTATTACTTAACAAGTTTATTTATTTTTTAACAAGTAGCTTAATAATTAGTTACAATTGCCGGTATTAGTTAAAATTAATTATCTTTACTCCAATAAACTAAAATCGCAGTCGTGAATTTCTTGGTGTATTTCTATATTATGAAAGATGACACTTGGATTGTCCGTCAGGGCGAATATCCCCAGATTAGGGTAATACTAGATTACCTAATTGTTGAAGACTACTGTTATAGAAATTTTCTTCGGCATACAGTAAAGTTTTTTTTCTCGTAGTAATTCTGGTTTATATTTCATTTGGTAAAGCCAATATTACTCCTGCCGCGAAACCGCCCCATTACACACTGAAGATGTTTTCTAGATAATCTACATCTATTCTTATATTACTTTGCAAAGTACTATATAATATATAGTACTGAACCAAAAAATATATTTTTTTGACTTGTTCGTGTGTATATCAGTCACATTGACTAATTAATTTCAGGGAAATCTGTAACTATTATCTCTACAAATTTATACTTATTACAACAAATTAAACTAAAATTCAAATTTTGTTCTTAACTTGCTTAATAGACACGAACTTTTGATAATTATTACTTTTTGTCATGGTAACTATGATGTTATAGTTAGTGATGTTAGTGATGTTACCCGGGCGGCCGCCCGGGGCGCCGGAAACGAGGGGCGCCACGACAGCAACTAAAATACTTAAAAACACTAATCTAAACAAATAGTAACGAATATCCAGTTCAATAATTAATCGGTACTGTCAATTTCCACATGAACACATTAGCTATTACCACACCACATAGGGAAGAATATCTGACAAAACATTATAAACACTATACTATATCTTAGATGTATCCTATTATAGTTTACTGAAATTATGCTCAAAAAAATCCTTAGCACGAAAGCTTTGGGAGAGTTTTGATTTCTTCAATTCTAAAAGTTTTTTGAGTGCTCTATCCGAAACTGGGATTTGCGAATTCATTTTCATGGAGGAATATTAAACAAAATTAAATAAAAAAATATAAATCGGATTTGTTCGTGGCATTTTTATAACTCAAAAGCTAACAACTTTTTGTAAATAATCCTTCTTTCTATAATTTTCGTTTTTATAAATTTCTAAACAAACTGTTTTGGGTCAAGAGTCAGCAAAATTAACAGTTTTAGACTGACCGCTTAAAATTGCACTTTTTCTACTATCCACACCCTTTATTTGTTATCAATGGCTGATATGCCCTAAAGTTATATGCGGCAAATATTCATTCGGAAGAAGCTGAAGAGGATCCTGATTATTATCAGTTTTATTATCAAAAAAAAAACTTTTGTTGCGGTTGCTAAAAATGTTTGCCTCATTAATTAAATTAATTTATTAATAGTAGTGGGAAAGATATCAATCTCTTGGTGGTTTTGATTGTTCCGGATTGAATATGTAGTAATACACTGAAAATGATAGCAAAATCGTAGAATTTTCTCATTAGAGCCATCACACAAAAAACAATTTATCACAAATAAATGTATCTCAAACATTGACTGAACCTCATTTTGCGGCCGACAAAACCGTCTGATCATAATACTGATTCTGCACTAAATATGTAATTGTTTGTGAAAAAGAAAGGAAAATTTTCTTAAATTCTTAATAATAAAATATAATAAAAAAATAATGCAACTGCTTGCAATTAAATACTGTTTTCGAAGATCACTTATATCAGAACGAGATTGCCGAAGTTGGAATTCTATTTCTTATGCTCTATATACCGAGTGCGTCTCAGAAGTTTCTCCCCCTCTAATTTGTTTAATTTTAACACAGCCCTGGCACTATAGATTAAAATTTAAAATACGATTTTTTAAGCGAAAATGTCAAAAGTTGACATATGATATGCTATTCTACTCAGAATGGTTTGGTTTGGTTGAAGAATGTCATTTTATTTTGGAATAAAGTAGAAATATACCGAGGGTGCATTTAAAAATCAAAAGTTTTAGTCATTTCCGGTCAAACAGGAAGTGACTAAAAACCATTGAATACGTCAATCAAACCTAATATATGTCATATACTAACATACAAAACTCGTTTTTTTTATCTAAAAAAATATAAAAATTATAGGAGTGAGTCACTTTCGAGACCGGTGTAGAAGAAACAACAATCGCAGACTAAGATTGAACGAAGAGAAGAATTTTGAAGTAAGTGAAAATTTATTGTTAAAGTAGCATAAATATGCTTAGTTTGTAGTTAAAGTATAGGACTGAAGGAAAAAGAGAGTATAATAACTGTTAAGGAGGGGGGGCGCGCCAGATAGGGTACTCGTCCGGTTTCAATATTTTCTTTCCGCCGTCCCTGGAAACGTAGCTGCGACTAGTAATAACATTGAATCAGATGCTGGTCGCTGCGACCTGTTCGTGAGTGCGTTTGAGCCCTTAACTACCACTCATTTTTATTATAAATGATCAAAAAGTTGAAAAAACCACATTTATATAATAATTTTTAACATTTTATGTTAATTAATAGCAATAAATATATTGAATAAGTATTTTTTTTACAAAATTAAATTAGGTTATTCAATAGTTAGAATTTAAAAGTTTCTAGAAAATTGTTCACAACCTTTTTCTTCGAATAATATAATTCCGAAAAAACATAAAATCCAAGACACTTCCATATCAAATATATGGGCACATATGGGCTTAACTTAAAGATACAAGAAAATTGAATTTAACAAAAAAAAAACTGTCCCCCTTTGATGTGATCTTATGTAAGACAAACCGCACTATCACTCTCAGACGTTTTTTCGTCTACTACCACAAATCCTAGGCCCAAAAATAAACCTACGCCTTCAATATTCCAATCTATCGAAAAAGAAGTGAGGAAAAAACTGGGATCTTTTTAGATATATCTTGTTTAATTTATGTACCCAATATGTCAAGCTCGACTGGAAACGAGATAGATAGGAAGCAAGTGTGTCTCTGACGATTTCATTAAGAAACTGAGGATTTTTCGATTTTTTATTCCTTTTCTTGCTTTTTAGTATAGTATTATGGAAAAAAAGTGGAATTAAAATACCAATTATGTAGAAGATTGATGACAAATGTAAAGAATAAAAATTTCAGATAATTTCAAAAATTGAGATACCAATTAAATGTAAAACTGTACAGGGTGGTCGAAATTGGTCTGTTTTAACAGAGAAAACCTATTTCCTGACTAGATAGAGCAAAACCGATTCAGATGTCATGGGCTCGATTTCTGAGACACGATTAATGGCGTAAACTGCCTGTTGATATTTTCACGGCCAACTCAGATACGGGGTATTTTTAATTTTTTTACCGTTTTGAAAATTGCTCATAACTTTTTTATTTTGAGGAATAATAAAATTCTGTAAAAACATAATTAAGGCACTTTTTTAAGCACAATCCAGTGGCGTAGTCAGTTTTTTTCTATGCTTGCTCCTTTTGTCACAAATAATAAAAAATATAATTTTTTAAATGGAAATCATAGTTGGCTATGAACTTAAAACAATGCTGTCGTTTAACCCTTTTCAACGATATAAAGTTAGGGGTATCTATTTCTAAGAATGAGAGAAATATTAGATTTTTTAGCTTTATATCGAAGCGGGCCTTGATTTTGTGTTGACCTATGTGTCTAATTATTTTTTATCACAATTTAATATTCAATATTATTATTTAACTGCATAATTAAAGACTTTTGGAAAGGTAAATTAATATACTATATTAGTATTCGTAATTACAATTGAACTCAATACAATAAACAAAGAACAAGACTAAAAAAACGTATTTTTTGTGTGGCGAATATAGTTTTCTAAAGAAAATCATCAAAGATGTTCAAACTGAGCACCTCCTTGTTGAATACACAATAAACAACTTTTTTGCTCAAAGAGTTACAACAATTTATTAGGCGAACTAGAGTAATAAGTCCAAAAGCTTTCCTAGTTGCCTTCTGCAATTCTTCTCTCGTCCCAATGGTTCTTCCCATATAGATAAGGTCTTTTAATTTCCCCCATAAAAAAGTTGAAAGGAGTTAAATTACAGGACCTAGCAGGCCTAGATATGGGGGCCAAGATATGAGGCTGTTTGTTCCAATCCAATTCTCTCTAAATTCTCCATTTAATAGTGCAGTTGTAACCCTGGCCTTTTAATTGTAAATGATAATATACTAATATAGAATGTTGATTTACCTTTTCAAAAGTCTTTAATTATGCAGATAAATAATAATATACAATATTAAATTGTGATAAAAATAATTAGATTCATTAGATCAACACAAAATCAAGGCCCGCTTCGACACAAAGATATAAAACGTAATATTTCTCTCATTTTTAGAAATAAATACACATAACTTTATATCGTTAAAAAGGGTTAAACGCCAGCATTTTTTTAAGTTTATAGCCAACTATGATTTCCATTTAAAAAAATATATTTTTTATTATTTCTGACAAAAAAAGCAAGTATAGCAAAAACTGACAACGCCACTGGATTGTGCTTAAAAAGTGCCTTGGGAACGTTTTTACAGAATTTTATTATTCCGCGAAATACAAAAGTTATGGGTAAATTTCCAAATGGTAAAAAATTAAAAAAGATCCCGTATCTCAGTTGGCAGTGAAAATATCAACAGACGCCATTAAACGTTTCTCAGAAATCGGGCCCTTGACTATGTCGGTTTTGTTCTATCTAGTCAGGAAATAGGTTTTCTCTGTTAAAACAGACCAATTTCGACCACCCTGTACAGTAGATTTTTTTTTCAAGATTGGAAAGATATAACAATTTTTAAAATGATTGTTTGAACTCGTTTTGAAAACGATTTACTTAAAAATTGATAAGATAAATAATGTCGATAGAAAATGGTAAAATCACAACAACGAAGTGTATATGAAATGATTTCATCCCAACTGTATAGTTTATTTATTGCTTTGTCTTTTATATCTAACAAGTTCTGTTGTTTAAAAAACAGAAAACTAGACAACCAAATAAAATCAACCAGGCAAGAGAACTAACAAGAGACTAGGTACTCTGAGGTGAAGCTGTGTAACTAAACAGCGATCAGTAGCGATGAACCTAACCTAACCATTTAGTTTCTACGAACAAATCTACAAAATTTAAACAGTTGCTATGGCTTTACCAGCTTTAAGGAGTGCATTAAGCAAATCAAATTTTGAAAATATATACCTTTTTTTCTTCTATAAACCTTTTTTTGTAAATTTCCACCAACATTGTTAATGGATCCACCGTTTCTAATCCAGGAACAACAGCAGTCCGAAGTTTTTCAGTTCAACTGCTTATTGGCTGCATTCCTTGATATTGTCCAACAATTCGTTCAAAGGGACGTTAGTATATAGATTTTCTATGTCATCATCATCATTCATCATTTTCAGCTTATTCAACGATTTGCAGTTATGGTGTATTGTATGCTGTTATAACTCAAGAAAGGGGAATACACAATAAAAATCTGTAAGGTTGCAGTGATTAACCCACCTCCTAAACATTCTACGTTCGGTAGTAAAATATAATCTTAATTTTACAAAGTTAAATGAATTATTGATATTTACATTTACCGCTTGCCTCTCATCACCTCAACAACGCTCCACCCCGTATATAATTAATTAAAATCGCCCGAGGAATCGAATTGTTCGACGATCAACTATAAATAGCTTGTGCAAGACGAAATAAATCAAGTCCATGTTACACATAAGTCAACTTTCGAGATTTTTTCGTTTGCGCAATGCCATCCTTCGTAATAAATTAAACTAGGTTTCAGCGAGAGCTGATGAAAATTGAAGCATGTGTGAGTGTGTGTGTATATTATATCTTTTATTTTGATGGTAACGGTATCAAGCCAAATTATGATTTTTAACTTGAATATTTATAATTTATTTTAATGTGGTAAACACACAAAAATTGGTGATACTATGCTAACTGTGATTTTCTGTCTTGTACTATTTGCTATCACTGTTCGAACCATATCAATATACGGTATGTCCCCGGATTCTATTTACAAGCGACAATTGAAAATTTGAGCATTTTTGGAATATTTTGATTTGAAAAAAAAATGTTTTACAATTTTTTTATAAATTCATGTAAGAAATTAAAATGTAAATAGCTTGAAAAGGCCACATATTATCTCTCCAGATGATTTTATGCAAAAATTGTGTTAGACTTTTTTGAAGAGGCTTTAAAGTTGTACCATATAGTATAAGGAAACTAGTAGCTCTACTCCTTGTCAAATCCTTTGTTCTTTTTCTGCCACTTTATATGACCTTGTTATCGCGTCCCGTGACCACTGACGTAGCTGTATAGTCGTGGTCTATAACTAGGCAAAGTATAGCAGTGGCACTCGCCATAGTTTCACAGAGGTGTATTTAGGAAAATATTAGTTCACAATAAAATAAAATAAAAAAATTGATCATCGAGTAAACATTCGCTTGAAAACAGAATGTTTTCACATTTCGTGTAAGTAACAATTTGACAACTGTATCTGAATATCTTCTGATAGGAAAAAATGCGGAAAAAATATATAATGACATATTTTTATATTATTATCTCTTTCACAAATTTTCTACAATCTTTTTTTTTGAATTTTGACAATAACACGATCACATTTTTGCTGGTATTTTAGTTGTAACTTTCTCTGGGCCGTATTATAAATTTTACTAATTTGAAGGTAGATTTTTGCAAATAAAAAAGTTACTTTTGCAATTTGCATTTTTAGTCATTTAAAAGAAATGATTATTCCAAATGAAACGAAATTCTAGACAAAAGTACAACTTTAACGCCTCTTCAAAAAAGTTGAATACAACTTTTGTATAAAATTATCTTTGGAGATAATATTTGACCTTTTCAAAATTTACATGGGATTTCCTATGTCTCGTGTTCTGATGCACCACACGGTATATTAGATTATGTTATCATTCCGGCGGTAATTTATGTTTAAATTAGAATATGCTTTTGGACGCCTTTTTTTTCTGCCAGCCTAAGTGCATGCCGCCGTCAGCGACAAACTAATTCAATTTCCTACCGGCGCAGCGCGGCATATAGAAATATCATGCCGCCGGATGGGACGCATTTTTTTGTATACGCCTTAGATCATATATATACTTACGTGGATAAATCAACGCCATAAGTTTAGCATTCAAAAATATGTCTCCAACATCACGACATGCTATTTTCAAACCTTCTTTATTGTTCTTATGAAACGTTCAGTGGGTTTGCCTTTCTCGAGGACCTTACTTTGCGCATGCGCATTAAAAGTTGCACGTATTTCATATTTTTTTTTAACTTTTTATTGTCATCATATTGTCATAATTATATGTCATAATCTTATTATGATTTCTATTGTGAAACGACGGTTAGGTGGTTCGGACGACGGTTTTTTGCATTTTTTATTTTAAAAATTGTATTAATTACTCTTTTATCGACCGCTTTTATATAGTCAAGGATGCATGTGTTCCGCAAATACGTTTAAATTTCCTATAACGCGGCCTCCCCATAAGAGCAATGAGAGAATTTATGTCCCAGTATTGAAGGAGGACAGAAAATCGAGTCGAATGGTTTCAAGACATAGGTTCATCCTTGTTTAGTCAAACCTCCTACAACACAAGGATAGACTTATGTAGGAAATGCATTGAAATTCTATAGCCATCCTTTAACATCGGGACAGGAATTTAAGCGGTACCCTCCGTATAGGTAATTTAAACGTATTTGGTGTTCCGTGAGAAGTTAATTTTAAGTTTGTGCAACTATATTTCTATTATTTTCTCATTGGACTTTCTAAATACTCGTAAAAATGACTAGAAAGTGTTTAGTGTATGAAAGTTCTAATATAAAGGTTCCCGAATTATCTTTTCATAGGCAAGTAAAGTATTAGGCAGCTTGTGAGGATTGATACGTCTATGTCTTCTTGTAAGCCTATAGAATGTGGTGTCCCTCAGGGTTCAGTACTTGACCCTATTTTGTTCTAAAGTGTTTATTAACGACATTGCAAATCTAGACATTAGCGGTAAAATCTGCCTCTTTGCGGACGATAATAGTTTCACTTGGAGCGGTCCAGATGTTACGGCACTATATAATACTATATCTAGTGACTTACGCACCATTAAATCTTGGTGCGATTCTAATCTCCTATGCCTCAACCTATCAAAAACTAAAGTTTTGTCATATAAAAGTACTATACAACCTTTTGTACTTAATAACACCACTATTGACGTCGTGGACTATGTGAAATTCTTGGAACTTGTTGTAGACAACTCGTTAAAATGGGACTTTGACATCGAAGCTCTATCAAAGAAACTAAGCGCTGCCGGTTTTGCGCTAAGATCAGTTTCTAAGGAACTTAACTTAACAACCTCTAGAATAGCCTATTATGCCCTTTTTTAGTCATACCTTCGTTATACCCTTCCATTCTGGGGTACTTGCTGCGCAACAAAATTTGATCGTATTTTCAAACTTCAAAAGAGAGTGTTCGATATTTATTGGGACTGAACAGCAGAACTCACTACCAGAATTTCTTTAAAAATTTTAAAATACTGACTCTTCCCTCTTTATTTATTTTTGAATCCATTTGCTTAATCCGCAAGCACATATCTGCTATTCCCTAAAGGCCATCTCATAACTATTAGTAGTGGGAACTATCGAATGAATACTATCGAAACATTCGATAGTTGCAATTCATTCGAATAATTCGATAGCTAGTAAGAAAACATTCGTTGAAAACTATTCGAATAAAAATTATCGAATAGATGCGTCATCTGCCTTGAAATATTGTATTCTAGTAATTCGGCAGCAAAAACCATTCATTTATAAAATTCATTCATTTATGAAATTCATTTATTCGTCAGGATCGATTATAATAAAATATTAACTGGATTTTAGTTGTCGCCCGGCGATTTCTTTCCGAGAAACCCGACAGCGGTCGGTGACAATGCTATGAAAGAAGCCGGCATCTTTGATTTTTTGCGGAGTCATAGAAAGATAAGGACACATCATTTTTTTTATTGGGGTGCTAGTATTTACACAGAAAATACATTATGAAGGGCGCTGTTGCCATATATTGGTATTAGTTGATATTAGCAAAGAATATTATTGTTTGGCTTTAGTTAGTTAGGGATAGTATGTCTATATATTTTGCATTTTTTTTATTAATATTCTGTTGTTACACTGCAATAATACTTGTTATTTTGGATGTAGGAAAATTATTTTTAATGTTTTTAAGCAAAGACTGGTTTAATAAAAATAATAATAACAGTAATAATTTGCTATACCCATTAACAACAAAATTTAAAATAATTTAATATAAACATTTTTTTTACGTAGTAGCAAAATATAAACAACAAATTAGATGTTAAAATTATTTATATTAGATCCCATTTTAAAAATAATATAGTCTTTAAATTTTTTGGCAACGTTGGTTTATTAAATAATAATAATTACAGAACTAATTTGTTATATTAACAACAAACTTTAAAATCATGAAATATAAACATTTATTAATTTTCTAATGTAAATGCAGTGCAACGTAAGGAAACTTTATATTACTATTTAAAAATAATATTTACTTTTACTGGCATTTACTTTAAAAAATAAATGAAATATTTCTTCGCAAAAAACTACATGTAAGAGAATTAGCATAAACAAAATACAAACATCGTTAACTTTTTTTTTAAATTGGCACGTGTAAAACTTTCAATTTAATTTTCTCACCCCATAGTTTGAGTTCGATAACCCCGTTTACTTAACCACATTACTTAAATATGATTATTAAGTTCAACCAATTCATATTATTAAAACATCTAAAATACAAATATGTATTTTTAAAATTTGTTTACTAAGTTCATCTCATCTCTCTTAAAAATTGCTACTTCTCAAAATTTCCCATTAAAAAATAGACCATATACCATATAAAATAAAATAATTGAAAGATCGGGCTACGGAAAATCACACAAATTTTCGGAAAAATTTTGACACCTGCACACGCACACAATCGTCAATTAAAAAAAACTACTATTTTAGTATTTTAAATATTTTAATAAACGCAAAAATAGCACAGTATTTATAAGGTGAAGTTATAAAAATTTGGAAGAACTAATAATGCACTGACGCACACAAAAATCAAACGAATACTAAATTTCATTTATCAAAAGCATTCGATAGTCGCGGCTCAACGATAACCATTTAGTCACACGGCGAGGTTGTCACATATGCTTTAGTATACAAATGAATGAATGATTTTATTCGAATAAAACCATTCGATAGTTGAAATCATTCATTCATTAACCATTCGATAGTCTAATTCATTCGATAGTTCCCATCGCTAATAACTATCCACTTAGGAATGCGAGCGCGATCACGATCTTTATCTGCCAACCCCGAGCTCAGAACTAGTTAAAGGTTCAATACTGTACAGTACCAAAAAAATATACAATCCAGCGTTGTTTGTTGTTGTTAGGTTAGGTTAGGTTAGGTTTACTATACTTTCATTTAGATATACTTTCTGGTTAGGTGTACTTTCTGGTTAGATATACTTTCTGGTTAGATTTCCTAAGAATATTGATCTTCGTACGGAGTGGCTAAATATATTTTTTATATAATTTAATTTTTGTTACAGTAAACATTCAATTTATTGTTCAAATATAACCATTTTACAAATTAAATTTTTAAAATTAATGTTCAAACTTGGCGGACGATAGGTTCTCGACAGGGATAGATAAAGTAGAAGCACTGCGTGTGCAACAAAAAAAGAAGTTAAACGGAACTCGATATGTTTGCGACAGTTTCCATAGTGATATACTTATCCACGTAAGTATATGATCTAGGGTATACGCTAACATACTGCAGGCACCGGCGCGGCGGGTATTTAGCCAGTGCTTTTAGAATATATTTGGCAATCAATTTCATGAAACGTACATTTTGGAAACAAAACGCACAGAAGCAATTTTGACTGACAGACACAAAAGTGGTCTTGTAATGACTTCTCTCTACCTATAAGGCACATAACCCTAAAAATACTGTAAAATACATTTCGTTTGACCTTAATTCACTCTAGTAACCACCATTGTATTCCAATCATTCCTTTTTTCGAAGCCCGATATATAATATCGCATTGTTATTATCGCAATAAGCATTAACAAGCCGCTAATTGTAAGGAAATGAGGTTGTTTCGAATACGACCGTCATCAGAGCAAAAAGGAAAGACTGAGGACTTGAGACTTGATTGTTTTTGCCAAAAATCGCTCTCGAGGCAGATTATAACCAGTGTAAATGGTGAACTGGTTCCGAACAGGTTTGGTATTCGGCTGGGTCGAAGAAAGTGAAGTGACGTAATCTAGATAGGGTCATTGTAATCAAATAAGAGAGGCGCTTTTAAGATATATTTTTTAAAGTACGTGGAAGTGTGTTGACCCTGATTCTCATTCGTTCCAGAGCACAGACGTTGTTGTTTATATTTTGCGATATTGTTTAATCATACGTACAGACTGATTCTATTAATATCTTTATTCCATAAAAATATAGTTTTCTGTAAATATATTTATCAAAAATGTATTTTAATAGGGAAATATTAATCATGTATATTTGATACCAATTAAACTTTTAGTTAGGTAATCGAGGGCGCGATTTTTAAATTCAATGTTGCCAACCATGGACATATTCGGAGCCGGGCTGACTAACGGGATTTTAAATTTCCCAAGGATTCAGGTGGTAGCTTTGCTGTAAAAAATGTCAAGCTGTCACACTTACTTATTTATTTTCTGACATTGTCATTCGTTTTGACACTTTAGTTTTGTATTACGAGTTTTTGGTTTAAATAAAGTGTTCTGATACTTTACGCTTAAAAATGTTTACTAACAGATCTGGCAGTCGAACATTGTTCTTTTTAGAACCTCTTTCCGTGCGAAGTGTACAACATAGCTTAATAGCCGTACAAAAACTCATGGCAATCTTATTAGAATATTTTGAAATGGAGAACGGAAAGCTGTAATAATGTTCCTTAAGTGCTGTTAAGGAAGTGAGTTTTGTTGATGTAAATAATAACTGTTTATGGAATTAATTTATTTTTATTTACTATAATATTTTGATTAGAAGAAAATATGTAAAAATGGACAACGCTGTGCCGCTCAAGCTTATTAATCATGTGATTAAAAGTTTATTTGATATGAACTATACTATACATTCAAAATGGAGAATCTATTAATCTACTGCACCAACAGGCACGAAACACGGGCACTTTAAAATTTTATCCACCCTATAACTTTTTTAGTTGCTAGAATGTAAAATGTTTAGGACGGGAGTAAATCACCGCGACCTTATAGATCTATTGTGTGTTCCCCTTTCTTGAGTTATAACGAGTTATAACTCATCATACAGTCTCAGGGCTTTAACAAAAGCCAGTATCTGAGACGGCTCCACAGAGGCCAGATCTCCATCCTCGACATCAGACGTACCAAGGTTCATGGCACGAATGGTCGTCGTCTCGGTGCACTCAGTGATAAGGTGTTCTGGTGTTTCCCCATTTTCCCCACAAAATCTGCATTCGCCGTTGTTTCTCAGTTTCAGCCTACTGAGGTGTTCGTTGAGGAGACAGTGTCCTGTTAGAAACCTCGTAACAATCCGAAGATTGTTTTTACTTAAATCAAGGAAAACCTTTGATTTTTCTCGGTCGTAAGTTCTGAGGAACTTTTTCGAGTGTCTTAGACCGTTGGAGGAGTGTTCCAGATACTTCAGTTCTGCTTTCAGTTGGTTCACGTTTGGAAAACAGAACGGTTCTGGTCCAGTTAGTGGAGTGTTCGCTCCTTTTCTAGCTAGATCATTTGCTTTTTCATTGCCTTCTATCCCTTGGTGAGCAGGCACCCAGAGTAGGAGGACTTTATTTTCTTTGCCTTATTTGTTGAGCTTCTCTAGGCATTCTTTGACCAACTTCGAATTGATGGTTACTGAGTTGATCGCGTTAAGTGCTGCTTGACTATCGGAAACTTTTTTAGTTTTTCAAATATAAAACGAGATCTGGTATGTTAGTATTTATACACGGTCCGGCAATAGTGCGTCAAGCATTTGTAGCTCCTAGAAAGAGACTTGGGAATTTTGTTTAAGTGCAAACCTAAAGTATGTACCTAGTAGGATGTATTTCAGGAACTTCTACAGGGTGGCTCAAAAAAATGTGGCTGGATGGGGGTGATTTTTTTTTAAATGGGACAACCCGTATATTAGTGCATTTTTGGCTTTCTTTCAGATCACTTTACATAATCCTAAGATATGAGTAAATATATTTCGATAGTTTCAGAAATATTAATTAGTAAATAAAACATATATTTTTTCGGCCTTTCTTAAAATAATTATTAAAAATACAAGAACTGTCCTGAAGTCAAAACTATATTAGGTATGTACTTTTTTATAAATATCGTAATCTTAAATTATACAGAATGTTCAAAATTATACGCCAATCTTTCTAAAATAGAAAATAATTTCTCTTCGTTTTTTTAATTTGGAACACCCTGTATATTATTTTTTTAATAGATGGAGAACTAAAAATTGAACATTTTTTGCATTTAGAGTATTTCGAAATTTTTAACGGTTTTGCTGATATTCGCGGTTTTAGAGGAGAGAACTTGGATGAAAAAATGGCTCAAATGATCAAAAAATCAGTTTTCGCAAATATCTGCCAAAATATGGAATAGGTATACAATTTTTTTCTTGGAAAAGAAACTAAACTTAGGTAATTACCTACAAAAATGGTCCTTATCATTTTTTACGTTTTTACGTTTTTAAATTTCCCGTTGTGGATTCAGGTGCTAGCTCTGCGGTAAAAAATGTCAAGTTGCCACAATTATATATTTAATTCCTGACATTGTCATTAGTTTTGACACTTTAGTTTTGTATTACGAGTTTTTGGTTAAAAAAAATTGTGTTGTGATAATTTAAACTTAAAAATGTTTATTAGCAGACCTTGCAGTCCAACATTGTTCTTCACTTTTAGTGCGAAGTGTACAAGATAGCTTAATAGCCGTAAAAAAACTCATCGCGACTTTATTAGAATATTTTGAACGGGAATCCGGTATACATTACTATAGTAATGGTCCTTTATGTCCCATAAGTGATGTTAAGAAGGTGAGTTTTGTTGTTATAAAAAATAACTGCATATAATATGTATATATTTTTTATAATTAATTTATTTTTGTTTTTTAAAATTTTTGATTAAAAGAAAATATGTACAAGTGGGTCACGTGGTGTCGGTCAAGCTTAATCACGTGACTAGAAGTTTATTTGATATAAACTTTATATATGTTATTAGCTCCAAGAAAAAAATTCAATTCTTGATTGAAATCGGCCCCAAATACATAAAACCCAAATTCGTCCTCCTGCAACAAACGACTTAGTCCATCGCCAGCTGCATAAAGCAAAGAAGAAGCTTCTGCGAGGAGTGACAGCCCGGCATTATGTTTGAAATTCCTAGGGGATCCTTCAAAACGAGTGGGAGGATGACCCAGATTTCCCGTTTTTTATTTTTCCACTTAAAACGAACGTCCACACACACAGAGACTCTTTATCGAAATTGATCGGGAAAGGATAAATCTATTCGGGAAAGTTTCAGAAGAAGAACATGGCCGGAACAAAGGAAACAGTTTGTTGGAAGTCGTTTCCTTGTTTGCCGAGTTGATTTATGTATTTCAGTCAAATTAGGTTTAAGATGGAAGTTGTAATTAACTTGGAAATTAAAAGAATAATTTTTGCCATATAGTGAAGTGCCCAGAGACTTTTACCCCGGAATTGAATTACTGTGAATGTATTAATATGAAACCTTCTGTATTGTGTTTTATAGATAAAATACTAAAATGTTTACCCATTTTTTTTTCGTTGCTTTTAATTTTTTATTTTAGTAATTTTAGTAAATTTTTAATTATTTCTTTCTTAATTTTTTGATTTTTTGAATTATTTTTCTAAGTAAATTTATTAAAGTAAATAAATCTAATGCATAAGCTATAGCTATTCTGCTTATATTCTAATCATTGAAATTTTGATTAAAATCGAATTATACAGGGTGGCGCGACATATACGACGCGGTTTTTGCAAGGAGAACAAAAGTTTTTATTGAAGTGAAATTTTGTGAACTTATGTAAGTCAATTTAAAGCATTTTCTAAAATTATGTAGGGTTCTACAGGATGTCCCCAAAATAAATTACCCATCAAAGTTATGTTTTTTGTAATGGCACACCCTATATATTAATTAATTGTTGGATTCTAGTAAAAAATAAAGGTTTGTTTCATTAGAAAAGTATATGACTAAAATGTAGAATTTTTGAAATACATTCACCGGCACGAAAAATGGACACCTTAAAACTTTGATGTATTTTAAAGGTTAATATATTTTGTTTTAATGGGCCGATTTTGATGATTTTTTAAGCAGTTTGTAGGCAAATTATTTGACTTTTTAGTATCTTTTTTAAATTAAAAATGAAACTCCCCATCTGTTAATTATACGAGGGAAAACAAAATGTTGATATTTTGACAATTAAATTAAGTAAAATTTTGAACCTAAAATGCAAACGGTGGGACATTTTTTGTACCTCTTCTTAAATTTATGATGTTTATCAAAATAATTACTTTTTAGACACATTTACCAAAACCTATATTTTTCGAACTTGTAGCCACCTTAAATAATAATTTATTTAAGATCTACATTTCTGAAGTCCCAAAATCCATTATAAAGTGTTTTCAACAATACCATTATAAAATAACAACACACCGATTTTTTAGTAAGAGTTCAATCACAATTTTCCCATATAGCACGTCCAAATGAAATTACGTTTCTACAAGGGAGACACATGAGAAACAAAATATGTTAAAGTGAACCTAAGTGTCCATCTAGTTCTAACATATACATATGAGATACACGCAGGATTATATTGATAGAATTGTGTGATATAGTGTTTACTAGTTGTATACCGTATGCACTCAAGATTCTAAAAAGTTTTTTGTAACGTAACAAATAATTATTAAAATGATGAAATCTGACGTCGGTATATGAGTACTTCGTATCATAGTTGTGCCTATAGTACACACCTTGTCAAAACGTGACGTATACACATAATATAAATATCTATATAGACACTTTGTAATAGTGTACTGTTGTGTCTACATTCTAGCATGAAATGAAGGTGTGCGCACGCGCGGATAGCCTCTGCGTAGATACACCGACCAAGTGTATCTTATGTGTCCTCTCTCCTTTCTCCTTTCTAGGAGTGGTATGTGTTAGCAGCCATTATTGTTTTATCATTCGGAAGCTCTATATAAATGTTCTGTTTGTGTGTAGTTTAAAAGAGATTTTAAGGTAAGTACAAGTTTTTAATTATCTTGTTACACCTTCCTAAGAGTATTATTAATATTATAGCAGCGACTCTTCCTTTACTCGATACCCAATTTACCAAATTTTGACTCCAGTGAATGAAAACTCTAAATATTCTCGTATAATGATAAAGAGGTTAGCTGAGTTAGCTCTGCAATATAATTTTTTTTAATTTGGAAATAATACAAATCTAAATGGACCAGAGAAAGAAAGATTTAAACACTTCAAAGAACTTCTTACACTGATATTCGGTAAGTTATTGATGGATCAATATACAGATATGTTTAATATTCAATAATCAGTTCATATAAAATTTAAGGGTGAGATTGTTAATGTGAAAATAAAATACAACTAAGTCCAACAGAGTGCTCGATGAATGAGTATGCTAATAAACCAACTGCTTGGAGGGAAAAGAGGAGAAAAAATGACTAAACGAGGTCCACCAAATCGTGGCGATATACCAGTGTTTACTATTTTAGTATGTTGTTATTCTAGGTACTTATATTTTTAATACATTTTGATACAAATTCTGTTCTTTTACAGTGTTTTCTTTCTTCTGGTGTCTGCAGTGTAAATAATTATTATTATTGTGTTATTTGCGCTATTGCGTTCCATGATATAAAGAAATATAAGAATTTTATTTTTTAAATACTTAATCCATTTTATGGAAGAAAAATGGTACATTTAATACAAAACAAAAATGGAACAATTTTAAGGCTACTTCTCTTGAACTTACGATCGAGATACTTTTGGAAAGTACAAAGTTTTGCCTTCCTAATTTTCGTTCTAAAAAGATATAATTGGTACCATTGAATAAATATTTCTTAAAAAGAACGAAAACTTAGGCATCAAAACTTGTATTATTTCCTAAATTCGTTCATAAGAAGTAGTTTTATCTAGCACAAGATGTATATACGAAGCAAAATACATACGTATACACGCGGTAGTCACAACTGCAATGTGTAAACATAGTTTAAACGTAATACACAAGCACTGTGTATCCTAGGGCACACTGTGTATCCCTTACTTTGTGTATACGTAAATGCTATACTGTGGCTACATTGTGAGGCGGACGTTTAACCTTTGTGCATACGTGTTGAACTACAATGTGTAAACGTAGCGTATTTACATCGGGGGAATTGTGTCACCCTGTGTCTACATCTAATAATGTAAACACATCGTAAATGTGATTTGATGTGCTGTATGGGTTCATATGTTTGAAATAATATGGAGAAAAGTCCATCTTTTCAAACAGCACTATAACTTGCACTATCATAAATAAAATTATTCCTTTTTCAAATTCGGATATACTGGCTAATGAAAAATACTTTTGGGATCAGCAGAAATTTGTTTTTGTCGTCCTACGGGATATAAATAACCGTATGCCGAGATCGACCCACATTTTTCTTCAAGTTCTTTTGTTGAGGGCTTGCTGATTAATTTTTTCCTTCTGTTTTTATATATTCCCCTAACTATTTCAATTTTTATTTTGATTTAAGCTAAATATAATTCCACTAACATTTACCCAACATCAGCCGTTTCATAAATTTATGTCACACAACCAAAAATTAATCAAAAAGTCTGTATTAACCAATTTATTGATAAAAATAAACTCTGTGAAGACATACTTCAAAAGAAACGAGTCTTGCAATTGGAAATAAAAAATAAAAATAAATTAATTGATTTAAGTCCGCACGTGCCAAGCATTGGCGAAAATTCTACCAAATTTCGGTTCAAATGAGTTCGTCTCAATTTATACTTCTATGGTGGAATCTCAAAATAAATTCGTATTAGATTCTGCAAAATTTATGACCGGTTTTTAATTGGAATTTCAGAAAATGCGCGTTAAAAAAGTTAATTAAATGGTAAATAAATTACCTTTTAAAAAGTTATTTCGTTTTTTTACGTAATTTTGTTTGTATGCTCTATACTCTGATTTTGGAGGAAACTGTTCAATTATACCGGGGTAGTTCAGATAGTTTCCAGGTATGTGACAGGACTTGTGTGATATGTGCTAATGTTAATAATGATTTTGATGGTGGTAATTTTAAAACAATGTCATTTTTTAAAACATTATTTTTATCGCATTAACTATAGTTTCTTTATAATATATAGAGCGTATTGATTTATCAATATGAAAAGCTTTGGTTGCATAATATATTAAAGTTACATCTCCGTCACTGACTAAATTTGTATCATTTAAAAAAAATGTGTATACCGGGTGCGTCTCAAAACTGACTCACCCCTATAACTTTTTTATTTCTTCAGTTAAAAAAACGAGATTTGGTATGTTAGTATATGTTTTCGGTCACTTCCTGTTTCACCGGAAATGACTCCAACATTTGATTTTTAAATGACACCCTCGGTATTTTTTTACTTTATTCGATAAAAATAACAGAATAGAATGACATAATATCATATGTCAACTTTTGACATTTTTGCATATGGTTTATTTAAAATTATAACTTGGTCCGTAAGGAAAATTTGACTCGAAATAAAAAGTATGTGGTATCAAATTATTCGTAAAAAAATGATTTTTCAAAATATGCTAATGAGTCACCTTCGTTCCGTTTGAAAAAATTGAGATATGATTAAAAATACGATTTAGGCATTTTTATCGGCCAGGACAAGACATTAGACGATCAAATCTATTTTCCAAAGCTCCTTGATTAAAAATTAATGTTTTTAACACAGGGGCCATGGCACTCTAGATTGAAATTTAAAATACGATTTTTTATTAAGCAAGAATGTCGAAAGTTGACATACGATATGTCATTCTATTCAGAATGTCATTTTCTATCGAATAAAGTAAAAAAAATACCAAGGGTGCTATTTAAAAATCAAAAGTTGTAGTCATTTCCGGTGAAACAGGAAGTTACCAAAAACCATCGAATACGTCAATCAATCCTAATTTATGTCACATACTAACATACCAAAAATCTATTTTTTATCTGAAAAAATAAAACAGTTTATAATAATAAAAAAAGAGCCACTTTTGAGACGCACCCGGTATTTGTTTGGTTTATTTACATTTTTGAAGTGAAACTTCTTTACGCGCGATCGGAGTAAAAATTCAAGGCCGCGACACACGAGTTAGCGTCACGCGACGATAGGAGCCGAACGCTTTCTGGCAGTCAGTTTAAAAAAATTTAAACCTCAAAACGAGACCACGGATTTGTCATTTCTATTTTTCCATGATTCATCACACAAAAATTAAACAAATTATGAAGATGATCTATTAACAATTGTTAAATGTTTCGAAGAAGAAAACTGACTGAATATAAGTTTTTAGTAGTTTAATTTAAATGTCTCATTTTTTACCTATATAGGGCGTGTCTCATTTTTACACCACTTGACCCAATTTGTCTAAAATTTTACATCCTAATTTTTTTATACATACAGTTTATACTTAAAAGCTTGTCAAATTACTTACAGTTTAGTAATGGAGTATGGCAAATCTGGAATGGTAGTGAACCCGGCTCCTCTGCATTGAAACTCGTGCAAATCTGGAGTGCAACGACATCTATCTTCTCCAAACACCGGACAAGGAGACAGAGATTCCTGAGCGCCTGCTATGGCACCACCGCATTCGCCGGTAAGCAGAAAAAACACGAACAGTGGCAACGCTGCCTTTATATCTGGAAAACAAACAATTACTTTTTTTTACTAAAGCCTGGTTGCCAGAAAGGGTTATTCAATATAATACTATATTGAGAAATAATAATTTTCATCAGATAAATATGCAAATATCTAATTCTCTATAAGTTTTATTTGCATTAAATTACTAGAAATACTATTTATTTAAAGATTTTCTAGTAGAAAGTGTCTCTAGTAAAGATGTATTAAAAATTCAAAACTTGCAGGAGTGTTGGTCTTGGTCTTCCTGCAGACCAAGACCAAGGAAGTCAAGGTCTTGCATTTGCCCATCATTAGTATGTAATAAACTATTATCACTTAACATACACACATGGCCAAAATTATTGCATATAACGTTATTTTTATTTTATTTTGACTTAATATGATTGACTTTTGACCTAATATGATTCTTTTTATATTTTTGGACATATTGGCTTACTACACGACTAACTAACATAAAATTAAAAATCTAAGTGCAACTAGGCTGTTATTATATTTTTATTTCATAATGATTGAAAATCAACAAAAACAAATTTCATTTTAAACAGAACATATTGAAAACAATTTTAATTATTTCTCACAACTAATAGTCTGTATTGCCTCCTCGATCCTCAATGCAAGCTGTGAGACGACGCGACGTGGCATGCTCTCAATTAAGTTGTCCAGAAGATGTTGAGGAATGGCTTCCCATGTTTGGCGCGCAGCAATTTTCAATTTTCAGTTTAGTCTTAACAGTCGTTCGGTACAGTCGTTCTCTCGAGCATTTTTTTTAACGTTTTTATTATTTTCTGATCGCCTGGAAGTTTTTACTCGTCCACATATCGAAGTCTTTTTTTCGAGTGCCGCACGTTGGAATTTCATGTGCGCTTTTTTTTCTCACAGCAAAAACTTCGTCTAAACCGCACGCAGATATTTGCTTGGTATTACCAGGGAGATTTAAAAGGTATCTATGGCTCCAGTTGATCGATGTAATGTTTGTGAGGAAATTATCAGAACGAATTCGCCAGCAATTAAATGCAGTCACTGTCAAAAGTGGACCCACAGGAAGTGTACCGATTTATCTTCTGAAGAATTTTCAAAGTTAGCAAGCAGTACAAAAAACGGAACCATAGTGGGTCTGTTCTATTTGCCTTAAAAATGATGTCAGTATTATACTAGATGAACAGGAAGTCAGTGCAAATGGAACGGAAATCAAGGATCCGGAAGTAAATCGAATGGAATTGCTCTTTCAAAAATACTTTTTGCCCTTTAAAAACGAGATGGAGAGGAAACTTGAGGTTATAGTGAATAGCTTAGAGTTGATAAAACATGAGAATAGCCAACTTAGAGCAGAAAATAAATCACTTAATGATAAAATTTCTGAATTGAACAAGCAGTACCTTGAGAACCCACCACTCACCGAAGAAATAATCCAGGAACTACATGAGAGACAGCGAAGAGAACACAACGTAATAGCCTTTAAATTACCCGAGTCTAACAAAGCAAGTAAAGAGGATAAAGACCGAGAAGATCGTGATAGAATTATTACAGCTATATCTCAACACGTAGAGCTTAATACAGATGATATCAAAACTTTTCGCTTAGGAAGATTCAATAAAGAAAAGATAAGACCAGTAAAAGTTATAATGAACTCTTCCATGGATGCACTGAGACTTGTTCGTAGCAAACCATTATTAGAAAATTATTCTGGTCCAAGTTTCAAGTCTGATTTGACGAGGATGCAGCAGGAACATTTGAGAAAGGTGAGAGAGGATTTAAGAAAATTGCAAGAAGAAGGATGTTCAACCAAAACAATCAAATATGTGAATGGCAGTCCTAGGATAGTTGAGAAGACAAATTTTTGAATGGCGGAGGTGGCAATAAAGAATCAATTTCAGTTTGTTATCAAAACGTTCGCGGCCTTCGCACCAAGTGCAGGGACTTTTTGTTATCAGTTGCAATTTCGGATTATGATATTATTTGTGTGAGTGAAAGTGGTTTGAACGAAAATTTTAACGATGGTGAATTGGTGGACTCTTCATATTCCGTATTCAGGAAAGATAGGAGCAGCACTACAAGCTCTAAAAATCGCGGAGGGGGAGTCCTAATAGCATGTAAGAACACTTTTAATGCTGTGGAAACATCTTCCACAAACAATAATGTTGAACAAGTTTTTATTCATTTTACATATAACCGTTGTCAATACATAGTTGGTTGTACTTATATACCACCAAACTCTCCTTTAGAAAGTTACACAAATCATATGTCAGACGTCAGTCATATTATGAGTAAATATACTAACTGTAAAACTTGTATCTTCGGAGATTATAATCTACCGAATTTACAGTGGGATCCTCTTGACGAATGTGCAAAAAATGCCACTTCTTTAAAAGAAATTGCCTTTTGTGATGAGTTGTCAATTTTAGGATTATTTCAATTAAATTATATTAGAAACACTTTTGGTGTCATACTTGATCTCTGTCTAACTAACATTCAAACAACAGTTAATAAATGTACTCCCCTCGTAAATGAAGATTTTTATCACCCGGCAATAGGACTAACTATAGAAACAACATCAAGAGTGTGTCCTGATAAAGAACAATATTTCTATAATTTTAAAAAAGCGAATTATGGACAATTGAATAATATGTTATTAGATATAAATTGGACAGTGATTTATAATTTAAAAAATATTGACGAAATTATGTCGGTTTTCTACGAAATTGTATATGATGTAATTGAGAAGTGTATCCCTAAATACTGTTTAAAAAAAAGTACCTTTCCATCATGGTTTAATAAAGACTTAATTAATACCATCAAAAAGAAAAAGACCATGCATAAGCTATATAAGGAAACATTAGATGAACATTATTACTATGAATTCTCATCTTTGCGCGAAATTTGTAAATTTAAAAGTAAGACTTGTTATAACAATTTCGTAAAAGGAGCTGAACAGAGTATTAAGTCTGACTCATCGCAATTCTGGAATTTCATTAAAAATAAAAACAACTATTGTCAGGAGCTACCTTACAAAATGACCTGGGACGATAAAGTTGCATATGATAAGTTGGAAATTAGCAATCTGTTTGCGGATTACTTTGGAAATGTCTATAAGTCAAGTCAAAATTCAAATATGCAAAATACATTTACCTCTGAAATCGATGTTAACCTATCTAATATTGAAATTAAATATGATGATCTGCTCAGTACTATGTTAAGTTTAAAAATCAACAAAGGACCTGGACCTGATGGTCTTCCCAATCTGTTTTTAAGAGAATGTGCAGTAAGCCTTTGTGAACCTCTATGTTTTATTTTTAATCGCTGTGTGTCTACTGGGGCATTTCCAATTGACTGGAAACATTCCTTTGTCACTCCAGTTTTCAAATCCGGCAACAAATCATCCATCAGTAACTATCGTCCAATATGCATTCAGTCTGCCATTCCAAAATTACTTGAAAAAATGTTAATTCCAACATTAACTAATTGTTTTAAAAATATTATTGTAACTAATCAGCATGGTTTCTTTGGAGGCAGATCTACGGCTTCGAACATGTTTCCATACGTAAATTTTGTTCTGCAATCTATGAACGATAAAACCGAAGTCCATTCAATATACACTGATTTTTGTAAAGCCTTTGATTTAGTGGATCACGAAATTCTAATAGTAAAATTACATGCCTATGGTATTCGTAGTCCCTTATGTGATTTTTTAAATCGTACATTACAGGCAGAACCCAGCAAGTGAAAGTAAAGGGGAGTTTGTCCAATCATTATGCAGTTTTCTCTGAGTACCGCAAGGTTCCCATCTTGCACCAATTTTATTTAGTATCTTTATAAACGATATAGGAAATAATTTTACTAGCGATACTTATTATTTGCAGACGACTTAAAGATTTACCGGGACATAAAAACTATTTCAGACTCTATGGAACTGCAGAGTGATATTGATCTACTCAATGACTGGTGTGTGGACAATAAACTCAAACTAAACATTAATAAGTGCTCTTTTATTATTTTTATTAGGGGCGAAAGTAAGTTTGATGTAACGTATACT
This sequence comes from Sitophilus oryzae, assembly GCF_002938485.1. NCBI lineage: Eukaryota > Metazoa > Arthropoda > Insecta > Coleoptera > Curculionidae > Sitophilus > Sitophilus oryzae. The sequence continues at coordinate 3,915,246 of NW_022146055.1, read as the reverse complement.
ATTAATAACACCAACTTAATCAGAGTGTACACTGTTAAGGATCTTGGAATATCGCTTGACTACAAATTAAATTTTAACAACCATTATGACAATTTAATATCGAAGGCAAACAGGAATTTGGGGTTTATTTTTAGAAATACCAAAGATTTTTTAGACCCGTCCTCAGTAATAACATTATATAACAGCCTAGTAAGATCATCACTAGAGTACTCTTCCATAATCTGGATGCCACATTATGAAACACATAAAAGTAGATTTTTCCAAATTGAGAAAAAGTTTTTAAAATATATGAATTTCTTCCTTAGTAAGAATAACATTCTGTTGAATATGATTGAGACTTCAGAGTATCTAAACTTCCAAAAGTTGGAGCTTAGATGGGATTATCTGGCTGTATGTTTTTTCTACAAACTAATATCGAATCGTATCGATTCACCAGATTGTTTGGCAAATTTCGACTTTCACATTGCTCCAAGACATCTGAGGTCACAATCGTTGCTGCACTTAAGAACATATTCAACTTTTTATGCACAAAATTGCCCTGCAAATAGAATTTCCAGAAGTGTGAATGGGTACGACTTGGATTATTTTAGTAATTCCTTAAGTATATTTAAAAACCGTGCTAGAAATGTAATTGTTTTCAAGAATGAATTGTAGACTAGGCTTGGCCTTTGTTATTTTTTTCTCATTATTATTTTGTTAGTATATGGAATCTATTATTTCTGTATTTTGTATAATTTTTGTATTATCTATTATCTATTCAAATTGTATTTTTTGTTGAATGCCTCTGGCGTTTATGAAATAAATAAATAAATAAATTCATTTAAGGTACGGGGGGACTTTAAGGTACGGGGTATTCCTTTTGGCAATATGGCGTTTTAGCATGTGCCAAGCATGCTCGATCACATTCATATTTGGAGACATCGGTGGCCACCACAGTTTTCTTATACCCTCTTCCTCACAAAATTCGCGAACCGCTAAAGTGCGATGGGGAGGAGCATTTTCGTCCATGTAAACTGGCTCACATAATAGGCTCTAAAACGTCTCTAAGACATGAGGCATCTGTCATTGTGCCATCAATAAAAACAAGAGGAGTTCGAGCTTCGTGCATTATACCTGCCTATACCATAATGCTTCCCCCTTGAAACGGGACACAGGGTTGAGCTGCATTTAAGCGTGCTCATCTTCCAGATGCTTTCCAGACCGAAGTTCGTCGCGAGTCTGACACTAGGCCCATTCTTGTTTCATCACTAAACATGACCAAATTTCAATTAAGTCCATTTGCTCTCATCTCCTCAGCCCATTGTAGTCGCGTAATTTTGTGCTGTAAATTAAGCTTCAGAACACGTGGAAACCTCCTTAAATGTAATCCTCTCTCATGGAGTCTTCTTGCGATGGTCTTTCTTGAAACATTTACTCCTTCAAGGCGAGCTAACTCATTTTTAATAGCAGTACTAGCTAGCAGGGGCTTGCCTCGTGCAATTAAGGATATTTGACGGTCTTGCACAGCAGTAGTAACTCTCTTTCTACCTCTTCCAGGCCGGTCTGTAACCTCGTTTGTCTCCCTGAATTTTTATAATATTCCCGAAACATCGCTTTGGTTAACTCCTACAAATTCAGCTAGTGCAACTTGCCGGTAGCCCTATTGAGACAGTGTTACTATTCTGACTCTATTAAATTGTGAAATAATGTTTCTAGGCATTTTAAGGCCAAAACAATGGTCAAATTTCTTTTAAAACCCCAGAGACCACAAATCGAAATGTGCAAGAATTTGTAATAATATTGGGTCTGAACGATAAACATTGTTTACCATATCCATTTTAACAAAAAATGTTTATTACAGGTTATCAAAGCAATGTATAAAAAAAGATTCTTTAACTTCCTTTCTGTATATTTTTAAACGATATATGCAATAATTTTGGTCATGTGTGTAAATATATTTTTTTCAGAAATTCACTTCAATAATACATAAGGACAAACCGATTGTATGTTATCTTGATATTTTTTTGCAATGTGATTAAATTCAATTGTTTCATTCTACAAAACAATTGTTAAACCGAAGTTCTGTTTTAAATCCGACATGGAGAAAGTTATCTTGTTATCTTAAAGATCCTTTTCAGATACGATTAAAACCCTGAGCTGATCCGCTGGTTCTTATTGACCAATGGAATTCTGCGAAGAAGGTATTTGATAATTTAACTTGATAAAAGATATTATTTTGCAAAATCGAAATTATAATTTTCTGTAACAGGAAAAGGGTATAATTACTTTCTATATTAATTATTCTCCACGTCGTATTTCCCTTTATTTTAATCAGGTTTAAATCTAAATATCTATCTGAAAATAATTCAAAAGAAAGGATACAGTTATTAAATTATATGTGTGAAAAATTTATGTTTAATGTTCAACCTTTTTTCGAAAAAAAAAAACACTTCTAGAAAATATTTTACTACATTACTAATTTCCTAACTTACTCTTAAAATATAATATACAAGGTGTCCCAATATTCCGCGGACATATTGGACTATTTCTTGGATAGTGGACTACTACGTATTTTTTGAATCAAAATACGTTCATTGGATACCTAACCTCTATACGAAAGTGCTTCGTTTATCCGCTAGAGGGCATCAAACTTTAACAATTAAGAACCATTATTCCGATTTGAACGAGATTTTTAGTGTCTTTGTTTTGCTAAGTGCTTTAACATTTGGCTTTCACAAAAATTAAGATAAAGTACGGGAAGAGTGAACAACAACCTAACCTAACCTAACTATCCCCACCCCTACATAAATTTTAGCATAAATATTTTCTAACTCAACCGTAGACAGATTTTCTTTTCGTAAAATGGTCCCCCTAGCATTTACTACATTTAATGTCTCTTTAAAAAAAAACCTCTACGTCGCATAGGTGCTTAGTAGTAGTTTTTGTTAAAAAAAAATTCCAGAATTAATTTTTCCGAAGTAGGTCTACAAAATATACAGGGAGTTTCAATATTTCGTGCATAGTAGAAGAACTACATATTTTTTGGATGAAAATAAGTTAATTGAACATAATTTACCTTTATACAAAAGTGCATCGTTTGTCCGTTAGAGGGCATCAGACAAAAATAAACTCGAACGATAATTAATTTAAAAATTATTATTTTTTTAAGCTTTTTATGAAGTTATTGTCGAATATAATTTCTGATACTAACAGAAAATTTCATGTTTTCGCTAACTCGATTATTAGAACATAATAGATTTTATGCGCCAGTTATATGTATAAATAAGTGTTATTTCATTGTAATTAAATACTGAATGCCTATTTTACATTATGTCACATATAAAAGTGAACTGCACGGTTCGAAGCAGACTTTTCACTCTCTGTACTCTGTCGAGAACGTTTGTAACAATAAAATCGTTTTTTAAAAACAACTCTGTTAATTCAGAACCCAAAACTGGCGCAGTCGGTAGGATTTCGTGTATTCCCTTTCGAGTGTCACATGCAGTGGTAAATCGGGAAGTGCGGTTTCAACCCTTTAACGCGAAATTCGAACAAAAACTTTGTGAAGTGACGGACAGGATAGTGCAATCGATCCGGATTAGCTGTCTAAACCTGAACGAGCAAAGAAAGTTGTCGCAAACCACCCCGACGAAGACAGCAGAGAGCGGAGTCCAGGAAAAGGACAGGAAAGACTTCAAAAAGAAGTAAGTGCCTTCCTTTTTGCCCCTTTTGGTATACCTCTGTTTAAGGAAATCAGTAGGGATAGTTATAGGAGCAGTCTATCGAAGACATTAGATTAAGAAAAACAAAAACCAAAAAGTAAAAAATTCTTAGAAGTAAAGTAACAAAGAAAAAGTTACCTAGTATTACATTTTTATTAAGTAAAAATAATAAAAAATAAATATAAAAATAAAATAAAATTTACGCTCATAGATCGTAAATGAAAAACTAGCACGTTAATGAGTGTAGACGAGTTAGCGGACAGACTATCAAATTTAACAGTAAAACTTAATACAGAAATAAATAAAATGAATGCGAGAACAAGTGCTTCAGAAAATGAAAATATGCGAACTGTAAATTGGAATATTTTTAAGTCAAAAGTACAAAATATTAAGCCCTTTGACGGAAACAGTAATACATTAAATACTTTTATATTTAAATGCGAATCACTTTTACTAAAATATGCGACCGTACCAGACGAGGATTTTAAACAGCATGTTTTTGAGTGTGTACAGTCTAAATTAGTAGGAAAAGCCGAGATAATGGTGGGAAACAGATTAGAATTAGATAATTGGTCGAAATTAAAAGCCGCTTTAATACAATGTTTCTCAGATAGACGTGATTTAGATTGCCAATCCAAGAATTGACGAGAACGCGACCGTTTAAAAACGAACATCTCTTAAGTTTTGGCAGCAGATTACAACTCTTAAAAAGTAACGTAATTCAAAGAATCAGTAACGATACGTGCCTAGCGCCTCTAGAGAAAACGTGTCAGATAAACCACTATGATAAGACCGCGTTAAATACATTTATTGCGGGTTGCAGCGGAGCTTTAAGAAACAATCTTTACATAAAAAAACCGACATCCTTAGAAGATGCAATGGCGTGCGTAAATGAATTTGAAAATTTTGAAATGCTCTATGGCAGTTCTAACGAACAAAACAAGGTGTACAAAACACAAAATTTCCATCAAAAGTCAGCACAACAAAATTTCCAAAATCAAAATAATTTTTCTAACGCAACAAATTTTCCACACAACAATTCTAACTATCAAAATAATAATAGACAACAATTTAATAATCAAAATCAATTTAATCACCCAAATCAATACATCAATGTTAAGAAACCAACTTAATAAACATTCCATCCGAATGCCAAGTGACCATCGATTCAAGAACATATAGAAACGATGTTCAACTAAGAAAAGGAAAACCTTTAATCCTGCCTGAGGTACAACTAGAAAATCTTGAAAAACCAGAATCCAAATTCGAATATATTGCTCCGAAGCTATCGAAAATCAACTTCGACGATATATACGAGATAAAAGAAAAATTCAACGAACTATCACCGATCAAAGAAGACGAAGAAAGAACCTATCAACCAGTCATCTTCGATATTGCGATTATTTTCATTTGTCTAATAATTGCAATATACCTAGTGTTCAGAAAATACCCACAACTCAAGAAGTACTTTCCATGTTTAAAGAAGAAAGAAGAACAGCATGTTCCAGTCCCACAGAAGAGGACCCCCGAAAATAACTCCGTTATTTTCTTGTCTTAACAGGGGAGGAGTTATATGATAAATAAGTGTTATTTCATTGTAATTAAATACTGAATGCCTATTTTACATTATGTCACATATAAAAGCGAACTGCACGGTTCGAAGCAGACTTTTCACTCTCTGTACTCTGTCGAGAACGTTTGTAACAATAAAATCGTTTTTTAAAAACAACTCTGTTAATTCAGAACCCAAAACTCGCCTCCATAGCTTGATGTGACACATAACATTTTTTGGTCAACATTTTTTAAGTCAGCTTGGCGTTTTTTTACAATAGACAAAAAATGTGGCAAATATTATAAGAACCATTTTACAAAAAAAAATGGCGCCGGGGGGCACGTATAGCGCCTATACCTCGGCCCATACTAAAATATGTTAATAAAAAGTTGGTAGGCAGTTCTTTTAGTTTCGTAGTAAAGGAATTTTTCGAACTTTTTTTATTTCAAAAACTGCGACTTTGACTGATTTTGATGTTATTACAAATTTTGTTGCAAATATTATTCCTAATCTTAAATTGAAAACCGCGTTTCGCTAGCTACTGTAATTTTGGAGTTACGATTTTTTTAAAAATTTAACCCTCTCCCATACCCCCTTACCAACCCCCCACCCCTACCAAAAACTAATGGCCAGATTCTCGGGTGCCACAGTATTTTTGTGCTAAATTTGGTTAAAATCGGTTTAGCGGTTTTTGAGTTATCGTGTTACAGACAGACGGACAGACAGACAGACAGACACCATGAAAATATTTTGTATTTAGGTCATTTATGATCCCGATCTTAATAGCCTAACATACCTGTTGGTATGGTCGGCTAAAAAATCGGTCGTTGGTTTGAGTTGGAAAATATTTATACTAAAATTTATGTAGGAGTGGGCTTAGTTTTCACCCTCCCCGTACTATTTTTTGATTTCTGTAAAAGTGGAATGTTAGAGCACTTGGAAAAACATAGACAGTCAAAATCTTTCAAATCGGAATAACAGTTCTTAAAATATCTTTTTTTATAATTTTTTTTTATAAAGTTTGATGCCGTCTAGCGGAAAAACGAAGCACTTTTGTATAGAGGTAAATTATGTCCAATGAATTTATTTTGATTTCAAAAATACGTAGTAATTCTATGTCCATGGAATATTGGGACACCTTGTATACAGCCATTATTTGGACAGTTCAAAATTTGCATGGGATTTTCTAAGTTTCCATCGACTATACACCTTCGGTATATTAATTTTGTTAATACAAATTAGTTAAATATAATCGGTCCAATTTCTGTTCAACATAATATATTATGCTTGACACAGCACTTTTTTGAAGAAGATTTTGTTAGAAAAATTGCCTGGGAACCTTCATTTCGGTATTTAAATTAAAAATTAAATTCGCCATTACTCTCAGCCACGTAAATCCGTCCCTGGAAAGGTTATAAACATATAATTTATTGAATTAATTTGCTGTAGTCTTTATATTCGCAACTGAGGCAATTTGCAGACCCTGTGGAAGGTTTTGAGTAAATTACGTTTGGTTTTATTTTACTTTGCACTCCTTACGAAAGAAAATCTTTCAAAAAAACTTTTTGTTTCTTCACGAAAACCATTTAGATGAACACTTGAAAAAAAGGAATAGCAATCTGGATACGTCTGGTAAAAAACTAAAGAACGTGTATAACTCTGTTTTTTTTTATTCAGGTAAGATTTCGACAGATTAGAGATAAAGAAAACGATAGTATAAAAGTCTTTGGTACAGATTGGAATGCTCGGCTTGCCGCGAAAACTTATATAATTGTTTTGGGGTGCATGCGTTGTACAGGGTGGGTCAAATTCGACGCTTTTAAATGGAAACACCCTTTTCTATAGGAGATAGACGAAAACTAATATCGGTGTCTGGAACTTAATTTGTATCAAAAATATGATGGTGAAAACCGAATATCTGTTACCGTTTCGGAGTTACGGGGTGTTTTTCAAAAATGTGCATTTTTAACAAATCGCTGTAACTTTTTTGCTATGGAAAATTTTGTATTTCCATGAAAACATTTCTAAAGCACCTTTTTACGTAGAATTTAATGATTTAGGTATAATTTTTTTAAAATTAATAATTTAAGAGTTATCAACAGAAAAATTTATTTTTTATTCGGGACACCCTCTATATTTTTAATTAACTGAAAAGAATTTAAAATTACCTTTCCAAAAATATAGCACACTTGATATTTTGTTATAATCCCGTTCGAAATACAGAATTTTGAAAAGTTCGCCACTTTTAACTAGTAGGCTTTGGACCCCTTATTGATGATATGCCCTTAATGGAACTCGAAAACATATTTTCCAGCAAAACGACGCGCCGCCTCTGAACGCTGAAGTCATCAGCAAATTTCAAAAATAATTGAATAGCTAACCAAGATTCCAACTGTTGGCCGTCGAGGCCGCCTGACTTAGTGCCCAAGGATCTAATCCTATGGATATATTTGCGGAAGAATAAAGGTTCCTTATTCTTCCGTATAATCTAGACAAGAATTAGAAATACTTAGCAGTTATGAGAGAGTATCTTTCACCCCTACTGAGTTAATGAATTCCGCGAGAAATGTTCAAAAACTGCACCGTCTGTCCATAACAGAATACGGTTGATATGTCGAACACCTGTAGCAAAATCTCATGTCTTGGTTTGCTATTTATTTTTATTGTTATTAGATATAAGTAGTTTAAATGTGTTGATGTTGGTTAAATATATTTTAAATTGTTATAAAATTCTGCATCTCTCATAGCAAATATTATTTTCGTTTTAATTGATGCTAACAGCTAGAATTTTTCTGCATTACAGCCGGTACCGTTAAAAGCCTACTATATAAAGCGAGTGAATTTTTATATACTCTATATCTCGAACAGGAATCGAACAAAATATCAAGTGTGTTACATTTTTGGAAAGGTAATTTTAAATTCTTTTCAATAAATTGAAAATATACAGGGTGTCCCCTATAAAAAATCAAATTTTCTGTTGATAATTCTTAAATTATTAATTTTAAAAAAATTATACCTAAACCATTAAATTCTACGTAAAAAGATGCTTTGAAAATGTTTTCATAAAAATACAAAATTTTCCATAGCAAAAAAGTTACAGCGATTTGTTAAAAATGCATATTTTTGAAAAACACTCCGTAATTCCGAAACGGTAAAAGATATCGATATGCGGTTTTCACCATTATGATTTTGACAAAAATTGAGCTCCAGACACCGATATTAGTTTTTGTCTATCTCCTATAGAAAAGGGTGTTTCCATTTAAAAGCGCCGAATTTGACCCACCCTGTACAGTACAGGATCTGGCGCTGTTATCTAGGCGGTTGATCTAGGCGCAGGATCTAGGCGCAGGATCTAGGCGCAGGATCTAAGCGCAGGATCTAGGCGCAGGATCTAAGCGCAGGATCTAGGCGCAGGATCTAGACGCAGGATCTAGGCGGTTGCTAAGAACAACCGTAAACAAGAACAGAAATAATTTTCTCTTGTCAAAGTCAAATTATAAAATATTTCAAAGACAGATCATGACAGATCATGACTAAAAAAGCATATGACATCCACATCGATCCATTTATTTCATTAAAAAAAAGTTTCTAATATTTTTAAGTTAACTATGGATGAATTTATATGGTATATAAATCCGTCATAGCGTCGTCTCTTTTTGTTTTTTGAAGCAGTTTTATTGGTTTATTTCAAAAATGACAGACCATATTTCAGTATTATTGGAGTGACGGAACTATGAACGATGCACGCAGGCAGATGCGTATGAACTCGACTTAAGATTTTTGAGGCTTGCCAAACTCTTGCCGAATTATTATAGGTTATAATTCGTGTCAAATAATTTCAAATACCTATTTGCGAATTGATTTTGCCTTTTAGTTCGTGTTATTAGTTGTGTTTTGTGTTTTTTGAAGTTAAGCGGAGGAAAAATCGAGAGAAAATTAACTGTAAAGCCAGTGTACGGTTTATAGTACACCAAACCAAACCAATAACGTTTGTATACCATCTCGTATATGGTACCTAAAAACTGGTGTAGCTGTAAAATAACGACGACGATAGGTAAATAATGGATTTTACTACTGCAGAGGGATAATGTCAAAGGGTAATGGTTTAAAAAAATTAAGATTAAAGTTAATTAATCAACTTTTAAGGTATAAAATTCAGTATTCAGGGTTTTATTTATTCCTGTTCAATATTAAAAAATATATATTTGTACATAAGTTATATTGATAAATATAATAATAATTGCAGGAAGTGTCTTGAAGTTTGAAAGTAAGAAATAATTCTTTTTAATATTCGTTTTTTGGTATGTGGTGTTTTGTTTAAAATACAGGTCTTATTTGTTTTGTATTAACACAGACCCCAATTAAAAAAAATTACTCGATTATATCTTTTCAGTTTTATACAGTTTTTTTTACAATATTTTGAAGAAATCACTTGTCACTCAAATTTAAAATATATTGTACCAACTTAATTCTTGGTAAAATGAAATAAACTTCTTTGAAATTAAAATGAGACACATTTATCACTGTCAATAACTTTGCCGTGGGATAGACCAAATAGACTGTGTATATTATTATTGTGTATATGTTACGGTTAAACTCCGATGTCCGGTTAATGTCGACATTAACATGTTAATGTTTGGGTTAGGTTATGTTTTTAGTTGTTTTGTTGTTTGTTATTCTCGAGATTAACCGGGTAATGTCGACATTAACCGGACATCGGACCTTAACCGTAACATATATATTACTATTCTCAGAAAAATAAATATACCTAGAGGAGTTTAATAATAAAATATTTGTAGATGACTGTATTATTGCCGTAAATGTTTGAGAGCTTTATTTATACGTTTATATTATTTGTAAGCCTGGAAATATTGGAAAATGCTTAAATTCTGCTTTCCTAGACTTCATTTTGAATTGGTTTTCTAAATGCCTACTTGAGAAAACTATTAAAACGCCATCTATTATACTTTACGACCTTTTAAGTTACTGTCGCAAGCAGAATTGTCAAGTGTTATCGATGGATCATCTTTTATTGAAGATCTCGATATCTAAAATTCAATTTCAAAGATTTTATACTATAGCTCGCAAAATTAGAGAGATACACTGTGCTTTTGCCAAGAATGTTTTATTTAGAGATGCCAGGTTATATTATTTTAATAGCAATTTACTGAAAAAGATACTAAATCATTCTTATTATTGATTGATCCATTATTGTCAATAAATTTTAATGTAATGTCAATCAATCGATGCACTATGGTATGTTTTGATAATTTTTCTGATTATATTTTGTTAAATTGAATATTTGCTAAATTAATATAATATGTTTTATAAATTCTTATACAGGGGTCTTACAAAAAGTACAAATATTTTCAGGGTTGGTAGATTTCGAGAAAAGAATATGTTTCTTTTCTCTCTATCGTTTTTTAAATAAGTTCAAGATAACCGAGTTATTTTACTTTGAAAATTTGAAAAAATAATATTTTTTATTGTTTTATATATTTTTTATTACCATATCGAAAAAATATATTTTTTAACTAAAAGAAATCCAAATTTTCAATCTTTTTTTCACGAAAAAAACTCGTACGCGGGTTCTTGAGATCGAAATATCCACTCTTAAAAATATTTGCAGTTACTTAAGACTCGCCCTGTACAGTTGTTGTACAGATACATATTTTAGATACCAATTATTAAACTTTTAATTCAAACTTCACAAATATTTTTTTTTTCAAAAATTAAACGTTCCAAATAATATAAAAAGATTAAAAAGTAATACCTTGTAAGTAATTATATATCAAGAAACTATGGTTACGCTCGTGGAATTTGACACTTTTCGTCAGCTAAATAATATATTTTCGTACTTTTATGCTTAAATGTAAAAGTGCTTTACTTTAATGCCTAGGCTTTAAAATGATTTTTTTATATTGACAATTCAACATGTCGTAAAAATTTATATTTTCCTGGCGTTTGACAATTTTTTTGTAAAACTGTCAAAAACAGTGACTTTTCGTATGAGACATCATTTAATGGCGAACGTATATTACTTTTAATGTCTACACTAATTAAATTATTATCACAAAAACACAATGATAATAAAAGTGTCTCTTTGTATAAATGGGAATTTTTTCCCGAATTAGAACACTAGAACAATGCGTCAGACACAAAATATGAATGAGGGTGTGTGTAATTTTAACTACTGCCGTATATTATATCTTGACGTTATTACGGTTGCCTATTTATATTGCTTTAATCGTCGACTATCTTGTTGCGAACATTAGCAACAATTTATTGGGCCATTTATTTAATTGGTCGCCTCGTAAAATCATTAGATGTTGCCAAAAAGACTAAGTGTTCTGAAACGAGAGCCGTTTTTTATCTATGCTAGACCAACTTAATTCTCGTTCTGGTTGTCGTTGGGTTAATAATGATGCCTTTAAGATTATTTAGGCAGTAAAGTATTCTTCGGAAATAGAGAAACTACATTAAACGATAAAGCTTCTAATGCGAAACTAAAAACTATACTCACCGGCATGAGAAATAGGCACACATTAAAATTTTCATGTATTTGAAAGTTTTATACCGGGTGCGTCTCAAAAGTGGCTCACCCTATAACTTTTTATTTTTTCAGATAAAACAACGAAATTTGGTATGTTAGTATATGACATAAATTAGGATTGATTGACGTATTCAATTGTTTTCGGTCACTTCCGGTGTCACCGGAAATGACTACAACTTTTGATTTTTACATGGCACCTTCGGTATTTTTCCACTTTATTCCATAGAAAATGATATTCTGAATAGAATGAATGACATATTATATGTCAACTTTTGACATATTCGCTCAAAAACAAGTATAGTATTTTAAATTTTAATCTAGAGTGCCATGGCTGTGTTAAAAACACTAATTTTTAATCATGGAGCCTTGGAAAAATAGATTTGATCGTGTAATGTTTTTAATCAAGAACGATAAACTAATAGGATTGCTCATCCTCATAAGACGTACGTTCGCCTCTTCCCGCGCTTTAGCTGACAATTGTGACGTCATTGTAGTCCTTGTCATGATAGTGTGTTTTATTGGTTGCCTATGGTAAACTCATAAAAATAACAGCTGAGAAATTTTGAGTTAGTTATTTTGACGATTTTAAATGTAAAACAGGTGTTTTTGAAGTTTTTAGAGCTATAGAATTTATAAATACGTTCATTTTAAATGTAAAACAGATGTTTTTGAAGTTTTTAGAGCTATAGAATTTATAAATACGTTTATTTTGTTTTGTGGATTGTGACTAATTGGTTACTAAGTGCCTACGATATTGTTTATTAATTATTTTACAGCAAAATATGGAAGTACTCTAAAAAGAATGCCTGCAAAAGGTGATGCTGGGTACTGGTGTTCTAAAAATTGCATTATGCGAATATTTAATACGATTTATGCAGTTAATTTTCTATACTGCATACATATGAGGTGTTTAAATAAATAAACTAAATAATGAATGTTTTTAAATACACACACTAAGGACAAGGACTACACTGACGTCACAAAGCAAAGGGTTTTCGCATGCACCTGGCAGACACTTTCGGCTGAATGGGCAGTCCTATTAGGTTAGGTTAGGTTAGGTTAGGTTAGGTTAGGTTAGGTTAAAAAAATACCGAGGGTGCCTTGTAAAAATCAAAAGTTGTAGTCATTTCCGGTGAAACCGGAAGTGACCGAAAACAATTGAATACGTCAATCAATCCTAATTTATGTCATATACTAACATACCAAATTTCGTTGTTTTATCTGAAAAAATAAAAAGTTATAGGGGCGAGCCAGTATATTGTGTTCTAGTGGACCGATTTAGATGATTTTTTAAGCAGTTTATAGCTAATTTATGTGACTTTTTAGCATATTATCTTTCTAAATTAAAAATGAAAGTTGCCATCTGTTAATTATACAAGGAAAAAAAATGTTGATATTTTTGTGAAAGTTTGGAACACCCTGTGGAGTACGCTAACGAAGCAAGGAATTTAAAAATAACGTTATCATCTAGATGTATATTTTCTGGATAGTTTGCTTTTTGATTCATCTTAATAGCTTTTTTTTTGGATATATTCTTTTTGAAGAAGACAACAATATTTTTTCGATGAATCTCAATAGCTTTATTCTCAATTTTATCATCGTACCTAGATGATAAAATGATTTTTAAAACCCTTGCTTTGTTAACATTTTATACAGGGTGTGTCAAACTTTCACCAAAAATCAACATTTTGTTTTCCTCCGTATAATAGACAGATGAAAACTATCACTTTTAATTTACATAGCCGTAAAATAGAGACACGAAAAAGTAAAATAATTTTGCTATAAATTGCTTAAAAATCATGAAAATCGGCCCACTGGAACAAAATATATTAACCTTTAAAATACATCAAAATTCTAAGGTGCCCGTTTTTCTTGCCGGTGAATATAAAAATATGGTGTAAATATAATTGTAGTTTTTTAGTAATTAAGAATTGTTTTGTTAACAAAATGATTGTTGTCTCAGAAAGTAGATAATTCTAATAAATTAAGGCCCTATACTACTTGAAAAAATAAACTATTCAAATTATTATAACAAACTAGAGAAAAACAACAGCTTACAGCTTACTTTTGGAGCGATTTCATATGCTCCTTATAGTAGGTTTCACCTATTTTTTTCCTTTAATCAAGAAAAAATATGTGTAGAATTAAAAGAAAAATTAATATGTGTCCAAATATCTAAATAAGGCGCTGTGTAATAAACAAACAACGGTCAGAAAAAGTGGAAGAATAAAAATTTATTCAGACTCTCGCAATTAGTGGAATAAATTAGTGGTTTCAATTAGCGTAGAAGTTTGTTCCTTTAATTTCAATGTAAGCATTCAGAACGTCAACATTAATGGTTCACATAATATTCAATTAGTTGAAAAAGTTATCAAACTTTTAACTTTTCCACTAATTATACTTCAAAATTTGCGGGAAATGTCATTTTGGCCTTTGATTATCTTCTCTCAAGAGAAATTGTGGTTGGGAAAAAAGCAAAAGTTGATTATTTTATAAGCTAAATATTAGGCTTTCTCTATGGATGCAACTGACTACCGCAATTTGTTCTACCGCAAGATATTCTATTAATTTTAACTGTATTTTTTAAACATTGTGAATGATCGTAAACTAAAAAGTATAAAGTGTAATTGAAACCACTAATTTATTTCACGTATTGGGAGGTTGTGAATGAAGCTTAAAAAAAACTTTTATTCCACTTCGAAGTTTTTTTAAGCATATAAACTTATTTTTTTCTAACAAGATGCATCTACATACATTTTTTGAAATCCAATTTAAATCTCCGGTATTTCCCACACCTTATCTCTACGTTTTCGAGTCCAAAACACTGATGATGCGAGCGATGAAAAGCTCGAAACCGGTAAATTGCCGCACGACGCCGCATATTTCGCGGCGTCGTTTTTCAGAGCGCGACACGCGACGACGGTTACACGGCAGGCGTCCCGACGCGTCTCTTCAGCGTCGCTGCCGTCGAACGACTGAGCCAAAGAGCTCTTTTCGCTTTTTACGCGCTGAGGAGGCGAGTCAATTCGCGGCGGTCACTTATTTCTTTCTTCTTAGCCATCGGTCATCGTGCAGTTCATTTCTTTTCGGAATATTTATTTTGAATCGATAAAGAATCTATAATTAACTGCCCTTATTGCAACTAGAAAATACAGGTATTACAAGTAAGAATTTCACGTTTGATTGAAACTTGTAGCCAAATAATGTGAATTATGAAATAACACTTTTTTTAAATAAAGTCTTACAGGGTGTCCCAATATTTCGTAGACATAAAACTACTACGTGTTTTTGGAATCAAAATAAGTTCATTGGGCACAATAGTGATGGGCATCACGATTCTTTTTAGTGAATCGAATCACAATTTCTCATAGTGAATCGACTCTTACGATTCGTTCATTTGAATGAACCACATGCGCAATTTACGTTTCATAAAAACAAGATCGTAACTGGCACTACCGGCGATAATTTGGTATAGGTCAATTACTTAAGGGACTTGAAAAAGAAATATTCAGTTCTTTCATTTGTTTTTCAACACTTTTTGACACTGGCGTAATTGGATTGATTATTTTACCAATAATATTACATTATCGATCCAATTCATATATAAAGACTTCTCAATATCAATTTAATATTTTTAGAGCCAATTCCGATTTAATAATCATAATAAATAGTATATAATATCCCATGATCGAAAAAAAATGGCGTCCAGTTGGTTTGGAAATGAACATCGATGATATTCCCCATATAATTTTACATATAAAATGACAGCGAATTTTAGAACCATCGCTGACGCCGTTTTTTTATCACATTAAGCAGAGACCAACAATATTTATTTGGAATTTCATAAAAACACGATTTCGTCTTTTAGTCCGACATTTAATAGTCGGTACCTAATATTATTTTAACTAAAATATTAACGTGAAAATTAAATACCTTACAAATGCTCCCGTACTAAGCAAAGTATAAATAAGTTTTTATCTTGTAAATAACTTTCATTTTATGCCCATGATGTTTGTTTGGGGCTTTTGTTCAAGTGTAAATGTGCACAAGTGTAAATGTGTGGCTGCGTTTATGCCTATATCACCGTCGGTGCCTCGCCGTAGAAACCAACGATCGCATTGTGATCCGATTCAATTCCCACGATTCATTTTTACGGCTCATCGTTCAAATCTTATGGATCCGTGCTGGCAACGATTCATTGTGATTTGATTCAATTCTCACGATTCTTTTTTACGGCTCATCGTTCAAATCTTATGGATCCGTGCTCGCCACGATTCAATTGAACGCACCGTATTGTAAGCAATGAATCAATTTTCACAACTCTTTGAACGCACGATCGCATTGTCATCCGATTCAATTCTCACTATTCTTTTTTACGGCTCATCGTTCAAATCTTATGGATCGGTGCTGGCAACGATTCATTGTGATTTGATTCAATTCTCACGATTCTTTTTTACGGCTTATCGTTCAAATCTTATGGATCCGTGCTCGCCACGATTCAATTGAACGCACCGTATTGTAAGCAATGAATCAATTTTCACAACTCTTTGAATGCACGATCGCATTGTGATCCGATTCAATTCTCACTATTCTTTTTTACGGCTCATCGTTCAAATTTTATGGATCGGTGCTGGCAACGATTCATTGTGATTTGATTCAATTTTCAAGATTCTTTTTTACGGCTCATCGTTCAAATCTTATGGATCCGTGCTGGCAACGATTCATTGTGATTTGAGTCAATTCTCACGATTCTTTTTTACGGCTCATGGTTCAAATCTTATGGATCCGTGCTCGCCACGATTCAATTGAACGCACCGTATTGTAAGCAATGGATCAATTTTCACAACTCTTTGAACGCACGATCGCATTGTGATCCGATTCAATTCTATTCTTTTTTACGGCTCATCGTTCAAATCTTATGGATCGGTGCTGGCAACGATTCATTGTGATTTGATTCAATTCTCACGATTCTTTTTTACGGCTCATGGTTCAAATCTTATGGATCCGTGCTCGCCACGATTCAATTGAACGCACCGTATTGTAAGCAATGGATCAATTTTCACAACTCTTTGAACGCACGATCGCATTGTGATCCGATTCAATTCTATTCTTTTTTACGGCTCATCGTTCAAATCTTATGGATCGGTGCTGGCAACGATTCATTGTGATTTGATTCAATTCTCACGATTCTTTTTTACGGCTCATCGCTCAAATCTTATGGATCCGTGCTCGCCACGATTCAATTGATCGCACCGTATTGTAAGCAATGAATCAATTCTCACAACTCTTTGAACGCACGATCGCATTGTGATCCGATTCATTTCTCACGATTCTTTTTTACGGCTGTTAAAATGTTATGGATCCGTGCTGGCCACGATTCAATTGAACGAACTGGATTGCAAGCAATGAATCGAATGTCACGATTCATTTTTATTACGTTTATCGTTCAATCTTTCCACCTCTAAAGCACAATTTACCTCTATATAAAATTGTTTCGTTTCTCCGCTAGAGGGCATCAAACTTTAAAAAAATAAACACATTTTTTCAGATATTTTAAGAACCGTTATTCCGATTTCAATAAGATTTTGGATGTCTATGTTTTGCTAAGTGTAAAAAGTACGGGAAGGGTGAAAACTACCCCCACCCCTACATAAGTTTTAGTATAAATATTTTCCAACTCCACCGACGACAGATTTTCTTTTAGTAAAATGGTCCCTCTAGTATTTACTACATTTTTTGTATCTAACAATGTAAAAAAACGCCACATCGCATAGTTTTTGAAAAAAAACATTTGGAAGACATGAAAAAATAATATGATCATAATTTTTAAACGAAAAGCCGATTTTTAGTGGAGGAAAGAAAATTTAAATCTTTATTTTTTTAACCTTTGTGAAATATGTCACTCACTAAAAATCGTCAGAAAATGTCTTTTATACTTCTTTACACTCAGGAATTTTTTAGAATTTTTTGAAGTGGTGGAACAATATGAAAAAATTAAAAACTCATTTTTTTTAAATCTTCTGTTTTAACCTCGGTTTTAACTAACTTATATTTGTGTTTAGTTTAAAAAAGTGAGTAGAAAATATTTTTTTATTAAAAATACATCCTTGCCAGAAATAAACATTATTATAAAAAAATGAGTCCGAGAAGATTTTAGAAAAAAAATGAGTTTTTAATTTTTTTCATATTGCTCCACCACTTCAAAAAATGCTAAAAAATTCGGAGTAGTATAAAAGACATTTTCTGACGATTTTTAGTGAGTGACATATTTCACAAAGGTTAAAAAAATTAAGATCTTAATTTTCTTTCCTCGCCTAAAAATCGGCTTTTCGTTTAAAAATCATGATCATATTATTTTTTCATGTCTTCCAAATATTTTTTGTCAAAAACTATGCGATGTGGCGTTTTTTTACATTGTTAGATACAAAAAATGTAGTAAATACTAGAGGGACCATTTTACTAAAAGAAAATCTGTCGTCGGTGGAGTTGGAAAATATTTATACTAAAACTTATGTAGGGGTGGGGGTAGTTTTCACCCTTTCCGTGCTTTTTAACTTAGCAAAACATAGACATCCAAAATCTTATTGAAATCGGAATAACGATTCTTAAAATATCTGAAAAAATGTGTTTATTTTTTTAAAGTTTGATGCCCTCTAGCGGAGAAACAAAGCAATTTTATAGTGAGATAAATTGTGCCCTAGAGGTGGGCAAAGATTGAACGATAAACGTAATAAAAATGAATCGTGACATTCGATTCATTGCTTGCAATCCAGTTCGTTCAATTGAATCGTGGCCAGCACGGATCAATAACATTTTAACAGCCGTAAAAAAGAATCGTGAGAATTGAATCGGATCACAATGCGATCGTGCGTTCAAAGAATTGTGAGAATTGATTCATTGCTTACAATACGGTGCGATCAATTGAATCGTGGCGAGCACGGATCCATAAGATTTGAACGATGAGCCGTAAAAAAGAATCGTGAGAATTGAATCATGATCATATTATTTTTTCATGTCTTAGACTTCTACTAAGAATTAGAAAAAAATCATCATTACTTAATTTTTAATTTACTATAAAAATAAAAATAAAATTGAAAAAACAGGTTTTTTGAAAATCTCAGAAACCGTTTGAGTTAAAGAGCTAAAAATTTAGGTGAATTATTTTGATTCGATACCAAATCGATCCCCTCGGGGAGATCGGCAAAAAAGCCGGCAGATTTCCTATATTATCAGGCTATTACCCTTTATTTTTCCAAAGCAGACCTACAACAAAGCAGTCCTACAAAATATACAGGGAGTTGCAATATTTCGCGGCCATAAAACAAAATGCGTATTTTTTGAATCAGACTAAGTCAATTGCCCCATAATTTACCTTTATACAAAAGTGCTTCGTTTTTCCGTTAGAGGGCCTGAATCAAAAACAAATCCGAACGTTGATTAATTTAAAATTTATTAATTTTTTAAGCTTCCATATTATTTTCGCCAACTAGATTATAACAGCATAATAGATTTTATGCGCCTCCATAGGCTTAATGTGACAAAAACATTTTTTGGAAGTCAGCTATATATGCGCAAGGGCAAATAAAAAGTGTAGTAAATACTAGAAGGAACATTTTACAAAAAAAAATCAGTCGTCGGTTGAGCTGGAAAATATTTATAGTAAAATGTGTGTTTGGGTGGAGGTAGTTTTCACCCTTCCTGTACTTTATTTTTGTGACAGTCAAATGTTACAGCGCTTAGCAAAATAGAGATACGCAAAATCCCATTCAAATCGGAATAACTGTTCTTAAAATATCTTAAAAAATGTCTCTTTTTTAAAGTTTGATGCCCTCTAACGGACAAATGAAGCACTTTTGTACAGAGGTAAATTCAGTAAATTGTGTCCAATGAACTTATTTTTACACCAAAAATACGCAGTAGTCAATGTCTACGGAATATTGGGACACCCTGTGGTATATATATTCCAAGGTTTTTTCGACCCATCCACTACGTGTCTGCTGCTTCACAAATTTTGAAGATTCTTCTTTTAATAAAAAAAGTATATATTTGCACATTGTTTATGGGGCATTTTTATATTAAAATATACTTGAGAAACACCTACAATATACAACACAATAATACCTTCAGAAATCAATTATTTGCAAAATTATTTGTCATTATCATTGCAGTGTCATAATGTTCTAATCTCTCAATTCTATGACAGCTATGGCCAATATGCTGCCAATATTATATGACATTAAACAATTTAATTTCTGAAATAGATAGCCACATGTCTTTTCTTTATGTCACAGTGGTTGTGATAATTACAAAATTTAACGTTTAGGCTATACTATTTTTTTGGCAGGCAGATTTTTTCTTCCAAGAATTTTAAATATTTTTTTTCCAAAAAAGAATTTAAATATGTAATAAAAAATGGGGTTACCCATTTAAAATATGAAAGTTGTCGTCAACTTCCGGTATTTCCGGAAGTGCCGCCATATGCAAAATACTTTTAATCGATAGATCTCGTTGAAACAATGATATGCAAATAATCTCCGATCTAGATTTTGCAGTTCTCTAAAAATTTCTAATGCATGCTCAGCCTGGGACACCCTGTATATACACCACCACAAAGTACATTAACATTTAACAAAAAAATGAAATAACCTTTTTACTTACTGTTTCTTCTGACTTTCAAAACAACGCTCTTTATCAAGGCATTTCCATTTTTATTTTGGTTTCATCCTTTCAGCTTTTACTTTTCAAATCTCATAAGACCCGCCGATGAAGGAAAATTCAGGGAAATTCGGAAATGTTTATCGGGGAAAACTCAGGGGTATTTTTTCTCCGATAAATGTTTTCGTTTAATATTTTAAGAGGTTTTTATGAAATTCCATATTTTGTGACCAGAATTTAACTTAAAAGGTTACTTTTGTAGGATGGATATTATAATATACAAGGTGTTTTTTATATATATTAAATAATATTTATAGTCCAAATTGTATTATATTTTTTATATAATTTGTTGAAGAATGGAGAATGTTGAGTAGGAGATAGGTTTATACATATTCTCTTGTATTTACCGAAAAGACTTCCTTTTTTAGAAGTCTTAAATAGAATATAATATTTTTTCGACACACTGACAGTGCAGATTCTTGGAGTCAGCCCGTGTCGGTACTTAGTTTTCAGTTAGTATTGTATTTTGAAAATATATACCGGGTGCGTCTCAATAGTGGGGCGCACCCCCTATAACTTTTTTATTTTTTCAGATAAAAAAAACGAGATTTGGTAGGTTAGTACATGACATAAATTAGGATTGATTAACATACCCAATTTTTTTTAGCAGGGTTGGAAAAAATCATGATTTTTTTTTAAAAATCAAAAAAATCTGATTTTTTTTATTTAAATCAGGTTTTTTTGATTTTTTCGATTTTAATAGAAAACATTATTTAAATCGGATTTCCAAATAATTAGGACTTAATTCCAATTAAATACCCATCCTAAATGGCTAAATTTTCATAACTTTGTCCAATACTGACAACATTAACAATTCTACGGCGCGTGTCATTTTTCCAGACATCGGTGACCAATATATCATACAAAGAAAGTCGCTCGCTTCAGATCAAAAGGTTTTTTTTTTTGAAATGCCACAAGTCTATTAATTTTTGTAATTTCAACGCCTAGGCATACAAGTAAAGCACTTTTACGCCTAAGCACAAAAGTACAAAAATATATTATTAAACTGATATTAAGCGTCAATTTCAACGAGTGTACAAATTGTTACTCGATTACTTACAAGGCATTACTTTTATATAATTTGCAACGTTTGGAATTGATTAAAAAATTATTTGTAATGTTTAATTTGTAAAAATATAATATATTCTACTCGGAGTAAAAATGTACTTTTGTGTCTCCCTGTTTACGCTAATCCGTCAAACGTACAATCTCGTCAAAATAAGTATAATTTTTACTCCTTACACAATACACTATTGTTCGGAAATAGTCTTAAGTCGAGAATGAAATTAGTATATTATCTATTCTGTCAAAGTGTAAAATAAAAAGATATAAAACAGCATATTTTCTGACAACGATTTGAAGATATAGTCTATCATCAAAAGAACCTTTTTCTGCACTAGAGGTTGCGAATGAAATGTATTCAAACAGCATTTTTTGTCAGTTGTACATAAATTTCAAAATAAATCCCTGCCCTTTAGAAGTCTAATGGATTCTCACGAAATTACTTCAAAAATCGGTCCAACATTTTATTTGATGAATAGATATGTAGTAGGTATATGTGTTATATAGAAATCATTTTTTATATAGTTTTATAACATTTACAATTTTTCGATTTATTGAACGTATTTAAATATACGTTACAATAGCAAGTGTAACATTTTATTTAACGAATAGATATAGGGTATACTAAGGGCTGGCAAAGGTTAGTCTTGGGTCGAGATTTCCGTATGTAAGAAGAGTGCAATGCGTTTATAATGTACTGAACAAAGAGAGGACAGAAAACACGTTGCCAAACGTATGAAATAAACCGAGAAACTGAACATTGCTAGGAGACGTGGAAGGGGATATAGCAAATTTGTCGCAGTTGTCCGGTCGACCCAATCAATACCTCTGTCAGTACTTAAAGTTCTAGGGAAAGGTGTACGTCATGCGTTCAGTTTCACGATTTAATTACGTCTCGTGATACTTGATTTGTTTATTTATTAACGAGTCGTTGTAATTTTCCCTATAGCTTGAATTTTTTTAAGTGCAAGCTAGAAACACTTGCATTTTTGGTAAAAATAAGTAGAATTGAGTGGGTGTTCGATAGTGGTCGCGCTATTAGAACTCTGAATTCAAAAATCGATATCTCGAAATCTATCAGAAATAATAGATTATAGTTTTTTCAAGAACTTTGTTAATATTTCTGTTGTATTTTCTTTGTAGACAGTATGTGAAAATCTTGCTGAAAATTTTTATGCTCTAAAAGTAAATGGATGGATTGTTTACAATTTTTGAATGGAAAAAACAACCTTATCGAATTTTTCTTATGTAAGCATGTTGTAAAATATCCGATCTTGAAAATAAAAAAGAGTTTCAATATCTAAAGTGGTTCTTGAGTTATGGCCTGTTATGTGTTAAAAAGTTGAGTTTTTAAATTATCGCGATTACTGACGTTTTCTCGTTATAAAAAAATGACACCCTAACGATATCCTTATAATTCCATTTCAGATGCTCAGAAACATGTCTAATTTTTTTATCTAGTTATCTCTTGAAAAAAAAAGTCTTTTAAAAATAAGCGGTTTGTGATCGTTATTTTACTTTACTTGATAGGGAAAGGCGCAACGGCAACGCCGCGCGCCGCAACAGCACACCGTCGCATTTCTCTCACTCCGACTTAATAAGATCACTATGCGATTTACTTCCACACATGTAAATGCCGACCCAAAAGTAACAGTTGCCAGCACGGTATATGTTATAGAAATATTTTTTATAGTTTTCTAGGTCACATTTTTATAACTTTTATAGATATTTTTCTATTTATTGTAAAGTTTTAAAAAAGTTGATTTTTTGATTTAAATCACATGATTAAAATTTAAAAAATCACATGCTTTAAATCACGATTTAAATCATGATTTAAATCATGCCAACCCTGGTTTTTAGTCACTTCCTGTTTCACCGGAAATAACTACAACTTTTGATTTTTAAACGGCACCCTCGGTTTTTTACTTGGTTCGTTACAAAATGATGCTCTGAATAGAGTGACATATTTTTTTTCCATAACAAGGGGCCGTCCTCTGCCGGAAACACTGCGACCTGTGAGGCCTATTGTGTTTGTCCCCCTTCTATATCTGCACCCATTCTCCTATGCCCTGCACTAGCTTATGCAGGTCCTTGATAGGATGGGAGCATAGTTCCTCCGGTTCTAGCCTAGCTTTCTCAAATAAAGAGTGTCGCTTGCGATCCAGAGCTTCGCAATGACATATTATGTGCTCCGCTGTTTCAGGATCTTTATCGCAGAGTCTGCAGCAAAGACTTCCTTGATACAGGTTGAGCTTGTTCAGATAACACTTGACAGCCATGTGTCCTGTCAAGAGGCCTGTTGTAATCCGCACTTTATTCCTGCTAAGCATTAGCAGTTCTTTTGCGGTTTTAGAGCTAGGTCCTTGGATAAAAGCCTTGCTGTGCCTGTGCCCCTGTCTGTTTCTCCAGTGGACAGTGTGCTTGATCCAGAGTTTTAGTGCACTACGGGCCATACATTTGGGTATTCCCAGTACTGGCTCTGGACCAAGATAGGATGCCGATGATCCCTGCCTAGCTAGCTCATCGGCTTTTTCGTTGCCTTGGATGCCGCTGTAGCTCGGCACCCGAATGACATATCATATGTAAACTTTTGACACTTTCTCTTATGGTTTGTTTGAAATTGTAACATGCGGTTTATAGTGACAATTTGACTCGAAATACCAAGTGTGTGGTACGAAATTCAGTCGATTCAGAGTGTCATTTTCTATCGAATGATATAAAAAAATACCGAGAGTGCCATTTAAAAAATCAAAAGTTGTAATCACTTCTGGTGAAACAAGAAGTGACCAAAAACAATTGTATACGTCAATCAATCCTAATTTATGTCATATACTAACATACCATATCTCGTTTTTTTATCTGAAAAAATAAAAAAGTTATAGGAGTGAACCACCTTTGAGATCCGCACCCGGCATACTGTATAATCAACTATCTAATAAGGTTTCCAATACAATGCTTTTTTTTCATAAATGAGTCTATGTAATTTTAATTAAAATTAAAACTTCCACACAATAAGACTCATAATATATTTTACTTTACTTGTTTATACAGGGTCCGGCAATAGCACGTCGGGCATATGTAGCTCCTAGAATAAAAAAAATTTAGAATTTTGTTTAAGTGCACACCTAAAGTATGTACGAGGATGCATTTCAGGAAAATATTTTAACTTCTATAGGGTGGCTCAAAAAATTAAGTGGATCGGGATGATATTTTTATGGAACACCCTGTATAATATTGCATTTTTGGATTCTGTTCAGATCGCTTTACATAATCCTTTAATTTGCTTTGTTTTTTTTTTTAATTGGAACACCTTATATACATATTATTTTTTTTATTAGATGAAGAGTTAGAAAATGAAGATTTTTTGTATTTAAAGTATTCCAAAAACTTGGAACTTTAATGGTTTCGCAGATACACGCGCAGTATTATTTCATATGGCTCTTTGAATGGTAAAATTCGAGAGAAAAATCATTGGGTGGCTTTGATAAAAATTTAATGTGTAAAATGCAGGGTTGGCATGATTTAAATCAAATGATTTATCATGATTTAAATCGTGATTTAAATCAAGTGATTTTTTTTATTTTAACAATGTGATTTAAATAAAAAAAAAATTATTGAAACTTTATTATAAATCAAAAGATAACTGTAAAAGTTACAAAAATGTGTCCTAGACAACTATAAAACATATTTCTATAACCAGGTATAACAGATAATAAATCGAAAAATAATTGTAAATGTTATTAAACTATAGAAAAATATCTATTCGACAATTTAATTCTTTGACCGATTTTTTAAGTAATTTCGTGTGAATCCATTAGACCGCTAAACGCAGGGATTTATTTTCAAATTTATGTATAAGTGACAAAATTCGCTGTTCGAATACATATCATTCGCAAAGTCTAGTGCAGAACTAGTTCCTCTAATATAGAGACTATATCTTCATTCCCGAGAATCTATAATCGTTGTCAGAAAATATGTTGTTTTATGCTTTAGTAATAAAAAGTATTATATTAAGTATGCTTCCAAATTCATACCGACATTTTGATCTGCAGTAAGTACTTTACACTTTGACATTAGATATAATACATACTAATTTCATTCTCTACTTAAGAATATTTCGGAACAATAGTGTATTAACCTAACCTTTGAAGGACCATCGTAAAGCTATTCCGACGTTACAGTGAGGCACAAAAAGTAAATTTTTACTCCGAATAGAACATAACATTTTTTGTAAACATTACAAATAATTTTTTAATCAATTTCAAACATTACAAATAATATAAACAGTAATCGAGCAACAATTTGTACACTCCTTGAATTTTACACTTAATATCAGTTTAATAATATATTTTTGTACTTTTATGCCTAGGCGTTAAAATGACAAAAATTAATACTTTTCAGACGTTTGAAAAAAAAAATTCTTTTGATCTGAAGCGAACGACTTTTTTTGCGGAATATCTTGGTTAGATTAGGACCGATGTGGAAAAATCACAACTCCCCGTAGAATTGTTAATGTTATCGGTACGGGGTATCCATTTAAGTAACGGATTTATCCATTTAAGATAGGACTTTAATTGGAAATAAGTCCTAGTCATTCGGAAATCCGTTCGGAAAAAATATTGTTTTGAATTAAAATCAAAAAAATCTGATTTAAATCAAAAAAATCTGATTTAAATAAAAAAAATCAGATTTTTTTGATTTTTTTTTAAAAATCATCATTTTTTTCAACCCTGGTAAAATGCCATATGAAATAGGTATTTTACCAACAATCCGCGAATATCTGCGATACCATTAAAAATTTTGAAATACTCTAAATACAAAAAAAAAATATTTTTTAATTCTCCATCTATTGAAAATATAATGTACAGGGTGTATTTTTGTGTTTACCGTTGAGAGAGCCCTATGAAATAATACTGCGTGTATCTGCGAAACCATTAAAATTTTTGAAATACTTTAAATACAAAAAATTTTCATTTTTTAATTCTCCATCTAATAAAAAAATAGTATACAGGGTATTCCATTTAAATAAAACGGAGAAAAATTATTTTGTTTTAGAAAGTTTGGCATAGAATTTTGAACATCCTGTATGATTTACGATTACCATATTTATAGCAAAGTAAGTACAGACTATCTAAAATAAACACCTAATAAAGTTTTGATTTCAGGACTGTTTTTGTATTTTTAATATTTTTTTAAGGAAGACTAAAACATATTTACGAGGGGTGTCTCACTATTGGAATTACCTGTACATTTTCTTGGCAGTCGCTGGCAGTCATTGGCAGTCTTATGGCAGTCGCCTATAATAATTACATGGCAGTCATAGGCAGTCTTCTTCATAGTCATTGGTAGTAGCTTAGTAGTGGAAGTGTATTTTGGCAGTACGTGTACATTTTTTACCCGAGTGAGACACCCCTCGCATATTTATTTCTTATTTAAATATTAATATATCTGAAACTATCGAAAAATATTTACTCATATCCATTTAAAACAATCATCCCAATCCACTCACAGTTTTTTGAGCCACCCTATAGAAGTTAATGACCACCCTGAGGCACTATTGCCGAACCCTGTAAAACAAATTACCTCAAAGCCTACATTTTGGTTTATCAAGTCAGATAAGAAAAATGTATTATTAAAAGAACAAATAACATATGCTAAATACTTAGGTGTGGTTAAAAGTATAGTATCGAATGAGAGAGATTATTAGGGGCGCCAAAATATGAATTCGCCCGGTCTCAATATTTTCCTTCCGCTGGCCCTGAGCAGCTACAGAATAGCTATTATAATAGCTATTCTACCGATTGATAAAAAAAACGGCGTCAGCGATGGCTATGAAATAAAAATCGCTGTTATTTTGTATGTAAAAGTACATGGGGAATGTCATCGACGTTCATTTCTAAGCCAACTAGACGCCAGTTGTTTTCGATCGTATGGTATACAGGGTGTCGCAGAAATAAGTGCAAGTATTTTAACTGGTAGTATAGTTCAACCCTAGAAACACGTCTATGAGGTTATTTTCGCGAAAAAAAATTTTTGAAAATTCGAAATTTTTTGAAAACATTTTTGGATTTTTTTTAGTTTTTAGTTAAAAAAACATAATTTCTTGATAATATGGCAACATAGGTATTAGATTAAATTTACAAAAAAGAAAATCCAGAAAAGATCCAGTGGTTCTCAAAATTTTAGCAAAAAATCATTTTTTTGAAAATTTTCAAAGTAAAATAACTCCGTTATTTTGGACTTATTTAAAAAACGATGAAGAGAAAATATGTTTCTTTTGTCGAGATCTACCACCCCTTAAAATACTTGCACTTCTTTCTGGGACATCCTGTATTACTCATTTTTTTTATGTCTGGTAGTGACATCTTTATTTGATACAGTGCAAATAGTTCTAAATTTCTGTATAGTTCTCTTTAATGTTTTCAATGTGCGTCGCAAGAGGTCTCCAAATCTTGTAATTGGGTATGCAACTAGAGAATCAAATGCCATATTATTAGGTGAATCTCTGGTTGCATAACAATTTTTATTTTAAGTTTTGGAAATATAAAAGAGTTATATTTTATTCAACAAAATGTATCAATAACTAATTATGTGATTTCTTGTTTGCCGTTCATAAAAAAATCCTATTATTTTAGGACTGGAAGAAATAAAACAACCTTCTGATTTTTTTTTTATTTTTGATGAAATATCAAAAGCTACATCGACCGTTTCCAAACGATTTCAAGCTTAAATAATTAAAAAACAAAATAATATCTTTGAATTATTAAATACTAACACTTTGGTACAATAAATAGCTATAATATAAACATACAAAGAGTCTAACTACTTATATTTTAACTAAATTTATATAAAAGTAAAAATACGAATTCTCGGGTACTATATCCGAAAGTTTAATAAAATAATCCATAAAATTGCATTTTTCATAGGTTTGTCATGATTTTTTGGCAAATCAGAGATGAATCAGAAATATAGTCCAAATTGGCATAGAAAAATATTTCGTCTAGTATACTTTAAGCCTCATTTTTCTACTGAGCGATCAAATATTTATTTGTTTTTCTTTTAATACAAGCTAGGCACAGTTATTATTACTCAGGTGACTATACAGAGTGTGCCATATTTAATTTTAGTTTCAGTCTGCTATACTATTATATATGGTTCACCCTCTGTATTAATCTAAACAGGAATGTGTATGGGGGTTTACAACAATATGATTATACAAAGTCTATGAGAATTCAAATAAATACAATTCAGTCAATATGTTTCTTTGTTTTTAAGTACTAAATAGAGTTTTGAGAACTGTGTTTTAAATAAAATACATTTTTATAATATATACATAATAAAAAAAAAATTAAGTAGTAAAATCCAGTAAAATTAGATTCACAAATTTAATAAAGTAAATCAACCTTTATAATACTATATGTTACATTTAAGACACTAACATGTATTGAGAGAGTTTTTTCTAAACAAAATAAAAACACTTTGGTTAGGTGTATTTTAGATTCAGAACTTGAGTACCAACAATATACAGTGTGATCTAATAAAAACACATTACAATATGTCGGAAGTGGGTATGAGTTTACTTAAATTTGTAAAAAAATAAGTACAAAGTATTATAATTAGATGATGTTTTTTTACTTAAGTACAACTTTTTTAATTAAATAATAGAACATTTATAATACTGATTAAAGACATTTAAGTATTTTAATACAGCTTTTCAAACATTTAAGCTCTTACACTTAAATACATTGATTTTTGGCAATAATACTTAGTTTAGTAACCTCTATTTAAAACATACAAATAGATTGTGTTTTTGTACACCAAGATACAATATTTTTTGAAAAAGCAACAATATTTTCATTAATCTTTTGTCATTAAATAGGCGTATGCATTTTTTTGGCACATAATAATAGTAATAGCATAACACTGGTACGCATAAAGTCTTATAATAGTTTTTTTTTTAATTTATACAATTATTACACTAAACTGCTGAGTGTTTCCCTATGATTTCTCCTCTTTTAGTGTGCACCTGTCTTCCATCAAACTCAACACTTGAGGGTTTCTCATCATGTTGCCTCAGCGGTTCCTTTTCTTCACTGGAAAAAAAATTGTATGTTAATATTTTGTAAAAATAAAATAATGTGGCATTGCAAAAAAAGTACACAACTAAAGTTTTTTCAATGTCATGCTAAGAAAAATTTTACTTGTAATGGGAAGCCGAAATTAAAATGAATATAGGTAAAAAAGTTTTTGATACTTTCTGTTAAATAGTAAAACCGATTTTTTTGGGAAAAATCTGGGTTTGGACGTTGGAAGAATATTTTTTTATCAAAATAAGACGAAAATTATGTGCGATAAAATGTATAAAGTGCATGATTTGTGGAATTTGCAACAAAAATGAAAACATAACTTTTCATAAGTTAGAATTTTGCACAGTAGTGTCCAATATAGCTCCAGTCCTTGGATATATTATGTTTGGATTATAAACAGATAAATGTGATTTCACAGGGTCAGTCTTAAATAAGTGCAAATATTTACCTACGCTTTAAAATACTTGCACTTATTTCTGGGACATTCTGTATAGACTAAGATTTATGTTAACATCGGAAGCATGAACCAGTCATAACAAGGTTTTCTACTTTTATGATATATCCTGAAACTACACAAATAACGTCAAATCTTTAAAAATGTATTATATTTTTTTAACTCTGTGGTCAAATCAAATTAAAAACAAACACACGGTTTGTTTAATTTTTGTTTGTATTTGTTGGGATCAAATCACTGTATACTGTGATTCTGTTTTTCATGTAAATATAATCCTGCGAGTTATATATTTTCGTATACAGGGTAGCCCGAACTATATTACGGAAACTTCAGCAGCATATTCTGCAGAGAAAAATAAGTAAAAAATTTCGTATATAAACGTATGTAACGTCAATATTTGGATGAAAATTGGTGTCTAGGAGTTTTTTTGACATGAAAAATTTGATTTTTATGTCAATATGACTCCTATTGTCACTCCTATGCCACCTACATGTGTTTTAACTGTTTTTAAGAGTAATAACTTTTCGTCCGTACCTGTATAAAACTCATGAGTGAAAAAATATACATTTCCGTGATCTTTCACGTGAAAAATTGATCTTGGTAAAAATCGCTACAAGTAACCGTTCTCAAGATATTTGGAATGGAAATAGTCATACATTATTAACAAATAATAATCATGTTGAACTTTTTATTTTTTAAATTAATCATAAATTTTTCTTCGAAAAAATGATGAGGAAACAGTTTCTGTTGAACTTTTGGCACAAAAACATTTAAAATTTATAATTTCAGTCTAATAACTATTTAGTCAATATGTTTAATTTATGTCAATAATGACATGTATTGATTCTTTCCATTCCAAATATCTCGAGACCCATTACTCTTAGTGACTTTTACCGAGAGACCCTTTTTACGTAAAAAAACGCCGTAAATATATATTTTTTACTCGGTAGTTTTACACAGGTACATTATTATTATTTATTTTTTTTGTACGGCCGAAAAGTTATTACTTTTCACACCAGTTTAAAAATATGTAGGTAGCGCCCTCTACAAGTTGGAGTCATATTGACATAAAAATAAAATTTCTCATGTCAAAAAACTCCCAGACACCAATTTCCATCCAAATAATGATGTTACTTCAGAAATTATTAGGAAAAAATCGAAATAAAATAAAATTTCTACACCCTGTATCACCCAAAACTAAGCATTTTAGGACATACATTTATAGGAACTTTTTAACTTATTTTTATCTGCAAAATATGCTGCCGAAGTTTCCGGAATACAGTTCGGACTACCCTGTATTTCTGAAGTTTCGGCTTTAAGAAAATTAAATAAAAGAAATACTAATAAGCAGTAAAAGATACTACATTGTACCATGCTCTTCATATTATATTTCATATATGTACTATAAATACCAAGCATGCAAACTTATGAAAAGGATGGTAAAGCAGGTAAAGCATTCTAAATTTCAGCAAATAAAATACAAAATACTTGTCTTAAGATACTATTATAAGCTGCAATTATCAAATATTATACTATCAGACTTGCAACGGATAAGTGAAATATTTAACGTTGTTTTTTTTGCAACAAAATGTATCCTTCAGTAAAGAAAGTTTAACAAAAATGTCCCAAAATCGAATTGATGTTATACAGATTGTTAATTGGACGGTTACTTATTGGGGAACAGAATGGCAACACTGCCTACATTCCAAATAAATACTAAGCTAAGCTGCCGACTCGTCCCGTCGCGTCGTCTCTCGACGAGAGGGCCGAGGTTGTCATATTTCAACCATAAAGCTCTTGCCGCGAGTAATAAACAAATGAACAACCTGTATATTTAAGCGAAAAGGCAGAGATTGAAATGAACCAAGCGTTGTAATGTAACGGTTTGTAACACAAGCATTCGCTAGTAGTGATGGGAATACCGGTTCCACATTAGTCGCGTTACACTAGCGACCGTTCCAGACAAATATCGCGATTTTTTAACCGAGGCTCCGGCTTCCAAAGTGTCGCTGTTCCCACCTATGCGGTATTTCTGGGCACTGTATCTACCTACTCATCTCCCTGCCGTTATCTCTGTGTCCGCGCGAATTCATAAACAAGAACAATTCATAAACACCCCAAATTTGTAAACAATAAGCAACATGGTTAAAAAAATTTTGTTATGTTAGCTTTTAATTTTGAAAATAAAACTATTAAATAAAATAATATAACTTATTAGTATTCAATACTTTTTATTCGCCATCTTTTCTTCAGACTGAAGAAGAGCTTTTTATATTAAGTTTTATATTTTTGCCAATATTATTTAGATTTATATTCTTCTGATACACGTTACAACTGTTAGAATTTAAATTATAATACATACATTTGTAAGATAATTATATTTTTCTATCTTTTTTCTTAAAATCTGTTTACTTTTTTTAGATTAGCTTAAACAATAAAAAGTAACATAATTTGAACCATTATTCGAGATACCTACGCCATATGTTAAGTTTCTTTATCAACGTGTATGTTTTCATCTACTATATATACAGTTCGTGTGCTGGATAAAAAACATTTAAATAAACAGCAATATATTTTATACGTCGACTTGACGAGTACGTCACCGCAAATCGCTCCGCCCACTCATTTTATTGGCTACTTGCAAATTTGTCCAATTTTTATTGATGGGACGCGTCGTCTAATTTTTTACGAAAAACATCGAGAGAATATCGTTTCCCCTCTCACGGATACCCCGTAGCCACAGAACGGACAGACGTACTGTACTTATTGGTGAAAAGTTAGAAGTAAAATGGTCAAATATTCAAAATAAAATCAGTCTTACTTTATTCCCGTATGTTAGTAAAATGTAATTCCCTTTCTTTGCAGACTATATACTATATAACGCAAATTGGGATTATATTTTTATTATTATATTATTTAAAAGTAAGGTGCCCGATGGCGTAGAGGTACAGGCTCTCGTCTACCAATCTCAAGGTAGTGGGTTCTACAGTGTGCTTACACCCGGCGTTTCATCAGCCGACTATTTTTATCAAAATAAAAATAGTTTGAGTACCTAGGTCGACTCAGCCTTAAATGAGTACTTGGGATTCACAATCCTGAGGTAATAATAGGCGGTTGAAGCGTAGTGTTAGCCACATTACCTTCCTTGTATACCGAACGGCTCTAGCATGGCAAGCTGTACCTTGCTACTCCCAAGACGTTAAACGATATTATTTGAAAGTAGCTTTACAAATTTCCTTTTTTTTCGGCCATATTTCTTCTTTGTTTTTTTTATTTTTGAAAAAGTGTTTATTTGTAACTATCTAATGTACCTAACATGTATTTATTATCAATCAAAAATGCCTAGCACCTAGACCTACTCAAAAAATCACGATCTCGAAAGTAACGGGAGCATTAACGCCAATAGCGACCGATCAAAGCACGACACTACGTGCTTACCAGTTCCAGTTGCTACTGTTCGCAACCGAAGAAAACTCGACCCTACGAGCGCTCCAACAGTCGCGCGACCACTAGTACTGGAGCGAAATACATCGCGGTATAGATCGTTACTAGTTACATCCCTTCGCGACAGACGAAGCGGTCGAGATCGCGCGATGCTACGTACTTAACAGTTCCAGTTATTACTGTTCGGGACCGACGAAATCGCGACCCTAGGAGCGTGACGGCTGGAGCGAAACACGGCGCTATGCGGTTACTGCGGCTCGACCTTCCTCCAAGAGCGATTATAAATAATTTATTTGCAAATAAATTATTTATATACAAAAAATAGTTTTGTCGTTATAGATCGCCGTTCTTCAGTAACAGGTTCCTGATTCGTTGTGGAGCGCGTATGACGTTTCGCTAGTCGATTGCCGCGAAATAATTGGCGAACCAAGCGATTCGCGAACAACAACGGGGCTCCACACGACTGTCGGCTTTTTTTCAGCGAATTTCTTTCATTGTTACATTACAAGTCAGTACAGGTTCGGCGAATGTCCATATTCTAATCAGATATCTAGTAGATATAGTGTCTTCTTTAATTGTGTTTGCGTTAATTGGCAGGGTAAAAAAAATAAATAGCTAAAAAGTTTGAACAAACGTAGCACTCCCAATTTTTAGATCCGATATTTTAAAGGCTAGAAAAATATTGGAGCACAGCGAGCCGAGCATTCTGGCAAAACGACATTTTATTTCCAACGAAACGCTCGTCGCGAGCAGCGAATAAACGTTACATTACAGCGCTCGGCTCAAGTCAATTTACGTATTAAAAAAGAAGTCTGATAGTGTAATATTCAAATTATATGGGCGGGGCAAAGGATATGTGTTTTATAAAGTGGGAGGAGCGTGGGGGCGTGCTCTATCTTACGTAGTGGTGGGCGTTCCGGCGAGTTTGATCGGCTGCGGCAGGTTGAGGCTGTTGGGGTGCGCAGGCGCTGCCTTGTAACTGCAATAAGGCAGCGGAAAACGCCAACTGTATAGACTAGAATTGGGCAACGGTGATGGTTTTTGTAGTTGTTTTTGGCGGCGAGAGTTTCTTGTAGGCGTGGTTGGGGGCGTGTGTGGGTGATAGGGGGAGGAGTTTAGGCGCTAGGGCGTGTGTTAGTAGCCGGTGAAGTGTTATGTGACGTATAATAAGGTGGTAAATTACTAGAGAGGCATCGCTTTACAAAAACAGCACTATTTCCTCTCAAATTAAGTAGATATATTATTACTAATATAAATTTAGATTTATTAGATATATTATTTTACAGGGTGAGTCCTAAATAAGAATATATATTTTCAGGGTTGATAGATCTCAATAAAAGAAACAGATTTACTCTTTACTGTTTTTCAAAATAACCAAGTTATTCAAGTTATAAAAATAAAAAAAATATTTATTTCTAAAAAATTTTGAGAGCCACTGATTTTTTTTTGTATTTACATCCTGTGTCATAACCATGATAATATTAGGGATTAAGAATTTATACCGTGGAAAAAAACAGGCAGTTCCAAAAATTTTTCTAAAACTTACAGGAAAATTTAAAAGAGAATGCACGATTTTCAACATCTTTTTTTGTAAAATAACCTCAGAGACGTGTTCCTGAGACCGAAATATACCACCCCTAAAAATATTGCATTTATTTAAAACTTACCCTGTATAAATTAGATATTTTTATACATATACATTATTAATACCTAATGATCGAAAAAAAACGCCATGAAAGACGGCTGGGGAATGACAATCGATAATAATTTTAGCGAGGTCAATCTCTAGACGTCACTGCTAAAAATTGACACAAAAAATTGTCAAAAATTAGCACGTACAAATTATTGAAATATTAAAAAAGGATAGAATGTTTCCACAAAATTATTTCCAAAAAATATTTTTTTCCCGAATTTTAAACTCTTATTAAAAAAAATAAATAAAATATTAATTAAAACCTTCTTAAGGCCAACTGGCAGTAAGCTCCATTAAAAAATAAAGAAGAGTACGAGCCAAGTAAATAATGTGTAGAGTTTGACCTTTCCAAAATAATCATTGTTGTCATTCCCAGCCCTCTTTGACGCTGTTTTTTTTATCGAATGGTATAAGATTATAACTGAGAGATGGTACTGTTATTGTTAAGATATGCTAATTTTTTAAACTCATTTAAAATAAAAACACTAATTCGGATAATTTAGTCTCTTGTTATATAAATAAAATTTAACTAAATAATATATATCATATTTTGGCATTTATTTAATTTTTGGCAAAATAAAAAAACTGTTCTTTCAATTTTTAAAAAAAATTCTTAGTGTTTCTATTGAATTTATTGATGTTATCCAAAAAAAAAATACTAAAATTGATCCACTAACTGAAGTATACTTAGATTAACAAATAATTTTACCAAAACTGTATGTTTTGTTACCTTCCAAGTTTCGTGTCTTCCTCATCTGCCTTCTTTCTTCTAGCCTTTTCGAAGCACAGAGCTATGAGCCCGGTTCTGTTCACCAAACAGCACGTCACATCAACAATGAGCAAAATTATGATCACCGCCAACACCACGAGACCAATGATCATTGCACTCGACATTCTGGTGCCTCCAGCTGGCAACACTGGACCCACACCTAGAAAAATACACATGTAAAACACATAAACGTCTTATTGTGTCATATTAGTAATGGTAACCAAAGCCATCGAGCTAAAAAAAGTACATAGTAAGATAGAAGTGCACGTCTGAGAGAAATAAGTAAAAATAGAGTTGTGATACGAACAATTTTAGAACTTCTCTATGAGTACTTATTTTTCTGAAATATGTTTAGTTGTATAAAATAACTTTTAATAATTTTTATTACCGATATTAAAGCATGGAGTTTCATGTTATTTTATTCGACTATGTCGTGCCTGTAATTAGTGTGTAGGTATTAATAGAGAAAATAAAAACAAATCAAGGCTGAGAACTATGAAATTAAAGAAAAAAACAACGGTAAAGTGCGGTACAATAATGATATTCTCATGCCTACGCGAATTATTGTAA
Organism: Sitophilus oryzae; assembly: GCF_002938485.1. Classification (NCBI taxonomy): domain Eukaryota; kingdom Metazoa; phylum Arthropoda; class Insecta; order Coleoptera; family Curculionidae; genus Sitophilus; species Sitophilus oryzae. The sequence continues at coordinate 3,878,646 of NW_022146055.1, read as the reverse complement.
AACGGTATGTGAAAATGCGTCATTTGTTAATTTTAAATATGTATTGATATTTTATTTTTGTTGGTAAACAGATATAATACACGGTCGATGGTAGGTTGAAAGTTTATGGAGAACCGGTGATATTTTTGGATATTTGAGATCTTGAGATAAATATTAGGAGTATGTATCTTAAAAAAAAAATAATAATCATAAATAATCTTAATTAAATATTTTGAACGGGAAAGCGGTAATAATGGTCCTTTATGTTCCTTGAGTGTTTGTAATGTAATAACTGTTTATATATTTATAATTAATTCATTTTTATTTCCTAAAATATTTTTATTAAAAGAAAGTATGTAAAAGTGGGCAACGCTGTGCTAGTCAAGCTTAATCATGTGACTAAAAGTTTAATTGGTATGAACTATAGGTATTCGACCTGTGCAAAGTACCTGATTGAATGTTATAGAGGGAGGTTAAAAATAATATTAATTTCAGTTTCTTCAAAAATTGGTTGTCAACAATATAATGTCAATATACCGGGTGCGTCTCAAAAGTGGCTCACCCCTATAACTTTTTTATTTTTACAGTTAAAAAAACGAGATTTGGGATGTTGGTATATGACATAAATTAGGATTGATTGATGTATGCAATTGTTTTCGGTCACTTCCTGTTTCACCGGAAATGACTACAACTTTTGATTTTTAAATGGCACCTCGGTACTTTTTTACTTTATTTGGCAGAAAATAACACTCTGAATAGAATGACATATCATATGTCAACTTTTGACATTTTCTCATATAGTTTATTTGAAATTATAACTTGCAGTTCGTAACGAAAATTTGCCTCGAAATACCAAGTGTGTAGTACCAAATTATTCGTAAAAAAAAGCTTTTTCAAAATATGCTAATGAGCCACCCTCGTTCTATTTGAAAAAACTGAGATATGATTAAAAATACGATTTGAGCATTTTCTAACCGGCCAGGACAAGACACTAAAAACGTTAGACAATCAAATCTATTTTTCCAAGGCTCCTTGATTAAGGATTAGTGTTTTTAACATAACCAGGGCACTCTAGATTGAATTTTAAAATTTAATTTTGTTTTAAGCGAGAATGTCAGAAGTTGGCATATGATATGTCATTCTATTCAGAATGTCATTTTCTATCGAATAAAGTAAAAAAATATCGAGGGTGCCATTTAAAAATCAAAAGTCGTAGTTATTTCCGGTGAAACAGGAAGTGACCAAAAATAATTGAATACGTCAATCAATCCTAATTTATGTCATATACTAACATACCAAATCTCGTTTTTTTATCTGAAAAAATAAAAAAGTTATAGGGGTGAGCCACTTTTGAGGCGCACCCGGTATAATCTCTCGAATTTTTAATAGTGTTCACGCTATTCTACACGAATTATTGTAACCAAATGATTAGATTTTTGGAAATTGTGAGTGACGGTATCGTTGGAGGACTACTAAAACTACAATTTAAATAGAGTGTGTTCGATTTAAATTAAAAGAGTTATAACTGTTTAAAGCTAGTAATTCACACTCTGTATAAGGTAGTATTATTTTTATTATTGCAACACTAAATTTACTAAATAGAAAAACTTCAGTACAATATTTGGTTTTGAAAATTTAAATACATACGCCTGCGCCTAGAGACATAAAAGCATTAAAATTTTTCTGCATTTTCACACAATCGTAAATATTTCAGAAACGGTAAGATTAAAGTATGGTAAGCCTTAATCAAATTTACCTTTATTTTAACCGTGGAAACTAAAAATGTAATAATAAACAGCGTGTTCTATTTAAAAAAAATATAACTTTGACATTTTTTTATTTATTTGGGTCAGTTTCAAAAGGTACAAAAGGTACCTTTTGAGAATAATTTTAAATTGTGACTTTAGTAGTCTCATCACATATAATTTGGCTCCAATACTCCGTGTCGAATAGCGACAACAACTATATTATAGCCTAACCAAAGAAATAATAATGTGACAATGACATTTATTGTCTGTCATATTTTCGATGTAGTCTGTGGAAATCTTCCATGCCTCGTTGGACAGACTAGTTTCATTTTAAGAAAATCGTTACAGTGAAAATTATCAAACTTTATATTATAAAGTATAAACAAAAAGCATCTACATATCTATCAGTTAGAATTGTCAAATCTCTAAAACCGATCATTGTAATAAAAATATTAAAAGAAATCTCTCATATACCTACAATACATAATTATAATTTTATTATTAAAAGATCAATCTATTCATATAATATTAAAAAAAAAATGTTTTTATAACCTTCCAAAACAACCAATTATTAGTATTATATTTGAAAATATTCAATGAATTATTACCTGAATGATAATAATAATCATAATCCATATTGTTTTAATTATGTTAAATCAACAAATGACCAGATGACAATATCATTACTGCACTCATCACGATAAAGACGTTAATACTAATATTTTTTGTTAATATTTTTTAACAACATATACATAGCACCAATGCGGTATTTCATACAAACAGTAGCAAACCAGTTGAACATGTAGTAATATAATCGGTAAATAGTGTATGTATGAGTCATATTGAAGGTGATCGCCGCTAGTTACCAGGACTGCTTAATTATATACACACAAAAAATTGCTTTTACTAGGGATGTTCATAATTAAAAAAATATCGATATAACTAGTATTGATATTTTAAAGAAATATCAATATCGATATCAAATTTAGTAAATAGGCCTTTTTAAGGTTGATTCTCACTATACCTTCTGTTTTCGTTCCATATCCGTTTCGTATACCTTCCATATAATTTGACTGTATTGACACTACAGTATGTCCCCGGATTGTCTTAACAAGAGGAAAAACTTTTTTATTATTGACATTTTGAGAAAAATGCATTCTTCGTAAAAATGTTTGCTTGTTCTAAAATGGTTAATTCCGTTTAAACTTTTCGAAATTTCCATACCGTTTTAGAGAAAATTAAAGAAGATTTGTGAAGTGAAGTCCTAAAAATTAAAAGGCGTTTCTATGTTAATATAATTTTGATTTTATTCTCTGATAGATCGTTATAATTAATTTTCATTAACGTCATTTTTTTGATGTTCTTAAAGTATCATATTTTCTGATAACTATTATTACCCTTTCCGTAGCACTGAACTAAATAAATTTTGTGCTTCTTTAACATTTTAAAATAGCAAAAAATATGACGTTAATTAAAATTCTGTTAATAATATTCTATCAAAGAATGAAAAAGAAATTATATTACCATCGAAAAGAAACGCGTTTTGATTTATAGGACTTCAACTAGATTTTCAGACAGCGATGAGCTAAACTAAATCTCGGACAGGTTGGCTAGCGGCGACGGTATCGCCAGGTACATCTCGGACAGTTGGTTTGGTTTTGTGTCACGAAATCACCCATAAGGTTGCGCATCTTCTTATTTCTTCAATCAACAACTGTTAAATGTTTCAGAGCTTGAAATAGTAATTGAAATTATTCCAATCTTTATTTACCGCTGAGGTTAAAACGTCTCAAACTAAATACTTTAAAATTCCCAGTTTTTATAACATAATAATCAATCAGCCCTGGTAAAAGTTGCATAGAAATTACTACCGTTGCATTTAATTACTTTGGATTGATATTTGTGACGACAAAATGATTAAAGTCCTAGTAATTTGTTTTAATCTACATAATTCTACCTGCTATCAGCAATGTCAGCTGTCAGCGATTTGACTAAAATTATTATTTTCAACGAATAAATTCTATTAGTTTCTGACGAGTATTTTGATAAATAAATCATAATAATCATATTAAAAATTTATTCATCAAAATGTTTTATGTAAAAATACGTTTAACTGTAGTGAAAAAAATTGTCTGAAAAATCAATAATTTCAAATTACATACTTTCTTGAAAATTATTATTAGAAAAAGACATTTTGTATGTATTTCAATATAATTATTTTACTAAATAAGTAAAAAAAGAACATTGAAAAATAACAAAAATGTTAAGTCCTTATTTCAACATTCTACATAAGATTTGAACAAAAAAAATAAAATCTAGTACAACCTCAACTAATAATACCTATATACCGGGTGCGTCTCAAAAGTGGATCGCCCCTATAACTTTTTTATTTTTTCAGATAAAAACGAGATTTGGTATGTTAGTATATGACATAAATTAGAATTGATTGACGTATTCAATTCTTTTTCCTGTTTCACCGGAAATGACTACAAATTTTGATTTTTAAATGACACCCTCAATATTTTTTTAATTTATTCGATAGAAAATAACACTCTGATTAGAATGACATATCATATGTCAACTTTTGACATTTTTGGATATGGTTTATTTGAAATTGCAACATGGGGTTCATAAAAACAATTTGATTCGAAATACCAAGTGTGTGGTACCAAATTATTCGTAAACAAATGTTTTTTGCAAATTTGCTAATAAGCCACCCTCGTTCTATTTGAAAAAATTGAGATATGATTAAAAATACGATTTGGGCATCTTTTAACCGGCCAGGACAAGACACTAAAAATATTAGACGATCAATTTCTCCAAGGCTCCTTGATTAAAAATTTGGGTTTTTAACACAGCCATGGTCACCCTAGATTGAAATTTAAAATACGATTTTTAAGCAAAAATGATATGGAAGTCATTTAAAAGTCAAAATTTGTATCATTTCTTGTAAAATAAAGAAAGTGGCGGAAAAGAACTGAATACGTCATCAATCCTAATTTATTTCATATACTAACATCTAACATACCAAACCTCTTTTTTTATTTGAAAAATTAAAAAGTTATAGGAGTGAGTCACTTTTCAGACGTACCCAGTATATAAAAAAATGTAATTTAAATTTGTACTAAAGGTTACGAACTTAACATGGTATACATTATTTTTTTTATTTGAAAAATGTGTCATGGTCAAAATTCATTAATTATTTTAAAATTAACTAAAGGAGATTTAAATTTCTAATTTCTATGCAACATCCTTCGGCTAAATATATATGTGTATGGTTTTGAAGTGTTTTAAAGTTGACAGAATGACATTTTTGGCAGATGTATCAAAATGCTTATCGTAATCTTTTGTAATAGCTGTAAGACATATTTTTTCCACCAAAACTGTCATTTTTCTATAATATTTATATACACCTAAAGCTCATACTATAAAAATAAATATCGTATGGTCAAAAAACGGAGTAGGTTCCAAAATGGGGTAGAAATCAACCAATCTATTGTAATTTACTGTTCCTATCTAACGCCAAATAACACTATTATTGTGATATTATTGCATAGTGTATTGTTCTGTTCTTATAATGTATTTATTAACAAGTGTTTCATTACTCAAAGATTTAATATAAATCTCGAGACAGTAATGAAAAATGTCTTCCGTGTTTTGCATACATTTTATATAAGTACAACCACAAAAACTAGGTACAATATTTTATTCTGAAAATTATAAAATTAAGTTTTCAAAACTTGTCAATCATTATTTTTATTTTCAAACTATGGAGGTTAGAGGTAAGGATAAACATCTCTTATGGGACTTTATTTGAAAAAGTGTCATCAAAATGGCAATAATAAGGCCCAGTGAGCAAATTTTGTCACATTTATCGATAATTTAGTGATAACAACTTAGCTGTTATAAATAAAGTGAAATTAGTCAAAAAGAAATGCAACACCCGCCTTCAGAGATTCGTGCTTCTTTTAAACGCAGACTTTTTGCTGCAGCAGCGCCATACTAAGTCTTCCCTCTTTGATGACCCCCCAGTTTTCAATACACGAAGATATTTCTCCTCTACCTCTACCCTCCATATTTCAAACCTTCAAAAAAAGCAAAACATAACGCTCAGACTCGAATTAGAGTTTTTTTGATCATACGGTATTATAAAAAGGTTTATAAATAATTAAAAGAAAATATAAAATTTATAAATCGTCTGTGCTAAATCCGTTTTTATTGTTCTATCCAGAATAGGGTGTATTCAGGATAATAGGCTTTACAGATAATCCCTACAAGGATAAACGTTTGGATAGGGCCCAAAATAATTATCGTATCGTTATACAGAGTGGTCAAAATCAAGCTGAAGTAGTTAATATTGTTTGTTTAAATTAACCAACATCTTATACAAGTTGGTTAAATAAAATTGATCGCATTGAATTCCTGAAAGAATGCAGGTCAGGCAATTATACAATGTGGTCAATAATTTTGGACGCACATAAAGAAAAATTAGTTTCTTATTCATTTTTACATCTGATAAAAGTTTCGAAATTATTAAACTATATTATAGCCAATTAAACTAGTTCTATAAGATGTTTTTATCCTGAAATTATTAAGAACCACCCTGTATATTTTAGGTGATAACGTAATCCGTAACCCTATAATGGACTGTGAAGAATGGAGATTATGTGGGAGTGATTTAATTTTAGGTTCAGTGTGTTCTGTTTAGGTATAATAATGGCTACACAGAAATTATATTAGTGTACTCTAAAGATAAATAAAAAAATAAACATAGAGCAAGCCAGAAAAGGAAACTACTACAGATATAAATTAAACTAAGGTCTAACAGAGAAAACTAACTAACATATACAAAGGAAAGAGGTTATTTTTCAAAAACATCTTTTGATACGATATTAAATTTCGATTTTTTCTAACATTCTTCGGCTAAGTATTTGTATGTATGTATGTATGTATGGTAAATGTTTTAAAGTTAACAGAATGACATTTTTGGCAGATGTATCAAAGTACTTATCGAAATACTCTTTTGTAATAGTTATAAAGCCTAGTTGACACGGTCAAAGTTTACTTGGACCAAGTCAACCAGATGCTGTCATATAAATATACCTGTATAGATGTTGCGGGCGTCTCACTTTTACCGTTAATTGAAAGAATTGGGAAGATATGCAACCCAATGGGCAAATTCGTGACAAGGCTTATTTGATTTCCCCTTACGTCTTAATTACGGTGGAGCCCCAACTTGTTCTGCGGCCAACGCATAAAACTCATTTTCTCTAATTCGGCCAGCGAAGACGGTGTGCAACTGAAAGCGACAGTGTTGCCGTATTTAAATGTGTAATATCTGTAATACGTTTGACGAAAATATCTTTGGATGAAAAATCGGCGTTTGTGTATTAAAAATGTATTCGTGTTAAATATAGAATAAACAACAAAAATAAATATTCTTTTATAGGGACTGAATATTTCGTATGATCGAAAAAAGTCATTTCCAAGCCAACCCTGGCGCCGTTCTCTGTTTAATCATATAATAATATATTAAATTGTTTGTACCCAAAATCTGTAATTCTTAGTTCTGGCAACACTGTCTCTGACAATCACCTAGTCTGTCGACTGAAAGCAGAACTGCAGTACCGTATTTTTTATCTGCTGCGTTGTAAACGACGGATCAGCGCGCAACGGCACAGAGCTAAAAAAATCTCGGACAGGTTGATTAGCGGCGACGGTATCGCCAACTACATCTCGGACAGGTTTTGTCTCACAAAATCGCCCCTAAGGTTGCGCATCTTCTTATTTCCCCAATCAACGCTAATACTAAATTCATTTGCTTATACTCAAAACTAGGGTTTTTAAGAATTTTCGAAATAATATTTGACATGTTGTATTTTTTTAGAAATAATTGATATTTAATCGCATAGAGATGAATGTTATCATTGTGAAAAAATTTACTAGTCACTGTATAGTTTTCGAAATTCTAATATTAAGTTAGGTTAGATCAAAAATTATATTTAAAATTTTTGAAAAATAACCTTTTTTCACCTTTTTAAAGAAACACAAAGCTACGTACATTTTTTTCTTTGCCTCATTTTTCCAAGTCTCGTTGTTTTATAAACAACGTGTCCGATCGCGCACATCACATGATTACAGATGAACAAAAGCACAATAAAAAAAAGCAAAAAACGCCAAAAAAAGTAAATACAAAACACAACATCAGCTTTTGTTTTTTTTATTATTTTCAGTTAAGTAAAATTGACAAACTTCAACGGAAATATATAGTTTTTAAATTTATTGTCAATAATAATAATGGTAATAATAGAAATACTTTTATATAGAAACGAATCTCTTAAAACTAGGTATAGTTATGATGAATGAAATGAGGATTTTTTGGTTTTTATTATTTTGCGAACCCTATCCCAAATTTAATATTTTCTTTGTTAAAATATATAAAAAATTCCATATTTTGTTTTTTTGTTTGGAACACCTCTGTATGAAACATCCTGTATGTATATACGTTCCGTATGTATATTTCCTGTCCCGTTAATTTGACTAAACAGCGAGTTATATGATGCTAGAGAACATGTTAAACTTTTTTTATAGATAAATAGATAATTCAAATATATTTTTGTACTTGAGTTGTAGTATACTGTTTGTATTAAAAAGAATATGGTATATATTTTAACTCAAACGCAGTGGCCGTGTCATATAAGTTTAATGCCTTGTATAGCATAATGTCATAATATACAGTATGTCCCCGGATTGTCTTTACAAGAGGAAAAACTTTTTTATTATTCACTTTTAGAGGAAAATGCATTCTTCATAAAAATTTTTGCTTATTCCAAAATGATTTATCCCGTTTATACTTTTCCAAATCTTCATATCGTTTTATATATTTATGAGGATATTAAAAAAAGGCGAAAATATGGTAGAATTTTTATAAATTCAAAAGGCATTTCTATGGTAATATCATCCTATTACATTTTCCGATAACTATTAACACCCTTTCCATAGCATTGAACTAAATAAATTTTGAAACAGCTAAAAATATGACGTTAATTAAAATTCTATCAATAACAATCTATCAATGAATGAAATCGGAATGATATTAGCATAGAAACAACAAACTTTTGGTTTTTAGGACTTACACTAAAATTCAACTATATTTTCATGTTTTTTTTTAATTATCACGAAAACAGTATGGAAATTTGGAAAAGCATAAAGGAGATTAACCATTTTAGAACAAAATGGCAATAAAAAAGTGTTTCCTCTTGTTAAGACAATCCGGGGACATCCTGTATAATGATTTCCGAAATATAACAACTATATATTTTGGTACTTGGTCACCTAGCATTAAGAATAAAATAATGAAATGAAAATCATATACAACCAAGTTATGATATTATATATAAAAAAATACTATAAAATAAAAAAAAAAACGGTGTCAAAGACGGCTGATGAATGACAATCGATGATAATTTCGGAGAGGTCAATCCCTAGATGTTATTTATTTGGTCCATACTCTTCTTTATTTTTAGTGATGCCTACTGCCAGTTGGCCTTAAAAGGGTTGTAATTATTTTTATATTGGGTAATTTTTTAAAAATTTATAATGGGTAATAAATTATTTTTAAATGGTGTTTAAAAATCGAGAAAAAATATTAATTGTAAATTTAATTTTTAAGATTTGTTTTTCTGGGAACGCTATCATTTTTTAATCTTTAGAATTAGTGAGTTTTATGTCAATTTTAAGTAAATGACGTCTGGACAATTGCCCTTGCCAAAATTATCATCGATTGTCATTTCCCGGCCATCTTTGACGCTTTTCTTTTCGATCGTATGGAATAAACTCTTAAAAAGAGTTAATTCATCATCACATTGCGGCATTTGTAAAAAAATATAGTATATAGTATCCCACTTAATATAACTAAAACTTTCGTTTGAAAATATAGTTGAGCTACCCTGTTTATTTTATAAAATATTCGCCACCATTACTAGTATGTAAGTATTAAATAAAACTGAAACATAAAACTCTATATGGAGCTTTTTCAGAATGTTGATAGAGAGAGTCACCCTGTATATAGGAGATTAGAGACAATGCATTCGTGGTGACATATGGCAAATTTCATCCATATCTAACATCGAGAACGCGATCGAACTAAATTAGAATGGAATTAATATTACGTTAAGTGGTTGTTTTCGATTATCGTCTAATGTCGTACAGGAAACCAGAATTCTGTGCCTAATGTGTAAACGCATTATATGACATCTAGATAATCTAAATGCTAGTGTAATCAGTAGATATGGTGTTAGCATTTCTCGTGGACATGTATAAAAGATGGACTAAACCACATATATCTAAGAACTAAACGAAGAGCACTTTCTTACGTAGAAAAGTATTTTATATCACTTGTTAAAATTACTGTATCTATAAGAATAAAACAACTACCACCAGTAGTAAGTACTCTCTACGGTAATAAAAAGTACCATTTCAAGGCTGTTACGGAATTTTACACTATCGCCGTTCGCTATGGCACTAAAATGTGTGTCAATCTTAGAGTAAAGGTGTTAATCAATCCTAATTTATGTTTCTCGGATGCGTCTCAAAAGTGGCTCACCCCTATAACTTTTTATATTTTCAAATAAAAAAAACAGATTTGGTATGTTCATACATGACATAAATTAGGATTAATTGACGTATCCAATTGTTTTTGGGCACTTCCTGTTTCATCGGAAATGATCACAACTTTAGATTTTGAAATAGCATCCTCCGTATATTTCTACTTTATTCGATAGAAAATGACAATCTTAATAAAATGACATATCATGTCAACTTTTGACATTTTCGCATATGGTTTATTTGAAGTTGTAACATGCTGTTCATAAGGAAAATTTGTGTATGGTTCGTATAATAAGTGTATGGTTCGTAAAAAAATACTTTTTCTAAATATGCTACTGACCAACCCTTGTTCCATATGAAAAAATGAGATATTATTAAAATATGATTTGGGAAACTTTTACCCGGTCAGGACAAGACACTAAAACCATTAGACGATTAAATATATTTTTCCAAGACTCCTTGATTAAAAATTAGTGTTTTTAACACAGCCATGGCACTCTAGATTGAAATTTAAAATACAATTTTTTAAGCTAAAATGTCAAAAGTTGACATATGATATATCATTCAGAGTGTAATTTTCTATCAAATAAAGTAAAAATATAGCGGCGGTGTCATTTAAAAATCAATTTCCGGTGAAACAGGAAGTGATTAAAAATAATAGAATACGCCAATCAAACCTAATTTATGTCATATACTAACATACCAAATTTCATTTTTTTATCTGAAAAAATAAAAAAGTTATGGGGGTGAGCCATTTTTCAAAAACACCCGGTATTTGTACGGTAAGGTTTGTCTATTTATATTAATTATCTGTGGTTCGATTTCATTTGTATACCGCGTGTATCTCAAAAGTGCCACACCCCTATAACTTTTTTATTTTTTCGGATAAAAAATCGAGATTTGGTATGTGGTATGTATTTGACATAAATTATAATTAAATTGACGTATTCAATTGTTTTTGGTCATTTCCTGTTTCACCGGAAATGGCTACAAATTTTGATTTTTAAATGGCACCCTCGGTATATTTCTACTTTATTCGATAAAAAATTACACTCAGAATAGAATGACATAGTATTTTTTTGTATTTTGACATTTTCGCATATGGTTTATTTGAAACTGTAACATGCGGTTCATAATGACAATTTGACTCGAAATACCAAGTGTATGGTACCAAATTATCCGTAAAAAAGTGCTTTTTCTAAATATTCTAATGAGCCACCCTTGTTCCCTTTGAAACAATTGAGATATGATTAAAAATACGATTTGAGCATCTTTTAACCGGCCAAGACAAAACATGAAAAACATTAGACGATCAAATCTATTTTTCCAAAGCTCCTTGATTAAAAATTAGTGTTTTTAATACAGCCATGGCACACTAGATTGAAATTTAAAATACGATTTTTTTATAAATAGAAATGTCAAAAGTTGACATATTATCGAATAAAGTAGAAATATACAAGTGCCATTTAAAAATCAAAAGTTGTAGTCATTTCCGGTGCAACCGAAAGTGACCAAAAACAATTGAATACGTCGATCAATCCTAATTTACATATATGTCATATACTAACATACCAAATATCATTTTTTTATCTGAAAAAATAAAAAAGTTATAGGGGGTGAGCCACTTTCGAGACGCATCCGGTATAAATTAATTCTTATGATTCATTTAACACCTCAAAGTTAGTAGAATAAATTAGTAAAAATGTGAAAAAATCCTAGGAGCAGCTGTATCATTAGAAATTAGCTTATAAAACAATAAACTTTTTTATTTCTAATCGCAACGACAAAATAACTCATTACAGTCGCACACGCGCAATAGCGTAAAATATAAGTTAAAAGTTTGTTAATTTTTTTTACTAATTGAAAAGTATACCACTAATTTTGACGTTCTTAATGCTTACATTGGAATTAGAGGATCAAATAATTACGTTATTTAAAACCACTATAAATTCCTTTCAAATTTTTTCAAAGTTCTCGATGAGTGGCAAAAATTTATTTATAAATTATGTTCTCCATATTTATTCGGTCCATGCTTTCGCAGTTTTGGTTAAAACTTTAAATATTATCAATTTATAATTAAAAATTGTATTATTTAGTGTTTACACCCCTTAAAATTATGAGATATTGTTCGCAAAATAATATCTGACCACATGCATTAACTATATTTCATGCTGTTATATACATACTTCCCCAAATAATTTAAATTAAATTTATGTTTATAAAGTATCGAATGATACCAAATGTACTTTATCCATAATATTGGCAGCACATGAATTAAATATATTCAGTCTTACTTTATATCGTTCTGTATTATAATTAAATATTTATTAAATATTATTTTCTTTTTTGGAAACTTTGGTGGTAATGTTAAAAGTAATGATGCTGCGAATATTGGATTTAACCAATCTATAAAATATGTGACTTACATAACATTGAAATAATGATATAACATTAGTGCACATCAATATTTTCACTTTAACCTTGGAATCACTTATATATTAGTACGATTGGCAGGGGGGGGGGTTGATTTGCTAGTGTTAAACACGCTTTAAAACACAACATTGTTAAACACGATTTCATGCTTACTATCATATCATTCGTTCAAGTTTTGATTCATACATGTTGGACTTACTAGATGGACAAAGAGAAGAGATTTTTTTATAATTTCTGGTTTTGGATGTATTTTTTAATATAATATAATTTTTTAATTGTATATGGTACAGTAAAAGTTGGAAATCAGTGATTGTTAACAATTACTAGTAAAAGCTCACATTCACTGATTTGCCTAATACTACGCCAGTAAAAGATCAACAGCTATCTTTGAAACCAACTTTTACTAGTGAATGCTAGCATTCCTTGGACGATAGCAGTGAGTTTGAAAGATTCAGCAACCTAACCGCACTTGCCTTGTATAATAGAATAACTTCGAGAATAACTTTTACTGTCAACCTTTAGTAAATGTTACTTTCACTAGTGAATGTTAGGAGTTACCAGGAAAAGTCGACAAATCTCTTTAAAATACCACATTCACTGGTCCAATGCGTAATTGCTAGCATTTCCTAGTGAATGTTAACAATCAGTGAATTTCCGACTTTCACTGTAACATATACAGGGTGGGCCATTGAAAACTTACAATGGCTATAATTTTTAAACCAAAAAAGATATCAAAAAAATGAAAAATACCGTTTCTATAATGTCGAGGGGGAATACATATGACGTATTTTTTGAACCACCCCAACCTACCCCTTAGGAGGCACCCCTACTCACTTGAAAATCTTAAATGGCAACATCCCACTTGTGGCGTCTTTTTGGAAAGCTCATGAAAAATGCTAAATGATGATCATAAAGTTTTTAAAGTGAAATTGAAAAATTACCCTTACACGAACAATTAGGTGGACATTAATGAAAAAGGTGATTTTTTCAGCATAAGTTACAAATTGGGACCCAGCTAAATGACGCAAATGAAGTATTTTTCAAACCACCCCAACCCACCCCTAGGTGGCACCCCCTCACTTCTAATCTCAAGATAGCGATAGCCCACTTCTGACACTTTTTTGAAAAGCTAATTGAAATTGCTAAAGGATGGTCATACAGACTTCAACTTAATTACTGGTTAGTGACAAGAAATGTAGGTGTGACAATTTGAAAAAAATTTAAAATGTATAAAAAATAATATTTCGACATGCTTCAGTTCTCCTCTGCCGCAATTCTTGCAACGAACCTGGTTTTGTCTTGTAGACTATGGATTTAGTGTAACCCCACAAGGAAAAGTCTAAAGGAGTGAGATCAGGTGACCTTGGCGGCCACTCGATTAGACCCCATCTGCCAATCCATTGCCTTGGATAATATTTATCCAACCACCGCTTTGTAACAGTAGAATAATGCGAAGGGGTTCTATCTTGCTGGAAGTGTATGAGGTCTTCATTAAGAGTTATAATAAATTTCTTTGTACCAGCTTTTTTTTCTCGCAATCGTTCATGGATACAAATATAATTAATTCTATTGATTTTGACACGTTTTGAGATTTTTGTTTTATTTTTAGGCTCTATTTTTTTCGTTCTTTTTTATGACAGTCGTTCAGCATTTTTTATACGCTTTCCAAAGAGGTGTCACAAGTGAGGTATCGCTATCTTAAGGTTAGAAGTGAGGGGTGGCACCTAGGGGTGGGTCGGGGTAGTTTGAAAAAAACATCATTTAGCTGGGTCCCAATTTGTAACTTGTGCTGAAAAAATCACTTTTCTCATTAATGTCCACCTAATTTTTCGTGTAAGGGGTAGTTTTTCAATTTCACCCTAAAAACTTTATGATCATCGTTTAGCATTTTTCATGGGCTTTCCAAAAAGGCGCCACGAGTGGGGTGTTGCCATTTAAGATTTTCAAGTGAGTAGTGGTGCCGCCTTAGGGGTAGGTCGGTGTGGTTCAAAAAATACGTCATATGTATTCCCCCTCGATATTATAGAAACGGTATTTTTATTTTTTTGATATCTTTTTTGGTTTAAAAATTATAGCCATTGTAAGTTTTCAGTGGCCCACTGTATACCATTTAAACGCCTTGGGAGTAATAAGGTACCGCACTGGAACCTTGGATTTTCCAAACCGGAATACTGAAAATCTCGAAAAATTTAAATGCCTAATCTAAACTGATACGACTTTATACACTTTAATATTTCAAAGACCACATTTTATTTATACTAAGCAGAACGTCAATATCTAAAGGTTAAATTTCCCTGTTTCCTATGTATTATTTTATTTTTCAACAAGAATTGATGTTACTTCGTTTTGTCAGTTTTAATAAATCTCTTTTCTCATTTACTTTTTCATACAGTGTGAGTTTCCTACGATGTTCTCTATGGGTATCTCGGAAACTACTGGAGATAGAGAGTCGGTTAAATAGGGAAAGAATTGCAGTTTTGTGGGGTCATAAATATGCGCCTTTCAGATTTTTGAAAAAGTTTATGGCTTACTAGATATTTCAAAAAAAAGAAATTTCGGCTATTTTAAAAATTGTCCCTAATTCCCTTATAAGCTATTTTAGACAAAAAGTTTTCAGATAAAAGTGGTAGATAATCACAATCTTAATGATGTTCTGTCCTCCGTTTTTTTAAACCTGTCATTTTTGAGATATGACACAAACATATGTTATCATCGCCATTATGAAATAGTCATGTCTGCCAGCGCGATCCCGAGGCTTAAAGAGGGGGCGGTCAATCGAAAGAGTGAAATTTTCACACTAAAAATATTATAAGGTACACGAGTTATAATTGCCAAATAGCTTTTATTTATTATTAAGAAACGTGTAAAATTGTTGACAGACATTTTTCTCGTGGCTAAAATGCCGGCAGACAACGCAAAACAGGCATGTAATTTTGACAAAAAAAATTCTTTTCATCCATTCTTTTAGTGTGTAGCAATAGATTAAAGCCATAGACTAACTTTGCGGGCAACAGGCAGTTATAAAAAGTTTTCTAAAATAAACAGAAAAATTTAAACAAAAATGCACGATTTTCTAAAAATTCTACGGTGCAGATATCGACTCAGAGGAAGACTCTGAGGTTTGCGAGAGCGAGGATCTGCAGTGCGATTGTTTATTGAAATAATAAAAAAAATATTTATAATATATATCATATACATGATTTATCTATACTTAAATGGATGAGGCGGTGAGCGTTCCCTGAAAGCGCTAGAGTAATATGGCGCTTTTGATAACTGTGTGCAGCTGATTTAGCCACGATCTTTTTGTCTGCCCTTTTTATATACGGCTTTTACAATAAATAAATATGACATTCTACCAATCAGCATGCATGTAGGCCAGAATTTTTTTCATTCTTCAAATTTCATTTTTTAATAATTTCATGCCTCTTTCGCGTTGTGTGTCGGCATTTTACTGACTAGAAAAATGTCTGCCAACAATTTTCCACGTTTCTTAATAACAAATAAAAGCTATTTTCGCAATTATAACTCGTGTACCTTAAGATATTTCTAGTGTCAAAATTCTATCTAATTTTTAAGCAATTTCACTTAGCCATGGAAACAAGTTTAATCGTCTTTGCTCTCAGAAATGTGAAGTTGTCACATCCAAACTTTGTAAATTAAAATAAACAAAAATTGTAAATATGAATTTTTCAAATGCTACACAACTCATAATAATTGCAATAAATCATTATAAGTGTTAAATATTAAAATTATATTTAAAATGATACAATCGTTAACAACTTAAGGTAAGTTGACATTCGTCTGCATTCGTTTTGTATTTTTAGCTGCTCAGTTTTAATTTAAAAATAGATGCAGTTTTCAAAAGTTATATCTTCAATTGTTAAAATCTGTTTGGCCAGAATCGTTCAAATTTAGACATGTGTATTCAGCATATGCAGACCTTAAAAAGAACAATTTATGACTTTGCTGTAACATCACCAGGGGAGTCAGTGTCTGAACAGTTCAAAATTTGCATGGGATTTCCTGTGTTTCCAACGACCCGGTAGGTGTGCTCCACCCAAAATTGTACAAACTTTTCACTAGGGTAAAGTCATACACTACTGAGAAATAGGGTATGATATATTGTAAGTATTCCAACTAATGTTTTATTAAAAAATCTACATTTTGAAACCTAACAGACGAGATTAAAAAGCACTCTGTATAAAGAGTTTAAAAATATAAAATCCCTTCTCTTCGTCCATTATCACTAAAATTACGGGACGCGTTAATAAAGAAAACGTCAAACTGTGACATGAAAACAAAAAGAAAAAAAAAATAGAAATTCTGGTGAAAGCCCAATAAAAACGGATTTGCTGTTGCTCTTGCTCCCTTCGTTGCAAAAGAACAAAAAAAGGACAAAGACAGGATGAAAAGCAGGAAAAACTTATAGCATGCTACTGTAACTGCTGCAAGAGAAACATATTTTTTCCTCTCCGATGCTACTGCTGCTGGTGAGACATGCATTTTTAATTAAGCCGTAGTATAAAGTAAGAAGAAAAAATTGTCGCTTTTTTTTGGGAAAGGACTAAAATCCGTTTTGAAACACGTTTGGGTCTCTAAAATTTATAATTGGAAGGGATATAGAATTTCAACGCTGGTTTTAAAAAGTTTTAATGAGACTATGTCTATTTTTTGAAAGTTTTCGATGTATAGTAAACAATTCGTCTGGCCCTGATTTAATTTAACTAGTTTTTAATGTCTATCCAACAGTTAGATATGTCGTAATACCTTGTTACCTGTACCTTGCTACTCCCACCTTTACATGATCTAAAAATTTCATTTCTTCAATATATTTAAGGGTCTTAAAACTAAAATATGTTTTTGAATACAGTATACAGGGTGGTCCGAACTGTATTCCGGAAACTTCGACAGCGTATTCTGCAGATAAAAATAGGTAAAAAGTTCCTATAAATATATGTCCTAGAATGCTTAGTTTCGGAGAGACAGGGTGTACAAGTTTCATACATATTTCGATTTATTTCTAAATAATTTATGAAGTAACGTCAATATATGGATGAAAATTGGTTTCTGGGAGTTTTTTAACATGAGAAATTTGATTTTGATGTCAATATGACTCCTACTTGTAGAGGGCGCCACCTACATATTTTTTAACTGGGTTGAAGGGTGATAACTTTTTGTCCGTACCTGTATAAAATTAGTGAGTAAAAAAATATAAATTTACGACGTTTTTTACCTATAAAATGACTTGGTAAAAATCGCTACAATTAATGGTTCTCGAGATATTTAGAATCGAAATTATCAAGATCTATCATCATTGACATAAATTAAACATGTTGACTAACACTAAATTCGACTGAAATCATAACTTTGTGCCAAAAGTTCAACAGAAACTGTATCTATCATCATTTTTTCGCAGAAAAAATTATGATTAATTTAAAAAAATAAAAAATTTCCAAATTTATTATTTCAGTCAAATAACTATCTACTCAACGTTTTTTTTTGTCAATAATGACATGTATTGACTATTTCCATTTTAAATATCTTGAGAATGGTTGCTCGTAGCGATCTTTACCAAGAGACATTTTTTAGGTAAAAAGTTACGGAAATGTATATTTTTCCACTCAGTAGTTTTATACAGGTACGGACGGAAAGTTATTATTCTTCAAATGAGTTAAAACACATGTACCCAAGTAGCATTTGGGCGTTATCTAACGTCGGGTATACGTCGCGTTCAATAAACCCGACGTCGAGTACCAACGTCGGTTCGACCGCCTGACGACCCTTATTTGCACCTAAATGGGGAATACAGATTCGGGTCGCGTCAACGTCGGTATCTGACCTAATAGGGAATGTAATTCTACCAATTACCAACGTCATATTACGTTGAATTTTAGTCACTTAAAATTCGTCGCTAAGCACTAGCACAATACTTTTAGTTTCATATGCGCTACCAAGAATACATAAAAACCTAACCAAACTACCTAATTACAAATGGATTCATAATCACTCCTCGAATATAAGTACCTACCTAATTTCATATTATAATAATTCTGAATCATTAATCCAGACATCAGTTTTGTCAATGGAAGTCACTTTTTTGAGATATCTGATTAAAATACTCCGGAAAACAACGAGCGCCTTCAAAATTAGGTCGATTTATAAAATAAAAATATTTATAAAAAAGTAACTCACAAAATATTTTTTTTTATTTTCTAGCTGGTTTAATCATAAAACTGTACTGTGGTTCCCCCAAACTCAACCTTATCAATCTTATTCTACTAGAAATCGGAATGTGAATATAAATTTTAAAAACAAAAAACGATTTTAAAATGGCTGACAATCGGATACTTGTTAAGAATGGCGGATTTCTGTGTCCGACTTAATATGAACTACCAATATACAAATTCCAACTGGGTCTCCAACATTAGTCGTCTCACACGACCGAAGTCATCAAACCGGACGACCGGCAATCGTATTATGACGTATATAATTCCAACGTACGCCACGTAACCTCACTTTGCGTATCAGTGATTTGTGGATTTGTGCAACTATATTTTAGTTTTTGTTTTCTCCTTAAAAAAAATGGGCAGCCACTTTTTTAAGATAGTATATATACAAAATTTAAAAGAATTGGAACCAGTACCTCACATGTGGGAGGAGGATGGGGTCTGCTGGTTTCCTAAGCTAAAAAAAGAAATTAAGATGCACCAGTGTAATGCAGCATCTCTTCCGGATAAAAAGCATTCGTGGGTGGAGGCAAGACATCACTACTACTATTATTATTTTGCAAAAGCCTCGACCTCTATCTTTAAAATGTAGATGAATGTCTAAATGCCTTTTTAGTGTTTTTTTAGGCATAATAAAAAAAATTAAGTTTGTTTACAAAAACTTTTTATTAGGTTATGTTCATGATGTTCATTAGGCCGCAAATGCTACTTAATGGGTTGTATTTACGAACGTAAATAGAGATACGTAAATTAGGTTATAAATATGAACATAAAATAGAACAAAATATAATTGGACGTTACTTTAGGGATTATCAGTGAGACGTATCCTATTCGGACAACAGGTAGACGTCGGGCTAGTTCAAGTATATGTACGTCGTGCAAGCCAACGTGGGAACGACGTTGGGAAATTAATAAAAATGGAACGTTGTTATTTTGTACGTTGACAGATCGTTGGATTTACCGACTCGGATCCAACGACGTCGCTTTTAATAGGAAAGCGACGTCACCGGTCGCATCACCAGCACCCGACCTTAATTTGCACAAAGTCTGACGTCGCTTCAGGTCAGATTTAGTTCGAAGTCACATAGATGCTACTTGGGTAGGTGGCGCCCCCTACAAATAGAAGTCATATTGATATCAAAATCAAATTTCTCGTGTCAAAAAACTCCCAGACACCAATTTTCATCCCAATGTTGACGTAACTTCAGAAATTATTAGGAAAAAATCTCTAAATAAAAATGAAATATATCTCCTGTATCACCCTGTATCTCCGAAACTAAGCATTTTAGGACATACATTTATACGAACTTTTTTACTTATTTTTATCTGCAGAATATGCTGCCGAAGTTTCCGGAATATAATTCGGACCACCCAGTTGTCCTAATGTTTCGTAGACATAGAACTATTACGTATTTTTGTAATCAAAATAACTTCATTGAATACAATTTACCTCTATACAAAAGTGCTTCGTTTGCCCCTTAGACGACATCACATTTTAAAAAAATTAAAACATTTTTTCAGATATTTTAAGAACCGTTATTCCGATTTGAGTGAGATTTTGAGTGTCTATGTTTTGCTAAGTTTTAACATTTGACTTTCACCAAAATCAGGAAAAAGTACGGGAGGGGTGAAAATTACCCCACCCCTACTTACCTAAATTTTAGTATAAATATTTTCCAACTCAACCGATGACAGATTTTTTTTTCGTAAATGGTCCTTCTAGTAATTAATACATTTTTTGTCTCTTGTAAAAAAACGCAACCGTGCATGCTTTTTGAGAAACAAAAATATTTTTCCAAAGCTGACTGCCAAAAAATGTTTTTTGTCACATCAAGCTATAGAGACGCATAAAATATATTATACTTTAATAATGTAGTTGGCGAAGATATGGCATTTTATGTTAGTATCATAAATAATACTTGGCAATAAGCTTCATAAAAAGCTGAAAAAATTAATACATTTTAAGTTAATTAACGTCGTGGTTTATTTTTTATAAATCGTCGTGGAATATTGAAAGTCATATATTTTGTAGGTCAGCTTTCGAAAAATAAATTTTCAAAAAAATTCTCAAAAACTATGCGATGTGACGTTTTTGGCAAGAGAGGAAATATAGAGGGACCATTTTACGAAAAGAAAATCTATCGTCGGTAGAGTTGGAAAATATTTGTACGAAAATTTATGTAGTGTTGGGGATAATTTTCACCCTTCCTGTACATTTTCTTGATTTTTGTGAAAGTCAAATGTAAAAGCACTTAGCAAAACAGGACAGCCAAAATCTCATTCAAATTGGAATAACGTTTCTTAAAATATCTGAAAAAATGTGTTTATTTTTTAAAATTTGATGCAAATATTTTCAGGGCTGGTATATATCAATAAGAAGCATATTTTATCTTTAGTGTCTCTCAAATAAGTCCAAAATAACCAAGTTATGTTTGAAAATAATTTTAAAAAATATTTTAAAAATTAAAAAAAATGATTTTTTGCTCAAATTTTGAGAACCAATGGATATTTTCTGGGTTTTCTTGTAAATTTAATATACTACCTATATTGCCAGAATATCATATATGTTTTTTTAACTAAAAATTTAAAAATTCCCAATATTTTTTTTGGCCAAAAAATCTTCATAGACGTGTTTCTGGGGTCGAAATATACTACCCCTAAAAATATTTGCACTTATTTAAAACACCCTGTAAAAAATATGGTAGAGTGAAATCAGAGATTCTGATTACGCTTATTGAAATTTATTTTGAGGTCTTTAGAAAAAAATTATAATTTATCAAAATATAATTCTCAATTTCTTATTTAATACTAATGCGGTTCTGTGTCTTCAGTTTGTAGATTTATTAACTCTTTTCTCTAGATTTTGTAGTTATTAGTTACAAAATTAAATAAAACAAGCATCTCTTGTATCAATCAAATTCAAAAAATGTACTTAAAATAAAAATGATACATTTTTCTACCGTGAACAATAGCTTATTAAATTTCCTTTTCCTGCACAGAACTATTTAATTATAAGAAACAACCGCTCTCTTGCATCTGTATTACTCTGCTAAATTCCTGAACATTAACTCTTCGAAATACAATTCCGAAAGCACTTGTGCATTCTGCATAATCGCTTCAAAGCTTCGTAAATCTACCTCTAATTGCTCTGCGGCTCTAAATTATAAATAAATAAAATTATCACAACGCAACAACTGTGTGCATTTGACGCTAACTCGCCAAGAAAATAATCGAGGCTTGATGCGAATTTAAACGGTCAAATTGGCCTAAATTTGGCAACTACGCAATGGAAATGGTGGTTAAAGCGGTGCCATGTCCAGGCAGATTGTCGCCGCGGCGCATTTTGAATTGTTTTGGAGTAATGTAAATTCATAATTTAATAAAGTACGATAGTAATTTCTTGTTTTACTGTGGTAGAGATATATTTTGTGCGAATGAAGCCGGTAGACAATACGAAAATTAAAATACAATGACTTTTAGTGTAATGAATAGTTTACATACTTGAGAGAATTTAGTTTGAGTTACTAGAAGCCAGTTAGAATAGAATTTCATAACTTAACGAAATATGATGCACGATTTTTTACTTCCGATATATTCAGTGTGTCTGTAGCTAGTAGATGCTGTAAAATAACTAATAAAGTTTAAATTGGACGGTTAAATAATAAGAGTATAGTCCACTAAAATATGTTCACTTTCAGTTGAATTGTGATTTATGTAACTAGACATGACCGATTCACAATTTATCTTGTATACAGAATTCTGGTAGTGTTTATGATTGAATAAAAGATACGGGTTGTTTGTGTGATTCTGGTTTGATTCGTAGCTACAGGGGGTTAAAGTCTTTTTTTTTTCGATTTATTATAATTTTTTTCTAAGTGGTTTAAGCGAATGACATTTTGAGGGTAAACGTTACTATAAGTATTATATATTATAATGCTAAAAAAGTGTTAAGAGATTCACCAGGGACGTGCATATTGGTACAGATAACATAGTATTGAAATATCTGTTATTATTTGAATATTTTTCTAAAACAAGCTGTGCGCCACTGACCTCTTTCCCTTGTCAGCATAGTTGTGTATGATGTTTAATGCCGTTTAAAAGTTATCTCTTGATATTTTGTCTATTTCGGTCTCCGTGACATGAAGGTAATTTTATTAATATGCCCTATCCAAGTCTAATAGCAATCTTTAAAAAAAATATTGTCATAACTGGCTGAAGTGTTTGTTATGTTTCATTGAGTTCTCATAAATAGATATGCTCACTGATTCCTCATAAAATACACTCAGATGCAAAAAAAACGCAACGTAGAAATTTTTGGTTAAATTTAAAGTGTTATATTTATTTTTAGCCCTATTTTCATTAATTTTTTAGCAAGTTGGGAATAATTATATAAACTTTAATTTGAAAACTCAGCGGTGCATTTTGAATTGTTCCGGAGTAATGTAAATTCATAATTTAAGAAAGTACGATGGTTATTTCTTTTAATAAAGTACGGTGGTATTTTGCATATTATACAGGTTTAATCGAGGTGTCGTTTTTTACCCTAACTTTAAAACACCCTGTGCAATAATTTCATCTGTAAATTTTCTTAAAGTATAATTTTACGGTCAGAACCTCCGGGGCATTTTGTTTTTTTATTCATATCAATACATGCTTTGGTTAATTTTTAAGAGCGAAATTAACTGATAACGATCAATTTGCAATTTTTTTAATTATCATTACTTTTTGATGTAATAATAATAATAGCTCCCGTATATAGCGTTTAACGCGTTGGGAGTAGCAAGGCACAGCTTGCCATACTAGAGCCGTTCGGTATACCAGGAAGGTAATGTGGCTAGCACTACGCTTCAACCGCCTATTATTACCTCAGGATTGTGAATCCCAAGTACTCATTTAAGGCTGAGTCGACCTAGGTACCCAAACTATTTTTTATTTTAATGAAAATAGTCGGCTGATGCAATGCCGGTTGTGGGATTATCAAATACTTTTTGATGTAATTTTTTAACATGACGAGATGGTTTTGGTGACTACTGTCGTAACGTCATATTACACTGCATTGGATACTCTATTCTAAATAAAAAAACGTTAACGACTAGAGATACAGTCCGGGTTTTAATAAACATTAGTAAAGGTAACAGAACTAACGATATTAAAGAAAACATCTACAATACTCATGTATACAAACAAAAAAAAATTGCAAAAAATTCTCTAATACTTTGCATTGCCGCCCTTCGCTGCTATAACTGCCTGTATACGTCCGTTTACACTGTCATTGAGACTGCGTATATCATGTTGCGTTATGTTTTTCCATTCTTCTTTAAGGGCCAAGCGAAGTTCATTTAATTAAGCTGGTACTGCCAAGCATTTGCCAAACGTCGAACATGATGGGTAGTTCATAGCAGTATATAGTTCACAGTAATTACCAAAGCCGCCTTGTCACTTTGAAAAATAACTTGAGAAATGATAATTGAAAAAATTGCAAATTGTTGGTGGCTCATTTCGCTCTTAAAAATTAACAAAGGCATGTATTGGCATGATTCAAAAAACAAAATACTGAGAAGACATAGTTCTGACCGTAGAATTATATTTTAGGAAAATGTACACACAAAATTATTTCTCAGGGTGTTTTAAAGTTAAGGTAAAAAACAACCCCTCGATTAACCTTGTATAATATGCCAAATACTAAAGTTTATAAAAAAATGAGTTTACGAATAAAAGGTGATATAATTATATACAGCTTGCTAAAAAATTCATGAAAATAGGGCTAAAAATAACAAAAGTATAACACTTTAAATTTGATAAAAATGTTCTCCGTTGCGTTTTTTTTTGCATTTTTTTGAGTGTATATTATGAAAAGTCCCTGTAAACATGAGTGACTATTGATAGTTCTAAAGATACAGGATGTTAAAAGTTTTAAGAAATACAGGTCGGTTGTAGTTATTTTAAATACATTTTTTTCAACTTGTAGTTTGCACTAAACATCAGTGTTATAAATTTTAATAAACCTCAATAATAAATTAGATTAAATAAGTAATTTAATATTTTTTTTGAAGTGAAACTTCTTTATGCGCGCTGGAAGTAAAAATTCAAGGCTGTGACACACGAGTTAGCGAGATGAAAATAAGGATCGCATGATTGCGCAAACACCAAAAAACATCTGATTTAAAGCTAAGAAAATCCTTATAATAAACTTGATGGTGATATTGGTACACAGGTGTGTACCAATATCTTCTGGTTGTGTGCTAGGAAGTAAATTTCATGCTTGTTTGTAACTTCTGAATAACGGTCTAGGTAAAGCATCTACGAGTAGCTCATTTGCTGCCTCAGAATTAGAATTATAGAGTTAAGAAACTCTGCATTTTCATTGGAGGACATTGTCATATTAATTTCAAACCAATAATCAACGAGAACATTCGTATAATTTAACAAAGTTACTGTAAATTACTATAAATAATGAAAAAAACATGTAAACAAAAACAGACCACACAAATTGTTGGTTAGGTTCAACATTTCTTCCTTTTTTTAAAATTATTTTAAAGGCCTAACTTAAAAATAGGACGATCCGGCCTAATAATAGGGTACTACTCTCGGCGGAGTGTAAATCAATGCTGAAATACGATCTGCCTTAAGCAGGTCCAAGTATAACTCATACCCTGTCTTTTAAGGAGCGTTAACAATATTAGGCTATTGAGGAAACAGAAAATGTCCAGATTACAAAAATGAATTGAAAATAATATTTATATTAAAACAGTCTGTGATATTATGTCACTTTTTCAAACATGTCCTTCAAATAGGCACTTCAATTTAATAGCTGTTAGTAAGAAGTTTCACTTCAAATATGTGCACATAGTGCACACACTGGTTTTTTTTAATTTAAATTTTATTAATTAAGACTAATAAAATTGTGCTAATTTCATCAAGGAGATCGATGAAATCGACAAAATATCGAGATATCTACAACTTTTAATCGGCATTAAACGGCCTATACAATTTTAAAAAATGTCTATACCTATGTGGCGGATTCATCTCTCCAAAAAAAAAAAAATCCTTAATGGGTAGTTAGCCAATGCACTGCAAGAAAATTTACAAAATAAAATAGTTATTTTTTGTAAACACTTCTGCGTTAAACCTAACTGCTTGTCAGAAGTTATGTTTACAGTTATACAAATTTGCCTAACAAAGAAAAAAATGCTTAACATTTCGGAAAGTTTATATCTTTCCGTCGTCGGAAGCAAAAAAATACAAAGAATAAAGAAAAAAACTATTTAAAATATTTAAATTCAACTATTCGAGAACACTTTACTTTTTTTAAAACAGATACGTCTACAAGAAACCGTTGACGTTCTGTTAAAATGACATTATATCAAGTTAAACTTCAAAATTAACAATTACTATCTGATAAAAATTACTTAATAAGGTAAAACCAAAAAGCCCCAAACTTTCTGTACGATTATTTTTAAATTTTAGGTATGTTATGCTTATTTATGTTATGTTCTTTAAAATTAAAGAAGCGATTGCCATACATTACTAACAACTACAGATGCATGAGCAATACATTTATTTTTATTAGATTGAATTTAAAAAAACCTCTTTTATTTTTCTTTTAGAGTCTATCGCTTCTTTAATTATAATTTTTGGTTTCTTGTAGACGTATTTGTTTTAAAAAAGTTAAGTGTTCTCGAATAGTTGAATTTAAATATTTTAAATAGTATTTTTCTTTATTCTTTTTACTTTTTTTTGCTTCCGACGACGGAACGAGATAAGTTTATCTCTTAAAAAAAAGTTTTCCGAAACGTTAAGAATTTTTTTCTTTGTTAGGCAAATTTGTATAACTGTAAACATAACTTCTGACAAGCAGTGTCCGTTTAGGTTTAACACAGAAGTGTTTACAAGAAATAACTATTTTATTTTGTAGATTTTCTTGCAGTGCAGTGGCGAAATACCCATAAAGGATTTCTATACAATTTTTTAACAAGAAAAAAAATGAGTGGCGTACATGTTTTTTTATAAAATTATTCCATTGAAATAGATAATGATAATAAATATATATTATATCCCATATGCACGTCACATGAATCTGTCGACATTTTTGTAGCATTAAATTATGTAATAACTAAAGTAACTTTCACCTTCAAAATGGCATTCGATTCGGTACACGCGATTGGAAGGAAATTATAATAAACCGAAAAAAAGAAGAACATTTTACACCCCTGTCTAGGAAACAAAGCAGAATCGGACATTTCTTGATATAAAAAATAAATCTTACTTTTAAGTGAGGAGTCTCCCTACCAGAGATGGCACTTGTTTTTTGAAACATCCTGTATACAACTAAATAACGTTAAATTGTAATTTGTCTTGGTTAGAGGACCCTTAAAGAAATATATGTGTCTATTTATTATATGATCTAAGAAATATACTTAAGGCTTTACCCAGACTGATTGCCTCTATAATCTAAAGCTTTCCTTAATCATTTTCATACATCTAAGTGAAATAGGGGGTGATTTTTTTTTGTTTTCTTGCTAAAATCCCTTCTATATATCATAGAAATTCTGGAGATTGCGGTAACAAATGGGCAAACGTGCTTCAAAACGAAATACAACCAGTTTCCGTATGTCTTAGCATAAATAAATGGATTTGACTAAGAGATTTGCGAAATTTACATCGTACATCGACACATTTATCAAATATTAATAATATACATCACATTTCGGTTGTTTTTTTACCTTTTTTTTATTTCGTTCAAACTTCTGGGATCGACATAGACTGATTTTTATTTGAATACATTTGTTTTTTCAATTTTCTTAACAAAATTTTGAAAATAAACAGTTTAAAATGAGAATGAAACCAATATCGAAAAGCTCTAAATTAGGTGTACTATTTATGAATGTAAAAAAATATCTTCATGGATATAAGTATGGACTGATTCAAATATACAGGGTGGTTAATGAGGAAATATCAATGCAAAAATAAACATAAATGTCTATATAAATATGTGCCCAGAAGGCCTTCGTTTTCAAAATATAGGGTGCTAAGATTTAAATGAATCTTTCTATTTGTTTAATAAAATCTATGATAATACAAATGTTGGAGTGAAAATAGGCATGGTTCTTACTTGTAGGGGGCGCCACCTACAAGCCAATCTACTCCTTTAAACAAACAATGTTTTTGGTATGGCCATGTGTTAAATTTTTAAAGTTTTTTAAAGCATTAGATTTTATTAAAAAAATTGAAACAATGACAAAAAATTAAAGCTTTAACATCCTCTATCTCAAAAACAAAGGCCTTGCGGACACATTTATATAAACATATATGTTTATTTTGTATCCAGAATACGTATCTGAAGTATTGACATCTGGTCATAAGTCACTCTGTATTTTTTCACTAGTAGTTATACAGGGTGAGTTTTAAATAAGTGCAAATATTTTTAAGGGTGGTATATCTCGATAAAAGAAACATATTTTCTTTTTACCGTTTTTTCAAATAGGTCCAAAATAACCGAGAGATTTTATTACAGTTGAGGGTTGGAACCTTTGGTGTTACACAGCAAAATAAAACACTAAATCACCACAATACACCAAAACACTTTTACTTTTTTACTTTAGGTGCATATGAAAGTATCAGAATTAATAAATGTAAAGATAGTATAAACAGAGACAACGGTCGAATTCCTTCAAGTTCTTTTTTTCTACTACTCTAGTGACGGAAATCTAACTGTTACGCTCGGTGGGTTCTGGCTCGGTTGGCTAGATTTTGCCACGCCCACTCAGTGCCCACTGAGCGAGTATATAAACGCTCCAATTGTAGATTGTATTTTAGTTTATAATCATCTGCTGATGATGCTAACATGGTTAAAAAAAGTGTTTTGGTGTATTGTGGTGATTTATTTTGCCAAGAGATTTTACTTTGAAAATTTAAAAATGATTTTTCGCTTAAATTTTGAGAACCACTGGATATTTTCTACTGGATAAGCTATAGTATAAAAAAAAACAGCTGTAATTTTCCTCCGTTGATTTACCATTAAATCTCTCTTCATGTCTATAGTGGAGTTTCGATTTCAAAAATAGCATAATGACATAATATTATTACCTAGTAGCTTGTAAAATATGACTATTGTTATATTAATATATGTACAGGGTGGACCATTTTGGTTGTTTCTATAGGGTATCTAGGAAACTGTAAGAAATATTCAAATTTTGATACTGCAGTCTCGTGTTTTTTTTTTGAAAAAGTTACAATGGCGCAAACGGATCGTGGCTATCTTGATTAGTATAAAAAAAATAAAAACACAAAGACTACATTAAATGTTCAAATTGCTGCCTATTATTATTTAGACAGAGTTGGCACCGTCTCCGCACGCCGCCGCTAACAGCATTTCGAATATGTATGTTGGTTACACTTTGCAAAGCCACAACAAAACTATCTTGTAACTCTTCTAATGTTCTATTTGCATTTCGATAAATTTCGTTTTTCTGAAAGCCAGGTCAGGTTCAAGGGTGTGATATCAGGTGACCTAGATGGCTAGGATTAAACTATTTTTTAACCTTTCAAATGAAATGTCACGCATCCATCAAAGGTATGTATGTTCCGATCACCATGACAACCGTTTACTTTGTTACTCGGCGTGACCTACTAGTAACTGGATATTTTAAGAAAAATTTGAAATTTTGAGGTTAATAATGAAAATAAATATGGAGTGTTATATATTTTCGAAAAGCCCATGCCAAGCTGAATCAGGAAATTTAAAAATATACATGGGGTTCTATTTAAAAAAACATAAGTATAGAGTAAATTTTGAAATATTTCTTACAAACAAAATTTTCTAGCCACGATCCGTTTGAGCCATTGTATTTTTTTCAAAAAAAGAACCCGAGACTGCAGTATCAAAATTTGAATATTTCTTATGGTTTCCTCGATACCCTATAGAAACAACCAAAATGGTCCACCCTCTACATGCATTTAAAGCTCTCCCAAAATAATTATAAAATATCATATTATTTATATTTTTTAGTTGAAGATATACAGGATGAGTCTTAAATAAGAGCAAATATTTTTAGGGGTAGTATATTTCGACCCCAGAAACACGATTATAAGAGTTTTTTCGCAAAAAAAGTTTAAAAATTTGGAATTTGTTGAAAAAATTTTTGGAAATTTTTTTAGTTTTTAGTTAAAAAATATAATGTGTTTGTGATATGGCAACATAGGTAGAAGATTAAATTTACAAGAAAGACAATCCGGAATAGATCCAATAGTTCTCAAAACTTCAGCAAAAAATCATTTTGAAAGAAAAATATCTTGGTTATTTTAGATTTATTTGAAAAACGGTAAGATCTCGAAAAAAGAAAATATGTTTCTTTTATCCAGATCTACAAGCCCTGAAAATATTTGCACTTCTTTAAGACTCACATGTGTAATCAATGTTCTTTTCAGAACTAGATATGTGAAACTCTACTAAAAACTATATCTAAAATTATACTAATCCATTGCATAATATATAAATACAGGGTGAGATAAAATTTGTATGTGTTTTTCTCCACAGTTTCAAGTGGAACATCTGTTATGACATATGAACGAACTTAGTATGTTTTAACTAAGAACTTTGTCTGTCGATATATTATTTTTATATTCAATATCGATCTAGATACACTAATTTCTTATGCGAAAAACAAATTTTGTGATATACAGGGTGAGCCTTAAATAGGTGCAAATATTTTCAGTGCTGGTAGATCTCGATAAAAGAAATGTTACCGTCTTTTCAAATAAGTCCAAAATAACCGAGTCATTCAAGTTTAAAAATTTTAAAAAATTTTGAGAGCCGCCGGATTTTTGTTCTATGTGCATTCCTTTTAATGCCGTAAACATGGTAATATCCATAGACTTAAAATAAAATATAGACTGAGCATCTCATTCACAAATAGCTGGAACATGCGGTCAGACAATGTCTTGTTATTGTTTTAGGTTATAACGAGTGCGACACGAGCGATAGATAGGTTGTCTCTGTCGTAACGGTCGTTCCCTGACGACTCTGACGAGAAACACAACACTGTCTTTCGTTTCTCAAGTACACCTGAACTCTCCGTATCATAGCCGGGTAATTTTTTA
This sequence comes from Sitophilus oryzae, assembly GCF_002938485.1. Lineage (NCBI taxonomy): Eukaryota > Metazoa > Arthropoda > Insecta > Coleoptera > Curculionidae > Sitophilus > Sitophilus oryzae. Next base: position 3,847,553 of record NW_022146055.1, on the reverse strand, counting down.
TTTTAATGAAGCTATAATTAAATTAAAAATATATCGTATTTAAACTTTTTATATTTTATTAAGATTTAGGACAGGTTTTTTAAAGAAAAGTTTAGAAAAAACGTCTTAGAGTCCAAAAGGATAAAATAATAAAATACACGTTATAGAAGAAATTTTATAATCGAAATTACGTAATTTTGAAATTAATATAATAAATTATTAATTTTAATCAAACATTTACAACCCCTAATATTAATCAAAACAGGATCTATTCCACAGATATAATAGAATCGGCGACAGGGGAGAAAAAAAATATGATTGTTGTAAATTTTTTTCTGATTAAGTGATGTCTTATTATGTAAATTAGAGAAAACATAAATCTGTTCCATTAAAGCAAGGAAGGTGATAGGAAGTGGATAAAATGAAAACTACATTTATTTAACTCGGTACTGTCTTTATTATACCGGGTGCGTCCCAAAAGTGGCTCATCCCCCATATTTTTTTTATATTTTCAAATAAAAAAAACAAGATTTAGTATGTTAGTATATGACATAAATCAGGATAGATTGACGCATTCAATTGTTTTTGGTTACTTCCTGTTTCACCGGAAATGACTATAACTTTTAATTTTTAAACGGCACCCTCGGTATATTTCTACTTTATTCGATAGAAAATGACACTCTGAATAGAATGACATATCATATGTCAACTTTTGACATTTTCGCATATGGTTTAATTGTAATTATGTAATTATAACACGCGGTTCATAACGACAATTTGACTCGAAATACCAAGTGTGTGGTATCAATATATTCATAAAAAAATGCTTTTTCCAAATATGCTAATGAGTCACCCTTGTTCCATGGCCATTTGAAAAAATTGACATATGCATGATTAAAAATACGATTTGTACATCTTTTAACCGGCCTAGACAAGACACGAAACCTATTAGACGATCAAAACTATTTTTCCAAGGCTCCTTGATTAAAACTTAGTTTTTAACAACACCATGGCACCCTGGATTGAAATTTAAAATACGATTTGTTGTTAAGCGACAATGTCAAAAGTTGACATATGATATGTCATTCTATTCAGAGTGTCATTTTTTATCGAATAAAGTAGCAATATACCGAGGGTGCCTTTAAAAATCAAAAGATGTAATCATTTCGGTGAAACAGGAAGGAACCAAAAACAATTGAATACGTCCAATAAATCCTAATTTATGTTATATACCTACTAACATACAAAAGAAAAAAAAAGTAAAAAGTTATAGGGTTGAGCCACTTTTGAGACGACCCGGTATATTAAAAAATATTGTTTCATAATGTAATATCATTTTAAAATTCTTGTATGTTATTTTAGATTCTGAAGATAATTTTAGAATAAACCGGAATATATTTTTAATAAAAACATTATTAATTATTAACAGGGTTATAATTATGATTTTCTTACAATGTAAGTAAGTAAATAATGTAATGTAAGAGAAAAAATTCAGATTTTACATTTTACTAAAATATTATCTAAATAAACGCCTTTCTACAATAACGCCACTGACTCCCAATGGGTAAATTGAGAGTTGCCTACCGGTCGAAAGTCGTTTCAAGACTTAAATGGATTATTTAAGTCAAATTTCTTGCAAATTTGGCACCAACCATATTTTATAGTTCTTGAACAGAAAAAGTCAATAAAATAAACACTTAAGGACTACAAGCTAAGAAAATGCGTTAATACAGCCGGGGACATAGCGGCAACAAAGCTTTACCGCACACGTGCGACGCGTACTACAAGGTAATAAATGAATGAATAGGCTCCCTCGCCTCTAATCGGTGTTGTCATATTGTACAGAACTTATCCTTTTTAAACAGTATCCGACTTATAATTTAGTAGTATAAGGACTATTTAATACATCTATGGAATATTAAAACCTACTTTATTAAAATGTAGTATTAATATCTCAATATATGTGTATAACAAGAAAAAAAATATTGATAATATTAAAGACGTGACAACATAGGCTGGATGAGGAAGGCTCGGTCGACTGTACCCAGAAGTAAACATGTGTACAAAAAAGATTGTTTGACCGCGTTGAGATGTAAATAGTGTAGTCTATATTTTATTTTAAGTCTATGGTAATATCAGAGATCAAGAAATTATAAAGTGGGAAAATTTGCGGTGAACAGGCAGTTCTAAAAAGTTTTCTAAAATATACAGGAAAATTATAAAAACGTAAGATTTTTTTGCGAAAAAACCTCATAGACGTGTTTCTCGGGTCGAAATATACCACAGCAAATAATATTTACACTTATTTAAGACACACCCTGTATATTAGCTAAAAAAAATCAGTAAGTTTAGTAGTTAAAAACTTTGGGTATAGTGAGTTTAATAAAAAATTAGTAATAAAAAACTCTGTTGGTTTATGATACAAAATTCAAATATATTATTGGAAGTGGTGGAGGACATAAATTTAATTTTCTGAATATCGAATCTAGACTGTCGATATCAATAAATCAATCATACTTAAGATATTTTGGCTACATATCCAGGAACACCAATGGCCTAGAAAAACTAATTGTGTGGAGGGAAAAGTGAACGGGAAACGTTCTAGGGGGAGGTCTCCAAACTGTTGGGTGGACCAAATGAAGACGATAATAGGTCATAGTCTGCACGAGGCCAGTACTGCTGCGCAAGACAGAACAACATGGAGAGATACAATAAATGCGATATCATAATGTCACCGCATACTCTTATAGAGTAATAGGAAGGAGGAGGAAGAGGATTATATTGTACTTCCAGTTAAAAAAAATATCAAAACATTTTGGTTATGGAATTTTGAGAGAAATGTAAAGAAGTGACAAATTTAGTTTAGAAATAATAATATTTCAAAAACCTCTCTATATAGAACATGACATTAGAGTATTTTTGAAACGGAAATTTAATGGTAAAAATATAGCATTCTATTTCAAACTATTTAGATTTTAGTTTAAAATAGATGCTTTTAATTAATTCAAAAATTTACAAGTACCCTGTATCTTACAATACAAAAATATATAATAAAAAGAGTAAAAATCTCATATCTACCAAGAACCTGATATAGAGCTTTTTCAGACAATTTGGTCACCTTGTATATTATTTTTATTTTTAATAGTTTGTTTAAATTTCAATCTAATAAACAATGTATTTTAAGATCCCAAAAGTTTTATCAATTATTTAAATTATGCTAAATTCTTATCACCTACGATTAAACACAGGTTAATAGTAATAGTAACGTCGCAAGTGATTTAATAACAAAGCTAGACACAACGCCGTTTGCAGTTCTTTTACAGAAGACGGCTTGGATGACGAGTTCCATGGATGACCCTCTAAACCAACATAAAGCTTTTGTTTTAAAACGACACCATCAAAACCATTCAAAAATACAGGCATTCAATTGACTCAATTAGTGTAATGTCACCGAGAATATTGCAACCATAAATACTATAATGTTAATGAAATAAATTCAATGACAGGTCATTGAATAAATTAAATATTACCTGTAATTATAAAATACCGACAAATTCACAGTGTTTCACAAATGTTAGATTTTGATTAGGTTAGGTTAGGTACACGATATAACCCCATAGTACAAAGAAAACAAGGTACGATGACTAAAGAATATAAGGACATGTAACGTTCATATACGGGCTGCAGCAGAATTTGTGACCTTAGACGCCATTCTTTTGATGGCAAACAATGAGTCATCATCTGGTCACCATCGACAATTTTAGCGATTTTTAATAGTTTGTGTGTAGTGAACTTTGTATAAACTTACAAATGGTGATTAGTTGTTCGGCTTTCAAGTGTAAAAGCAGCAGCGATAAGAAAGAGCCAGGAGTTACGTTCCATAGGTAAATAAACAGTCCGCTCCACCTTTTTAGCGTTTTTTTAGTTTTCTTATTGAATTCGATAATTATTTTTCTGATATTATATGTATTTGACGTGTACTATACGTCGATACTAGTTTTGTACCCTTTGTTAACATTTTAATACGTTTTTTTCGTAATTATTAGTATGATACCACCATAGGCGTAGTATACACCATAGACGTAGTTAAAACATTTATCAAAAAATATAAATATCTCTTCAAACAGCTAGGTTAAGAAAAAGATGTACCACGGCACTGTTTGGTGACATCGTCACAATTTGCTCTCGGGTGTTATTTGTCCTTGGATTCTTTAGTCATTGGTATGATTGATAGCGGCCCCAATTTCGTTCAGTTTGCACATATTACCTATGACGTCATATGCCATAAAAAAAATATCCATATTGTTCAATTGCCACTAATAAACCTGAAAAGACCAAAAATAGGAAAGAATTAGGACATAACCCCAAAAGTTATGTCAAATCATCGAGCTCGACATTTGAAAAATTATTTTCACATTAATTTATTATGTATCATCTGTTTGACAATTTGAAATTGGCCTGCGGAGCTTGCCGACCAATGGTGCCGTTTATCACCTGTGACGTAGTGACCTACCTGCGCAATATCATACCTTGTTTTCTTTGTATCATGATATAACCCTCTTCAGTATTCGACCTTTGCCTACTTTGGCTTACTTCGCGAATATTGTGTAAAGACCGTTTGAGTGAAATTATATTTACAACAAGCAATAAATAGAGAAGAAAGAGTGTCATGAGGATTGAGTTTAATGTCAGTTGCATATCTTGTGACATATTATCACTAATTGGTCTACTTTAATATTATCCTACCAAAAATATAATCTTAGATATTAATTCAAATCACTAATGAATTTGGAAAAAAATACATGACCATGCAAAAGTTTTTGACACTGGTATTAGATACTTTCAAATCTTTTTATATTAAAATCAAATAAAGTTAAAGATGTCAATCTTAGTAATTATTTGATTAAACTTGATTGTTTTGAAGGAGTATTTTTTTAAATAATTAATTTTTGGTAGGACGCAACTATTCACAATCACGAGCAATGAAAAAAAAACAGAAAAAAGCAAACAATGTAACTATTGAAATAACAAAATGAGAAGAAAATTGCATACTTTAGGTAAATATATATTCTTTAAAATCAAAAACAACTTGCAGTTTTATGTTAAAAAGTTTTATTAAAAAAATTATTTATATTATTTCATCATATAAAATGTATATATTTACATTTTTTCTTGTCTTTTTATCTATAAATAAACTTAATTCTAAATGAGAACATAATACTGTATTATGTTGTACTCAAAATTCGTTGATGATATTTTTATTGTCCTTTGTGAGTTTTGAAGCATACTTATCATAATACATTCTTTCGAAAAATATTTTAAAATTTAAAATTCGAGAAATTGTTTACCGAGTGTCACAATACCCTTGTTCCAATGGAATAATTGATTTGTAGATTTAAAGGTTAAAGACATAAAATTCAGAAAGATGACATAATGTTATCTGAAACATGTTAACTTTTAGAGCTCAGCAAAATGTTATCTTTCCGATAACTTTTTGCCGATATCATTTCAAAGCGATCTCAATGATAATTAAATGATGACTTTTCGAGAACTTGTGTAGGTATCTTTATGACATCCAAAAGATAACTTTCAAATATGTTTACCATAACCTTAACTTAACATCAGCTGATTTTTATAACCAATAATCAGATCAAAAAATGAAGCTTCGGTCATTATCTACAAAAGGGTTCTGACACTTTTTTTCGTAGTCCCAGGAAAACGGTTAAAAACGGCCCTAAAGGACCAAACAACGGTTTTTTCGCCAATATTGCCGAAATATGGCATGTAGATGATTTCATGATCGCCAAATGAAACATTGGGTTCTTAGCTAAAAATACGATCATGACACTTTTTTTCGAAAAGTTGTTGGTAAAAAGAAACCAATTCGACTATTCGTCATTATGCAATTTTCTTTTGTTTACGACATTTTCGGAAAATTGGGAGATCTTCGAGGCGGAATATCTCGAAAACTTTTAATACTACTTAAAAAATGATAAGAATCATTATTGTAGGTAATTAGCTAGGCTTTATTTTTTATTTCAAGAAAATTATTGTAAATTGCACATTTTGGCAAATATTTGCGAAAAACTAATTTTTCGGCCACTGGGGGCCATTTTTTCGGCCAAAGCCGACCGAGCACGATGTCACAATTTCCCCCCTAAAAGTACCCCTCAAAAGGTACAAGGTGGTCGAAATTGGTCTGTTTTAACAGAGAAAACCTACTTCCTGACTAAATAGAGCTAAACCGATATAGATGTCATAGGCTCGATTGATATTTTCACTGCCGACTGAGATACGGGGTCTTTATGAATTTTTTATCATTTGGAAAATTGCCCATAACTTTTGTATTTCGCGGAATAATAAAATTCTGTAAAAACGTTCTTAAGGCACTCTTTTAAGCACAATCCAGTGGCGTAGTCAGTTTTTTTCTATGCCTGCCCTTTTTGGTCACAAATAATGAAAAATATAATTTTTTAAAGAGAATCAGAGTTGGCTATGAACTTAAAAAAATGCTGGCGTTTAGCCCTTTTCAACGGCATAAAGTTAGGGGTATCTATTTCTAAGAAGGAGAGAAATATTAGGTTTTTTATCTTTATATCGAAGAGGGCCTCGATTTTGTGTTGACCTATGTGCCTAACTATTTTTTATCACAATTTAATATTCAATATTATTATTCATCTGCATAATTATAGACTTTTGGAAAGGAAAATGAACATTCTATATTAGTATTAGTAATTGCAATTGAAATCGATACAATAAACAAACAACAAGACTAAAAAACGTATTTTTTTGTGGCGAATATAGTTTTCTAAAAAAATCATCAAAGATGTTCAAACTGAGCACCTCTTTGTTGTATTCAACATATAAGATATTTATTGTGTATTCACAATAAACATCTTTTGCGCACAGAGTTACAACGATTTATTGGGCGAACTAGTGTAATAAGTTCAAAAGCTTGCCTAGTAATCTTCTGCAATTCTTCTCTCGTCTCAATGGTTTTTCCCTTATAGATAAAAGGTCTTTTAATTTCCCCCATAAAAAAGTGGAAAGGAGTTAAATTACAGGACCTAGCAGGCCTAGATATGGGGGCTAAGATATGGGGCCCTTCGTTCCAATCCAATTCTCCATTTAATAGTGCAGTTGTAACCCTGGCGTTTTAATTGTAAATAGTAGGTATATTAATATAGAATGTCGATTTACTTTTTGAAAAGTCTTTAATTATGGAGATAAATAATAATATAGAATATTAATTTGTGATAAAAAATAATTAGGCAACTATAGGTCAACACAAAATCAAGGCCCGCTTCGATAGAAAGATAAAAAACGTAATATTTCTCTCATTTTTAGAAATAAATACACATAACTTTATATCATTGGAAAGGGTTAAACGCCAGCATTTTTTTAAGTTCATAGCCAGCTATGATTTCCATTTAAAAAATTATATTTTTTATTATTTTTGACAAAAAAGAAAGTATAGAAAAAACTGACTACGCCACTGGATTGTGCTTAAAAAACTGCCTTTTTTACAACGTTTTTACAGAATTTTATTATTCAGCGAAATACAAAAGTTATTGGCAATTTTCCAAATGGTAAAAAATTAAAAAAGAACCCGTATCTCAGTTGGCAGTGAAAATATCAACAGGCGGTTTACGCCATTAAACGTGTCTCAGAAATCGAGCCCATGACATCTATGTCGGTTTTGCTCTATCTAGTTAGGAAATAGGGTTTCTCTGTTAAAACAGACCAATCTCGAGCACCCTGTACACAATCTGCCTGAAAAGTCCCGGTCGACGAATTCAACCTTTATTTACTGGACTACTACTATTATCGTTTCTCAAGAACGTTTAACCTAGCATCACACGTGAATCCACCTGGGTAAATGAAACATTTCATTGGAACATGGGTACGTACTTAAGATTTATCTCGTATTAAAACTTTTCTTAAGTAGATTTTTATTCTTAAACGAACACTATCAAAGTACGCAATATATCTTGGAAACAAAAATGAATGCACAAAAAAAAACTAAACAGAAACAAAGCATTTGGACGAAAAAACAAAACCAATCGTGATCAAACATAAACAGCGACTAAGAACAATGAGACTTTCACTCATGGTACTCATGGTACTAGCTCTACTCTTCGCATAGTCCGTGTTGTAATTATAATAGTGTGGTCGCTCACCTCGGGCAGTACGGACGTGTAGCTGAGCAGGAGTACTGTAACCCATCGCGTTGTGGGCACGCAACTCTACGCGGTAGAGGGTGTCCGGACTTAGGTATTCTAGTTGGTAAGTGGTGTACTGAACAGACTGGGGCTGGTGTTCGGTGCAGTCTCTTTCGCGGTACTGGCCTTCAGATCTATCCACCTGGAATAAAGATAAAACAAGTTGTAAAAGGTCTTTCAGTAAGTGGCCGCAACTAATATACAGGGTGGTCCGAACTGTATTCCGGAAATTTCAGCAGCATATTCTTATTGGCCAAAACATGGTTAGTTTCGGAGGTACAGGGTGTAAAAATTTTATTTTTATTTCGATTTTTTTTCAAATAATTTCTGAAATAACGGTGTCTGGGAGTTTTTTGACATGAGAAATTTAATTTTGATGTCAATCTGAGTCCTATTTGTAGAGGGTGCCACCTACATGTGTTTTAGCTGTTTTGAAGAGTAATAACTTTTCGTCCGTACCCGTATAACACTACTGGGAGAAAAAATATATATTTCCGTGATTTTTTAGATTATTTAAAATGAAAATAGTCAATATATGTCATTATTGACGAAAAATAAACATGTTGGTAAGTTATTTTATTGAAATGATAAATTTGTTAATGATATATACAAGGACAATCGATAATATTTTTGGCGAGGTTGAGCCCTAGACGTCATTACTTGGTCCGTACTCTTCTTTAGTTATTAATGACGCATATTAATTTTTATATTGATTAAAAATAATTTTTAAATGGTGTAGTTTCAAATTCGAAAAAATATATTTTTTTGGAAATATATTTGTGAGTCTGAAAATATCCTATCCTTTTTTAATCCTTCTATAATTAATTTTGACAAGTTTTACGTCAATGTTTAGTAAATTACGTCTAGAGATGGACCTCGGCAAAATGATTATCGATTGTCATTCCCCAACCGTTTTTGATGCTTTTTTTCGATCATACGGTATTTATCTTTCCAAAAAATCCTATATGAGTTTTTCGCCACTGGAAGAAAATCTACAAAATAAAATAGTTATTTTATGTAAACACTTCTGCGTTAATCTCAAACGGAAACTACTTGTCAGAAGTTAGGTTTATAGATATACAAATTTGCCTAACGAACAAAAAAATGCTTAACGTTTCGGAAAGTTTATCTCTTTCCGTCGTCGGAAGCAAAAAAATACAAAGAATAAAGAAAAAAAACTATTTAAGCTAGAATGGAAATAGTCAATACATGTCATTATTGACGAAAAATAAACATGTAGGTAAGTTATTTTACTGAAATGATAAATTTGGGAATGATATATATATATATATATATATATATATATATATATATATATATATATATATATATATATATATATATATATATATATATATACAAGGACAATCGATAATATTTTTGGCGAGGTTGAGCCCTAGACGTCATTACTTGGTCCGTACTCTTCTTTAGTTATTAATGACGCATATTAATTTTTATATTGATTAAAAATAATTTGTAAATGGTGTAGTTTCAAATTCGAAAAAATATATTTTTTTGGAAAAATATTTGTGCGTCTGAAAATGTCCTATCTTTTTTTTAATCCTTCTATAATTAAGTTTGACAAGTTTTACGTCAATTTTTAGTAAATTACGTCTAGAGATAGACCTCGGCAAAATTATTATCGATTGTCATTCCCCAACCGTTTTTGATGCTTTTTTTCGATCATACGGTATTTATCTCTCGAAAAAATCCTATATGGGTATTTCGCCACTGAAAGAAAATCTACAAAATAAAATAGTTATTTTATGTAAATACTTCTGCGTTAATCTCAAACGGAAACTACTTGTCAGAAGTTAGGTTTATAGATATACAAATTTGCCTAACGAACAAAAAAATGCTTAACGTTTCGGAAAGTTTATCTCTTTCCGTCGTCGGAAGCAAAAAAATACAAAGAATAAAGAAAAAAAACTATTTAAAATATTTAAATTCAACTATTCGAGAACACTTTAGTTTTTTAAAACAGATACGTCTACAAAAACCGTTGACGTTCTGTTAAAATGACATTATATCAAGGTAAACTTCAAAATTAACAATTACTATCTGATAACAATTCGTCACCCTAGAATAAGATTGTTCTATTTCCATTGTACCATTTCGATGAAACTGAGAAAACAAGGTTTAAAGTTTAAACTGGATATCCGTGAACACTATATACCAAAATGATCAAACATATAAATTAAAGGTATCAAACATATGTATTTATTTTACTTTTAGAAGCTTTATTTAAAAGATATTAGTGATTTTAGATTTGGATATAGAACAAATGTGTCTATTAGCTGTGCATTGAGCCGATTTTAGGGATATAGACCAAAATAAGGAGATATAGAATAATATAATACTCATTTTAAGCTGATTTATTTGTATTTCAAAATATTATTTCAACACAAAATAACTGAAGTGGAGACATTAAGACATTAACTAAAAACAACATACAAAAATATAAACCTAAAATACAATAGTAGTAATTATTCGTCTGCATTGTTTATTAAAAACGATCATTTTTTTCCGCCTATTTGTTTGGTATGTATAGTGTTAGAATAACTTAATCAGATTTTAAATCTGATTTTTAACTTTCATTGGATTATTTAAATATTTTTTTAGCTATATCTACTATTGATAGTACCGTATGATCGAATAAAAACTGCGTCAGCGATGGCTATGAAATGACTGTCGATGACATTTCCCATATAATTTTACATATAAAATGACAGCGATCTTCATTTCATAGCCATCGCTGTCGGCGTTTTTATTCGATCATACGGTATTAGAGAACGATTGAGCAGTCAATTGAGTTGAAGCAATTGGTTTCACGAAATTCCAAAGTGTGAAACATTCGAATTTGCTAACAAATCAGACAATCAGTGGTTTTCAAACGAACGATTGAGCAGTCAACTGAGTTGAAGCAGATGGTTTCACGAAATTCCAAAGTGTGAAACATTGGAATTTGCTAACAAATCAGGCAATCAGTGCTTTTCAAACGAACGATTGAGTAGTCAATTGAGTTGAAGCAGCTGGTTTCACGAAATTCCAAAGTGTGAAACATTCGAATTTGCTAACAAATCAGGCAATCAGTGCTTTTCAAACGAACGATTGAGTAGTCAATTGAGTTGAAGCAGCTGGTTTCACGAAATTCCAAAGTGTGAAACATTCGAATTTGCTAACAAATCAGGCAATCAGTGGTTTTCAAACGAACGATTGAGCAGTCAACTGAGTTGAAGCAGATGGTTTCACGAAATTCCAAAGTGTGAAACATTGGAATTTGCTAACAAATCAGGCAATCAGTGCTTTTCAAACGAACGATTGAGCAGTCAATTGAGTTGAAGCAGCTGGTTTCACGAAATTCCAAAGTGTGAAACATTCGAATTTGCTAACAAATCAGGCAATCAGTGGTTTTCAAACGAACGATTGAGCAGTCAACTGAGTTGAAGCAGATGGTTTCACGAAATTCCAAAGTGTGAAACATTCGAATTTGCTAACAAATCAGGCAATCAGTGCTTTTCAAACGAACCGATTTGCCGCCTATTTGACAAACGAACGTTTAGTGGTGCAATTTCAAACCAAACCAAACCAAACCAAAAACAGATACATACATTGTATGTTAGAGAGATACGGTATTTAATATGTAATATTAAAAATTGCAACTTAAATTTGTATTATTAGTATCTTTAAAAAAAATTGATAATTGCCTAAAACTAAGAAAATTTCGTATTTGCTTCAGAGGCAACTAGTTGCAAACTATTTTCAAACATTATCTAAAAAAACATTATTAAGAACTTGTAGAGTAGACCAAGAACATCTTATCAACTAAACTGTACAAAGTTTGTTCCCTTTGATGTTCCTCTTTACTTTAAAATGTAGTAAACTATTTTGCGGAGCGTTTGCGATAAAGTTTGCGTTAAATAACTCGAGCCGGTAATAAATTTCACCACTACAGGAAGTTTGTGTTCGCTTAAGGGAGAGTAGAATATGAAAACATGCGACCTAAACAAGATCTCCCAAGTTTGAGAAAGCAGTTGTTGTTTTTTGTAGACCTTAAGTCGAGTTTTGTCATGGAAAAATAATAGAATTTCATTTTTGTCGTTCAATTTTGATGTCATATTTTATAAGTAATACTGTAAACACAATATGGGCACCTGATTAACCTATCAACTATTATATTGGCTCACGTGGTATATTTTTCTTATATACAGGGTGGCGCCTTTCATACGCCGTGGAAGCTCCAAGGAGAACGGTAATTTATATCGAAATGAAATTTTGGCAGCATATGTAGGTTAACTGAAAGCATTTTATAAAAATATATAGTATTATACAGGGTGTACCCAAAAAAAGTTACACATCAAAGTTGTGTTTTTTCTAATGGAACACCCTATATATTAATTGATTTTCGGATTTTAGTAAAAAAACAAAGGTGAATTTTATTAAAGAAGCATATACCTAAAATCTAAGGATCTTGACATATTTCACATTTTGTGAAAATGAAGAGTAAATTTTAAATTTGGATGACAGGTACCTAAATTTTAATTGACCTTTTATAGCCTGATATTTAATTACAGTATCCACTGTTTGTTAAAACAAATTGACATTTGTCCCGAAAAGTTATACAGGGTGAGACAAAATTAATATGGAACATTAGTCACTTTTAAAAGCAAGTTACTCCTTTATTTTAAATGGAACACCCAGTATATTTTTCCGGTGTTCGATGGGGAATTTATATATCTTCAAAATATTATTAAGGTTGCCCACCCCTCAGACAAAGATTTTCCCACATATTTTAATTTATATGATTTTGCGTCAGTCAATCTTTATTACTTGAAACAATCTAGGTGGCTGTGTGATATTACCTTTTGGTAATTTAACAAAAATTAAAGATTGTAGAGTAAAATACTCAAGGATAATAAAAAGATACACGTTTAAAACATATTTTAATTATTACAGAATTAAAACTAGATATAAACCTATAATTATGTGACAGAAATTAGCTAGATGAAATCAAATGCTCCAAATGCTTCCTTTCCTGGTTACTGCTTAAAACGATTGCCTTTTCAAAAGGATCTTTTCATTTTAAAAGGCATATATGGAGTTCTACCTTGAAAAGCATCTACAATCATTTCTCTCATGTTGTCGACAATATAGTTGGTCGAGTTTTGTATACACTGTCTTTAACATATCCCCATAAAAAAAACAGACTAGATAAAATCAGGAGCATTTAAGTATTCTATTAATTGGTGAATGCACACTGCATTTTGCACTGCATCCACCAACTAATAGGATCATTTGTCAAGTTTGCATTTTCGAGAAATTCAGTTCTGAGAAATTTGTTTGTTTTAACTGACATAAAATGAAACTGCAACTAGTGGTTAAAGTTGGACTAATTAGGCAGCTATATTGAAGTAACGTAAGACATATCACAGCCACCTAGATTTTATGAAATAATAAAGATCTACTCAGATCAAACCATGTAAATGAAAATATCTAAGAAAATCTTTGTTTGAGGGGTAGACAACCTTAATAGTATTTTAAAGAGACATGAATTCTCCATTGAATATCGGAATAATATACTGGGTGTTCCATTTAAAATAAGAGAGTAACATGCTTTTAAGGTGACCAATTTTCAATATTAATTTTGTCTCAGTATTTATTATTATTTTTTTCAATATTGTTTTGTCTCACCTATAACTTTTTGGATCAAGTTTTAATTTGATTTAAAGTACAAAAGTTAATTTAACTACATATTAGGCTATACCGGGTAAATTCCAATTTAGGTAGCTTTTATTGTAATTTACAAATTGTTCTTCATTTTTAGAAAATGTTAAATATGTCAAAAACCTTACATTTTAGTTATATACTTCTCACCTTTATTTTTCTCCCAGAATCTGAAAATCAGTTAATATATAAAGTGTTCCATTACAAAATATACAACTTTGATATGTAACTTTTTTTAGGGACACCCTATAGAACTCTCTATATTTTTAAAAAATGCTCTGAATTAACCTACATAAACTCACAAAATTTCATTTCAATTCAAACTGTTGTTCTCCTTGGAGCCTCCGCGGCGTATGAGAGGCGCCACCCTGTACTGTACAGTATCATAGGCGTAGTGAGTTTTAATTTAGAGTGGGGCTAAAAATATTAAAATAGGTACGAAAATATGTCTTATAACCTTATACGTTGTAGAATGTAGAATGTATGTGAGGGGGTTATTATTAACCACATTTATATGGATATTTGTGGTGTTGGTTGCTGGTTGAATCGATTTTATCTATACTTTATGAGGTTAATTTTACCGCATGGCAGATAATTCTCGTTTATACCTTGTTAAAAATGAAAAAAACATGGTATCTATAATATTATAATACTCACCACACAGTGTCGAATGTCGTAATAGTCTATCGGTTCACCATTATCAGCTGGAACATTCCATCTCAGCTCGAAATGATTCGAATAAGGACTGACTACTTCTTCGTCTATCGGTAACTCGTCACTGACCACTAATGATGGCAGCAAAATTCGCGGTTCCGCCGGTGTAGACCTTCTGGGCATTGTGATGGTCTCTCCGTTAATCCATGGACCTATTCCTACTTCGTTCCTGGCCGCAAATCGGAAATGGTACGTCACTTCCGGTATAAGGTTCTCCAGAATATATGGAGCACCTGGAAGAGATTAAATCAGTATTGGGGGAAATATATGACTGGGCGTAACCAAAGACATCTAAATAAAGGGAGACAAAACAATTTACATTTTATCGCGATCACGAACCGTGTTCCGCAAAAATCGATGATGACAGATTCACACGGTATGTGATAGAATACGGTTCGAGTTCCAAATGTTGTTATTGTTATTAATGGTTTTGGGTACCTATAGAAATGTTAAACTAAATATTTGTATAGGTATATAACTTTAATTAATATACATAGATTGTACCAGGATTATACCTTTAAAATTATTTTTAGTTTTCTGATTAAATTATATTAGGAAAATTACAATGACAACTAGCGGCATCGCTGTGGATTCATCTTTACTACGAAATTGTCGAAATCTGTAGGAATTACGCTGACATTTGACGTTTTCATTTGTTTTCATTCAACTTATATTTGACAGCGCGCCGTTGTGAGTTTTCTTCGGTAGTTTGTATATGTTCTTCGGTAGTTGAAAGTTTTTGTAGCTTTTGAACAACTTTCTAATAATTATTAGTGTTTATTGCAAAGAAAACTATTAATTTAAATTAGTTTTTAACTATCTCCGATGGTTCGCCAGTGCATTGTTTCTTGGATAGATTCTAACCCGGAATTGATATTTCGACGGTAAGTTTCATTACGTTTTTTTTACCTTTAGCCATGCTTACAGTAGCGTATTTAGATAATTTTAACTATAAGATTATTATAAAAATACGTATATTTTCTTATTTGTTGGCGCTTTCGATTGTGAAATTAGAGTTACCCTCAGTTACACCTCAGGCAAAACTAGTTATAATGGAAATTGGTATGAGGCAATCCCAATTAATTTTTGATAAAAAAAAACATCACGCCACCGTCACGCCACTGATAAAGCCAAATGACAGAAAGATAGACGAAACTCAACCGTGTTGTCATATTTATGTACCCATCTCTTTTTAACTCTCATAAAAGTGTCAAACCATGTATGATTCTAAAAAATTGAGTTTCATGAATTGAGTGTTCTGTCTACCCATGGTGCGTATTCATTATCCGCACGAACGAACGAACGAACGAACGAATGTTCACTAGTGGTATGGACGGGGACCGTACTATAGAACCGCACGAGAAGACCGGAGGCATTTGTTGGCGAACGCCTTTGATGTACCGACTCGAAACGGATGGTCGAGCGAACGAACGAACGAACGGCCGCATGCGTTCGGTCCCCGTCTAAATAAACCGCACTTTCATTCGTTCGTTCGTTCGTTCGGATAATGAATACGCACCTTATTAGATATCTTTGGGAGTAACGATACTATATCATTTTAACAAAGTAAGACATACATTTTGTGCGATGAAACATATACCTTATATGATATGAAATTTACAGTAAAAATTAAAAAATATCCTTCTATAACTCCAGACAGTAGCGTTTTGTAGTGCCAGTTCTGTCTACCGGTATAAGTCTGTCCAACGACAAAATCCTTGACAGTGATAGATGTGTCTGTCATTTTAATTTCAAAGTAGTTTATTTTATTTTAGAAAGAAATAAGTTGGTACAATTGGAACGCATAATTAATATATTTAAATTTTGAGTAACAGGTGATTACTTCAAAATATTGTGAAAAAAATCTGTATAAAACTGAAAAATCTAATCTTGGTTAATTAACTTTAATCTTAATTTTTTCTGCTAGTACTAAAATGTATTATTTACCTATCGTGTGATGTTATTTTACAGATACTCCAGTTTTTGGTACCATATAGATACGAGATGATATACAACTTTATTTGTGGCTAATACAACACTCTGGCCATAGTCTCTGACAAACTTTGTTTTTGGCGGTCTCTGGGCACCGAATATTAACTGTAAACTATGGTCTGGGTCAACACTTAATTTTCCCTCGAGTTTTCCTCCACTTAATTTTAAAAAACACGAAACACAAGTAACAACACAGTCCAAAATGCAAAATGCAAAATATTTATCATTTCTATTTGACACAAAATTATAACCTTAATTTGGCAAAAGTTTGACAACTCTCAAAAATCTTAAGTCGAGTTCATACGCATCGGAGTCCGTTTGTCGTTCATCGTTGCGTCAAACCAATGATATTGAAATATGATCTGTCGTTTTTGAAATAAACCATAAAACTGTTTAAAAACAACAAGAGACGACGCATGGCGTATTTACTTATAAACCCATCCATAGTTACCTTAAAAAATATTAGAAACTTTTTTTAGTGAAATAAATGGATTGGTGTGGAAGTCATCTGCTTTTTTTCTGTCATCGTCTGTCGAAATCTTACCTGAGAAAAAAAACAGAGTATATGTTGTATCTGGATCAGATAGTACTCAGTAGGGTGGGCCGAAAAAAGCCCAAAATGTTTTTTTGGAAATCTGAGTTGGCATAGTAAAAAAGTGGTAGGATAGGTAAACGATTAAGGCAAATTTTTTTTGAGAATTTTCAAAAAAAATTTAGCCGCGCCCCAGGAGCACTAAAAAATTTTTTTTTTCAACTTCAATATTTTGACCTGGAATAGTGTAAAAGTGAAACATACTACCTTAGTTATATTGAGGAAAAAAATTGGAAATAATATTTTAATATTACCAGGGGTGCGACTAAATAATAAAATATTTTGACCAACTTTTTTTCCTGTAATGAGGGAGCCTTTATTCATTAGATTTTTGCTATTCAAGAAAGAAAAAAGGCAAAAGTGTAAAATCTATTCACACACACCTCATTCACGCCGCTTCGAGGCCAGACGAGATCGGATATCTCGTGAGTAAGAGTCGATTTAGACACTTGTCAAGTCGGTAGGCCATTGACCATGATATGGCCGAGGACCGCGGTTCGGATTCCGCGTAAACAAAGTAGGCCCAGTCCAGATTAGCTCTGGCAGCAAAAAGGAGACGTTAACTGAAATCTTTACTTTAATCTTTTTCAAACCTAAAAAAAATTCATTTACACCCCCGGGGCGCGGTTAATTTTTTTTTAAAATTCCAAAAAAATTTCACTTCATGTTCTAACCATATTACAACATTCTTTTACTATGCCAGGTTAGATTTCGAAAAATGATTTTTTCTGCCCACCCTAGTACTCAGATACCCTATGTATCCACTGCATTGTTATTTTTTATTTTGGTAAATATGTGAATATTGGCCAAAACTTTTTAGATTTTTCAAAAATGTCTTTATACAGGATGTTTCAAAAAACATGTCCCATCTCCTCGTGAGGAGATTTACTACGTAAAAGTATATAAGATTTATTTTTTTATAGACACAAGTCTGATTCTATTTTGCTTCGTAGCTTCAGGGGTCTCAGTTCTTTATTATAACTTTCTTCTAAGTGCTTTTAGCTATTTGAATGAAATTTTGAGGGTAAAAATTACTGTAAGTGCGATATATTTTAATGCTTTATTTATGACAGATTTACCAGTGACAAACAAACACAAAAAAACTATTTTTAGAAGTTTTAATTAACATCCTGTAACCTTACGCATTTTTTATGTTTATAAGAGCATTTTCTCGTATTTTTTGAAGAGGAATCAATTACTTATTTAACACTTTAACCGGTTAATGACTTTAAAAAAATAAATGTTGCTATTAGACTTGGATTAAGGTAAATTAATAAAATTGCGTTTGTCTCTCTTATTACGGAGACTAAATTCGACAAAATATTAAGAGACAACTTTTAATCGGCATTAAACGGACTACATTCACGTCCCTGTTGCCGACACTTTTTAGCATTATATCTGCCGACACTTTTTAGCATTATATGTAGCAAAACAAATTTGGAAGAAAATTATAATAAATCGAAAAAAAACTTAACCCTCTGTAGCTACGAAACAAAGCAGAATCGGATCTATGTTGATAAAAAAATCTTATTTTCACATGAGGAATCTCCCCACGAGAGATGGTACATGTTTTTTGAAACACCCTATATTGTGATGGACAAGTTATTTATTAAACAGTTATAGAGAAAATTATTATTGTGATTATATTCCTTTGAAACACAATCTTTAATATACAATTAATCAGAAAATCACATAACATATTTTAGTTAAACATTTTCTTTAGAAATTAATTGAAAATATAATATACTGTTCTGGTAGTGCCTGTATAATAATTTAATTATGTTCACAAGACTATGATAAAGCACAAACTTGTTGAATATATCAGTGTACTTGCCCTGAGGTGAACTTCAAAGTTTAGTAAAACTTACCCTTTCATGTTGCTCAACTCTGTAACTATAATCGTTACGTCATAAACAGAAATTCATCTTAAAAAATGTCGAATTTTGTGTATAAAAATAAGATATGTAAATAATGAAACAATTAAGTAATAATATAGTCAATAACATTCAAAAAGTATAGATCATATGAGGAAAAATATGACTGAATCATTGAAAATGAATTACAAACTAAAAACAGTAGTATATTGTTTTATTAGGAGTAAAAATGATACTTTTTGTGGCGAGACTGTACGTGACATTACAGGTGAGGCAAAAAAGTCATTTTTATTCGGAATAGAATATTATGCTATTTTTTTAACATTGAAAATGTTTCTGTTATCCTATGTAAGGGAGCCCAAATCGAATTAAAATGCTACATTTGCCACACCATGACGTCATATATACAAGGGTATAGGAAATCATTACATCGCTAATTGTTTATTGATATATCTTTATTAGTTTAAAAGCAAAAATATGGGGTTTGCTTTGATACCTTGTCAAGACATAAGCGAAACTTTTAAATTGTTTTTTTTTTCATTTAGGCCTTCGTTTTTCGTTAAATGAAAGTTATATTAAAAAAAGTCTATTTTTAAACCAAATTTTCGCATGATTGAAATGAGTTATTCATGTTTAAAGTTTTTTTTGGTCATAAGCGCTAATGGAAATGTTTTTTATTGTAAATAATTATAAAAAATTACTCCCTACAAAGACTTTATTGTGTACTGGATCAAAAAATAAGTATTTGTTTTCTATATACGGTGGAATTAATATATCGATTTTTGATGATAGTGCCCTTTTACCCGGTCTAATTTTGTACTACTTTCGGAATAAGGGTCCCCATATCATGTACTGTACTTCCATTCCTGAAAAATTCAGCTTGTGACACCTAAGTGAGAGGTAAAGTCAAAATAAGCTTTAATCTACCTACATCATAGGTAGGTGTAGGTACTCTAGGTATATTCTACCTAGACAGTAGCTGACAGTAGTAATTAATTTGTTATCCGATAAGTAGTTGTCATTATATGTATAAGTTTAATCATCTTATACCTCCTATAACGGTAGGTTTTGGATTTTTTCCTGATTGGTTTGTTAAACAAAAATATACTGGGCATATAAATGTCTAACACATACATATGTATTGAATGTACTTATTTTAACCAATGCATTGTTTTTTTTAATCTCACAAATAAGAAATGTTTTATAGTTTTTATTATCAAAAACAGTGATTATACAATTTATTTACACCCCTTACACTGTTTTCTGTAACGGGTGTAACCAGGAGTATATTTCGTAAAACTCTTACGATATAAGAGGGCATAAAGTGTTTTATTCCTTAATGCTTAGATTAAAATTTAATAATATATTTGTACATAAAATAAAATAGACTAGAAAGCCAATTAATTAATATTGACGTAATTACTAAATAATTACAAGATTTTTTTTCTAATTATTTTAGTGTATTTTTAGTCACCTAATTATAAAGGAGAGATATCCAACCATTGCATTATTTTACTCACAAATAAATATTTTATGGTTTTTATTATAAAACAAGGATTAAATTATTATACACCCCTTAACCCAAACACTCTAAGGAGATTATTTCGTGACCCTTATTTAAAGTGGACAAGCTTTATTAGTCAATGTTTTAATTACCCAGCGTCTTTAATAAAAATCTAATGTAATTTTTCATAGAAATGATCTGACATAAAAAGCAACTTTTATCAAAAAACTTTTTGATTATCTACAAGGAGTAAACAGCTGGCAAATGTCTGTATACTAATGCCAAAGTAATGCCATAAATACAAATTAAATACCAAAATTTCTCATATAATGCCCCACTAATACCAAGCTGATTCCAATATAATACCACTAATACCACGAATAATATGTAACACATTTGTTTAACGAATTAACCTGTAACAATAGTGGAAGGTACGTGCACAGATTTTTTCCTAGGTATCTTAAAAGTCGTTAAAAAGTCTAATTATATTTAAAGAAGATATAATTCCAACTAATTGCATTATAAGGCCAATAATGCACAAGTAATACCATTAAAATTTTAGCGTTTTTAATTTGTGTAACATATTTCTTTAACGAATTAACCTGTAACAATAGTGGTAGGTTCGCGCACAGATTTTTTCGCCAGGTAACTTATAAGTCGTTAAACAGGCCTATAAAAGCTATAACAACATAGGTAACTAATATTTATAATTTAATTCGAGTTTTAATCTCAAATAATGAATGTTTTTACTGGTGTATTTCTGAAGTGTTCATTATTAAAAGTAGATATTCTTCAAGTTATGCGAAGTAATAAGTATAAAGACTTTTTCTATAGAAAGAGTTTTTTCTATATTTTCCTTTCAAAATAAGACTAATTTCTTCTTATTCTTTTAAATATTACAGTGTTTCTTTTTCCTAAAATGTTATACTTAATTTTCGCTTAAAATTAAAAAATCACAAATGGAGGAAAATATACGTTATTGAATAAAGTTTATACAAATCACTTTACCATAACAAAAAAGAAAAAACATGTCATGGCGGAAGATATTCAGGTGGCATTTCACACATTTTTCTATTAAAATCGAGATTAAAATAATAAACTTGCGTAACATGTTATACACGACAAAGAAAGTTTCAGAATCGATTAATACGCAATACGCTACGCAGTCAACTTATTCCTATGCGCGGATGAGCGTCTTCAAGACTCTTCCTTCAGCCAGGGTCACGACGCCGCCGAAGAGGAATCGGCCTACGTTTGGCTAAACAGGCTGAACACGGTGGAGTACGATATTGGCGAGTCTGAATATTTATAAAAATTTGCAAAGTAAAATATGTTGGAAAAATAATTAATCCATACATATATAAAAACTCAAAGGGTTTTTTTGTTGCATCCATCCCCGGCGAAACCGCTTTACCAATCTTGATGATTCTTTTTTTAAATGAAAGGTATATATGTGTAGATTTGTTATGAAATATTTTTATAGTGCTTAATGGCTATTTCTTTGTGTAAAACGACTAAATACTAAAACATACCTGAAAAACACCTACACACAATACCTCCAGAAATAAATTATTTGTCATTGTCAGTGGTGTGTCAGTTAGATTATATTGTCAAGGTGTATTACTGGTTGCATAACTGCATACTGCTAAAAAAATCGCAACGTGCATTGAGGAACCTGGCGCATTCGCCAGAAAGTAAAGAAAATTATAGAATTCTTTAGAAAAATCTAGAAACAACCGCCAGGGGGTATATAAGGCCCGCGCTTTGACAGTTTGACAAGTTTGAAGTCTGAAGTCTGAAGATAGTCTGAAGTCTGTTTTGGTCAGAAGTACGTTTTAGTGGCGATGGATTATTTCAGTAAATGGCCAAAACTTTTCGCCATTCCAAACCAAGAAGCATCGACTGTAGCTGAAGTATTGGTCAATAATGTCTTCAGTAGATTTGGAATTCCTTTAGAGCTTCACACTGATCAAGGAAGGAACTTCGATCAAGACTGTTCCAGAAGATGTGTGATCTGCTTGGTATTCACAAGACTAGGACAACAGCTTTAAATCCGCAGTCTGATGGGATGGTCGAGAGATTCAATAAGACCATTGAAGAACATCTCTCGAAAATGGTGGATGAACATCAAAGAGATTGGGATCAGCATATACCACTATTCTTAATGGCATATAGAAGTGCAGTTCACAACACCACCGGACTTTCACCATCGAAGATTTTATTTGGTCGAGAATTACGGTTGCCTTGTGACTTGGTGTTCGGATCACCAGACGACAGCACCACGAACGTAGAGGACTACGCGGATGAACTGAAGGAAAGGTTATTGGGAATTCATAAGGCCGTGAGAAGTAAGATTACGCTAGCCAGTGACCGGATGAAAGCTCGTTACGACCTCAGAGCTAATTCTACGGGATTTCAACAGGACGATATGGTATGGTTATATAACCCACAGCGCAAGAAAGGGAGGTCCCCAAAGTTAACTCCAGCATGGGAAGGTCCTTATACAGTCATCAAGAGGATAAATGATGTTGTGTACCGGATTCAACGCAGCCCTAGAAGTAAGATGAAAGTAGTTCATCTGGATCGATTGAAGAGATACCAGACAGGAAACCTTGATCGGGACGATCAAATTTGAGAAGGGGGCAATGCCAAGGTGTATTATTGGTTGCATAACTGCATACTGCTAAAAAATCGCAACGTGCATTGAGGAACCTGGCGCGTCCGCCAGAAAGTAAAGAAAATTATAGAATTCTTTAGAAAAATCTAGAAACAACCGCCAGGGGGTATATAAGGCCCGCGCTTTGACAGTTGGACAAGTTTGAAGTCTGAAGTCTGAAGATAGTCTGAAGTCTGAAGTTTGATAATACCGCGAAATACCGTTAGAGTAATAGTAGTTGCATAACTTGTGTTGAAAATAGTATAAGTTGTGTGTACAGAGTGAGACAAATAAATTCGTTAAGTATTTTATCGTGAGTTTAAATAGTGGACCCACGGAATCCGTAACAATATATTAAGTCTTTAGATATTTTAGGAGTGAGTTCATACCGCCAGCTTTAGCTACATAAATATTAGCACAAAGGTTCGTTTAAACGACATTAGTGAATTAGCTACACAAAGCGATTTTAAGAAATTCATCCTCTTAGAGAGTAAAATTATGTCTGAACAGTGTGTTGTATGAAAATTCCTTACTATTTGGTCTAGAAGAATGAAATCCTACAAAAAGAATTAGAAGAAATTTTTGAAATTCATCAACCAAATGGGTAAAGTTAGTAAAAATTTATATAAAACTTGGTGACCTCTGGATTATACACATAAAAATTGGCACAAAGGTAAAGCGAATTTATGAAATGTATACTCTTAGTGCGATTGCACGCACACCGGCAAAATCGGTACCGGAGCCGACGCTGGCTTTGCACACGTTCCGACAGTTGTATTTAATTCTATTGTATTTGCCGGTCCACGACTATTTAGCCGGATCGGAGATATGTGAAGGAGCTAATTTATTTATATACAATCGATTTCAGTTCCGGCACCGGCACCGATTTTGCCGGTGTATGTGCAAGCGCTCTTAGGGAGTAGAATAGGGAATGAAAGTTTGCTGTACGAAAATGTAATACCATAACATTATAAACCAGACAGTATAAAATTTTATACAAGGGTTTATTTAGTGACATCATAACGAAATATATCTTCCTCAATTATCCTTCAAAGAATAAAAAATAACCTATAAAGAGAGTATTAGTGCTCTTAATAAATAAAAAAAGATGAAAAATAAAAAAACATCTATGCTCACTAGCTCTCTATAAAGAAGTAGAAAATCATTTAAATCAATGCATGAACGATTCGAGGTGTAACGCGAACGTAGAACGTAGTCGCGGGAAAAAGCTAGTAATTTATTAAATTATTTTATGTAACTGATTAATTTTCATTGAAAAGGAATTTTTGTAATTCGCCACTATATTAGTTAAAAACTAAGAAACTCATCAATTTTAAGTTTTGCGATTTTGACTTATACTTTTTACAAAATCTGAACACATTTTATAAGAAAAAAAGCTTTTGATAATATTTGTGTAGATTGACTACAAGTTGTATAACATAAATTTCTCTACCTAGTGGTCTGCAGCATCGCCTTGTGGTGCAAACGTGGGTCTGTTAATCTGTGACGTGACGCACAACAGCCAAGAAAAACAGAAGCGTGGCTAAGAATTTAGTAATTTAAAAAAAAATGTCTTTTAGATATAGTAGTAGGTATTAAAAAGTTTTGTGTTTAAATGGGGTTTGCCTTTAACAGTTAAAAAATTATATCGTAAAGTGAAACTTTCCGTAAGAATTCTTTATCTGTCATCGATCATGATCTGTCATCATGTTAACCAGATGTTTTGTATGTTATTTTGTTTTTTTGCTTATTTGTTTTACGGATAGGTGGCGATCGCATAATTATTATTGATAATGTTTTATTTAATGTTAACATTACTACTTTTTCAGTGAATCTTTAAATCTGTTGTTTTTTGTTAAGTTTGTTATTTAAACATATGTATATAATACACTCATATTAACACTAATCATATTTTTACGTTTTTATTCATCATTTTCAATGCCCCCCGGTTGCATCTTTGTAAAGGACTGTGAATTTTTTTCAAACGTGACAAATCATTTTTTAAACAATTTTAAACGTTCAAAATAATATAAGCAGATTTAAAAGTAATAGCTTGTAAGTAATTATACAGGGTGCTACAAATTCGAGGTACGAGCATTGGTATCTCCGGAAACCGTAATAGATACGAAGATAGTTAAATTGGGGCAAAGTTGCGCCTAGGGCTGTTCACCAAGATGCCATCAAAAAAGTTTTAAAAATTTCAAGGATTGCCGAGTTTTTTGGAAAAAACGGATTTTTTGAAAACTAACTTTATTTTTTCCTGTCTTTACTTTTTAGAAAATCAAAAAACTAATTGCACATTCTCATAACTTTATTAGGGCTATCTGAAAGTATTTTTAGATTTTGAAATTAGCTGATGATTTGTGAGATACAGAGGTAAACTTAATTTTTTTAAATACGGACCTGCATTTTTTATTTCAGATTTTGAAAGAACTTGGTATCCTGAGTACAATGATATTCCACACTTTATACTTTTTTTGTTGTTTTGGGTACAACAAAGCTATTTAATTATTATTTAAAAAAATTTCAAGTCCAACCCTGTTTTTTAAATTATTTAATCTGATTATATTCATCGCAAAAATATTGATCAGTGCTAATCAACATTGAATAAGGAAAATTGAGTCAATTGAAAGATCCAAATAAATAATATCCAGATCAGCAATTTAAAGCTATTATTTTTAACTTTTCTTATTGTGAATTTGAAATTCTTAGTGTATGATCTAATAATTTGCATAATATTAATCGTAGTTATTATGACTAAATTAACTTCTACAAACTAATTTCTAATGCTCTACATAGTCTACATGTTCAAAAGGGTTACCACCCTCCATATTGCACAAATTTATTTTTCGTTCAATTTTATTTATATTTATTATTAACTTTTGAATAGATCTTCTTCTTATACTTTCGAATGCATTTTGTACTCTTTATTGTAACTGCCTAGATGTGTTGATTTCACTTTTTTGTAAAAGTTGGACCTGTCGAATTACTTGACGTCATCAGACGGTCCAGGAACCTCGCTGGCCATTATACTGCTCCAAGAACAGTTAACCTAATAGGACTGCTCATTCAGCCAAAAGTGTCCGCCAAGTGCATGCGAAAACTACTCGCTTTGTGACCTCATTGTAGCCCTTGTCATGGTTATTAGTCCTCATCCGGCAACCAATAATACATACACGTGCATTATTGGTTACCGAATGCAAAACGTTAATTATTTAGTTTATTTATTTAAACACCTTATATGTATGCAGTATAGAAAATTAACTGTATAAATCGTATTAAATACTCGGATAATGTATTTTTAAGAACAGCAGTTCCCAGCATCACCTTTTGCAAGCATTCTTTTTAGAGTACTTCCATATTTTGCTTTAAAATAATTAATAAACAAAATCGTGGGCACTTAGTATACACTTTGTCACAATCCACAACACAAAATGAACGTAATAAAAATAAAAAAATTAATTAGAAAACATATGCTCTCAAAATACATTTTTAATATACACTACTTTATTATGTTAACTAAGAAAATAACTTTAATTACCTTTAAAATTAATAATATACAGGGCGATTGATAGTGATATTTATTAATGCTGAAACGTTAGTAATGAAATATACGTTTAATAATAATGGAAATTATTTATTAAAATGCACTACAAAAAATGTTAATTGATCAAAAAAATACTATAATAACAAATTTTTTCTGTTTGCCATGTTATTTATATAGACCTAGGTAGATTTTAAAAAGTGACACAGGTACAATTAATAATATATTAGTTCGGCATAAAAGTTGCTGTCACGACATCGTACAATAAATTAAAATTCGTAAAATAAATTAAAATTATTAATTAAACAAATCTTTATAAAGAAACACAAGTATATCAAATTTGGGCCCAATCGAACGCCAGGAAATGGTATCGTAATATGGTACTACATTATGGTACCCCTTGATATGCTTCATGGTATCATAATATTGCAATGTCATCAAAAATACGCAAGTATATCAAATATGAGCTCAATCGAAAAGACAGGAAATGGTATCGTAATATGGTACTACATTATGGTACCCCTTGATATGCTTCATGGTATCATAATATTGTAATGTCATCAAAATATACGCAAGTATAGTCAAATATGAGCCCAATCGAACGTCAGGAAGTGGTATCGTAATATGGTACTATATTAAGGTACCACTTTATATGCATCATAGTACCATCATATTAAAATGTCACTGAAGATACTTACTATACCAAGTATAAGTCCAATCGCACGCCAGGAAATGGTATCGTATATGGTACTATTATGGTACCTCTTGATATGCTTCATGGTACCATAATATTACAATGTCACTGAAGATACGTAATATAAATATACCAAGTTTAAGCCCAATCGAACGCCATGTATCGTAATATGGTACTATATTACGGTATCACTTGATATGCTTCATGATACCATAATATTGCAATGTCATGAAAAATACGCAAGTATATATCAAATACAGTATGATACCGAAAAAAACGGCGTCCAGTTGGCTGGGAAAAGACGATCGATGACATTTCCCATATAAATTTACACATAAAATGACAGCGATTTTCATTTCATAGCCATCGCTAACGCCGTTTTTTCCCGATCATACGGTATGAACACAATCGAACGTCAGGAAGTGGTGTCATAATAGTAGTAAGATGTAGCAAATTTGAACGTAGATTTTATCAGGAAGTATTACAATATAAATTACACAATGGCAACACTGCATAAAATTCTTTTAAATTTCGTTTGTAGAAAACTGTTTTCTTTTAAATTTATCGCCCTCTGTTATGTAGTAGTGAAACTACCGCATCAAAATATCTGATTTGGAGACAGGCTTTAAAAGCCTGTCTCCTTTTGAGACCTACGATTTTTTACATGTAACGAGGCTTCTGTTGCGTAGCTAGATATTCTGTGCTATTAGTTTACCGTTCTTGATACTGTGCTCTACCATTTCCAATCCATCTTCCGGGGAAATGATTTGATTGTTTATATTATATTTTATTTAAATTGTTTTTTATTTATTTATTGCATTTGATTTTCCGTATTCAACCCACGTCACTGTTAACTTTGAAAGCTTATCAATACTGTAACGATGAATATATTAAATATTAAAAAAACAGAGCCGGACTTGAAATTAGTTTAAACAAATTGTGTGCAAATTTCCAAAACAAAAAAAAAATATTAAGTGTGGCATATCATTGTACTCAGGAGAGCGAGTTCTTTCAAAATCTGAAATAAAAAATGCAGGTCCGTATTTAAAAGATTTAAGTTGGCCTCTGTATCTCACAAATTATTAGCTAATTTGAAAATCTAAAAATACTATCATATAGCCCTACTAAAGTGGCTATGAGAATGTGCAATTAGTTTTTTGATTTTCTAAAAAGTAACGACAGGAAAAAATAAAATTGATTTTCAAAAATATCCGTTTTTTCCAAAAAACCCAAAAATACTTGAAATTTTTAAAACTTTTTTGATCGCATCTTGGTGGCAACCAAAACATCCCAAAGCGCAACTTTGCCCCAATTTAACCATGTTCGTATCTGTTACGGTTACCGAGTTACCAATGCTCGTACCTCGAATTTGTAGCACCCTGTATATCGAGAAAATATGGTTAATATATAAAAACCAGTTTAATAATATATTTTCGTACTTTTATGCCTAAATGTTAAAATTACTTTTTATATTAAAAAATGTCTATACCTATGTGACGGATTCATCTCTCCAAAAAAATCCTATATGGGTATTTTGGCACTGCAAGAAAATCTACAAAATAAAATAGTTATTTTTTGTAAACACTGCTGCGTTAATCCAATGGAAACTATTTGTCGGCAGTTAGGTTTACAGATAAAAATAAATTTGCCTAACGAACAAAAAAATGCTTAACGTTTCGAAAAGTTTATCTCTTTCCGTCGTCGGAAGCAAATAAATACGAAGAATAATGAAAAAAAAACTATTTATAATATTTAAATGCAACTCTTCGAGAACACTTTAGTTTTTTTTTAAACAGATACGTCTATACAAATCGGTGACGTTCTCTTTTTAAACTGCTGACAAGTAGTTTCCGTTGGATTAACGAAGCAGTGTTTACAAAAAATAACTATTTTATTCTGTAGATTTTCTTGCAGTGGCGAAATACCCATATTAGCTCAGTCATTGGGGATCAAAAAAGGAGCCTGCTTGGAAAAAAGTCGGGAAGTTTTGAAACTTTGCAGGTTTATAGGTTTTGGGGTCCATAATCCATCCATAAAATGCACATTCCCAGACTAGCCGCCGGCGTCGCCATCTTGCCAAGATGGCGCCCAAAATCGGTATTTTGTGAATATCTCGAAAACTATGCGTTTTTAGCAAAAATTTGAGGAGAGGAAAATTAAAGAGAATAAAATTTCCTATAAAATAGGTTTTATGAAAATTTTCGCTAAAGTCAACCGTTTAGGCACAAAATCCCTGGAAATTTTACAATTTTGCGTAAAATATGATATATTATGTATAGTAGATTTTCCGAAATCAAATGTCGATTAGGGTGCACTAAAACTAGTTTTAGTTTAGTTTCTTCAATTTTGTCATGAAACAGTGGCGTATCACTAATTCGCTCATTAATTTATGAATAATTAATTGTCGTGCTGGACAGCATTCATTGCGAACTTACCACCAGGTTCAGCATTGGTCTGGTTCAGTGGCGGATACAGAGGGGGGCCATGGGGCCCGGGCCCCCCTAAAGTCTCTAAATTGTGTCAAATATTAGGCTTTTGGATTAAAAATTGCGCCCTAAAAATCATATTCTACATTACTTTTTATTTGGCCCTCCCCTAAAAAAAATTTCTGTATCCGCCCCTGGTCTGGTTGTACCAAAGATGCCGAAGAATGGGGTTGGAAGAAAACAAAAGCAGGCATTACTCCAATCACAACGTTGAAACATCCAGCTCCAAAATCCCAATTGGCATTTTTATCCTGTAAATGCAAAACCAACAAATATGGTAAAGCCTGCGGATGCAGAAAAGCAGGATTAAAATGTTCAATGATCTGTGCATACTGCAATGGGAAATCCTGTGACAACGTCACTGAAGTGTCACTCGACGAATCCGATGAAGAGGAGTTGGACTTGCCTGTAGATATTTCTTTGACGGCTGAAGATGAAGAGTTGGACGTATTGAGAGACCACCCTGATCGACTTTGACATCAATGAGTCAGGTCCGTCGGGCTTGTGCAGATAAGTTAAAGTTTTTAATTTACCTAGTGGAGTAGGCCTCCGGGGAGACCACGTTAAAATAAACGCGCCATGTACTTTACCTCTTGGGTGGTGTGGAAACAAGTACACATTTTCAGTAATTAAAATTAATTATTCATAAATTAATTAGCGAATTAATGGTACGCCACTGTCTCATGACAAAATTGAAGAAACTAAACTAAAACTAGTTTTAGTGAACACTAACCGACATTTCATTTCGAAAAATCGACTATACATATTATGTATATCATATTTTACCCAAAATTGTAAAATTTCCAGAGATTTTGTGCCTAAACGGTTGACTTTAGCGGAAATTTTCAAAGAACCTTTTTTATAGGAAATTTTATTCTCTTTAATTTTGTTCTCCTCAAATTTTTGCAAAAAACGCATAGTTTTTGAGATATTTACAAAATACCGATTTTGGGCGCCATCTTAGCAAGATGGCGGCGCCGCGCCGGCGGCAAGCGGCAAGTCTGGAAATGTGCATTTTATGGATTTTAGTTAGGGACCCCAAAACCTATAAACCTGCAAAGTTTCAAAACTTCCGGACTTTTTTCCAAGCAAAAATCCCCAATGACTGAACTATATAAGATTTTTTGGAGAAACTTTATATATTTTCATTGTCGCGTACACAAAAATGAATACTTTTGTGACGTTTGAAAAAAAAATGACATCTTACTACTGTCATGGCTGATTTAAATAAAAAAATTAAGAAATAAGTAGTTTTATTTATACAGGGTGAGTCTTAAGTAAGTGCAAATATTTTTTAGGGGTGGTATATTTCAACCCCAGGAACACGTCTATGAGGTTTTTTTTCGCAAAAAAATGTTGAAAACCGTGCATTTTCTTTTAAATTTCACTGTATATTTTTCGAAAACTTTTAGGATTGTCTGTTCACCGCAAATTTTCCCACGGTATAACTTAATCTCTGATATTACCATACTTACAACTTTAATCTATGGTTACGGCAGTAAAAGGGATGCAAATACAGAAAAAATCCGGTGGCACTCAAATTTTTTCCAAAAAAAAAATAACTCGATTATTTTGGACTTATTTGAAAAATGGTAAAGAGAAAATATGTTTCTTTTATCGAGATATACCAGTCCTGAAAATATTTGCACTTATTTAAGACTCACCCTGTATATTCATGCGTTAGATGCGACATCGGCATCACTATATATCATCCTTGACATTTTTGTTTAGTTTTAATTTTGAGCGTTTCAACATATTTGAATTTGATTTGAAAATTCGTGGATTTGTTGGGTTTATTTTATGTCATTTCTTATTTATTCTACAATTGGTTTCGTGCAGAGTTAGTAATTCTAGAAGGATGTTTTATGTCAGAATTTATATTAACAGTGACATTATTGCGAATTCCAGAAAAAGACTGCAAAATGCTAGTTGTGCAGCGTGTGGTAGATTTCTGTCAAAAATCGAGAGAAATAAGAAAATAACTTCACCGGTAAGTAACTATACGTTACGTGTATTAACATTCGGTTCAGTAACGTAGCTCGTATTTTTATTAAATATTTGTTATAATTTTTATTAGAAATATATTTTTTTAACAATTTTAATAACCAATATCATTTATTGACAATGTAAGTTATAAAAATGGTATTTAAACATGTTAAAAGTGGGATTAAATGACAAGATAAAAGTAACTTCGAAAGAAAAAAGTTTTTCGGAGAGGAAAGTCTTTCCAAAAAAAGCAGGAAATCAAAACTCAAAAATTAATCTTTTAACTATTTCTATCAAAATTCCAAACACAGTTTAAACAATAACAAGAAAAAAGTGTAGAATCTATACTAATATATAAAATTCTTAAGTGACTGACATACTGATTAATCACGATCCTGCTCAAACCACTCAACGTAAGAAGCTCAATTTTGGCATACAGGATGATTCTAGGGTGTAGAGGTTCGATAAGAAGGGATTTTTCGAAATTCCAGTTCCAAGAGGGTGAAACTACCCCTCAAATATTACAATATTTTTTATTTAAAAAACAGTCAAGTTTCCAAAAAAACGCTTAAACACGTATATTTTATTTTGTTTTTTTTACATATTTTAAGATTTTTTAAAAATGTATACAGGGTGTTTCGGAAAATCTGGTCATTGATTAATCACGATCCTGCTTAAAGCGCTTGACGTAAAAAGCTGATTTTTGGAAAACAGATTGACTTTAGGGTGTAGAGGTTCGATAAGAAGGAATTTTTTGAAACTCGAATTCTAAGGGGGTGAAATTATCCCTCAAATATTTTATCGGAAAAACTCCTAAACACGTATATTTTATTTTGTTGTTTTACATATTTTAAGATTTTTCATAAATTTATACAGGGTGTTTCATAAAATTTGACCATTAAGTAATCACGATTCTGCTTAAACTGCTTGACGTTTAAAGCTGATTTTTGGCAAACGGGTTGACTGTGGGGTGTAGAGGTTCGATAGGAGGGGTTTCTCGAATCTAAAATTCCAAGAGGGTGAAAACGCCCCTCAAGTATTACAATATTTGTTATTTAAAAAACGGTTAGTCTTTCGGGAAAACGCTTGGACAAGCATAATTTATTTGTTTTTTTACATATTTTGAAATTTTTTAAAAAATCATACAGGGTGTTCCAAAAAGTTGGGTAATTTCTTAACCACGATTCGGCTTAAATTGCTTGACGTAAAAAGCTTATTTTTGGCAAACGGATTTTTCGAAAGTCAAATTCCAACGAGATGAAACTACCCCTCAAATATTACCAAGTTATATAATAATATCGCCATATTGTTTTTTCTCATGCTGAGATAAATGTGAGAAAATTTTATCCAGTTTGTATGTTAATGGAAATTTTTGCTTTGCTTTATCATCACCATTACAAATGATTAATTCGACGCGAACGAAGTCGCTAGTACACGCTAGTATTTTAATAAAATAATAATTAAATAATTCAAACTTTAAAAGACAATTACGGCTGCATTGCAGAGTTTGCTGTATTATCTACATACTATGTAGAATCGATATGGGAAAATAACTACGTAATCGTAAAGCTATCCCCGCTGGCCTGTAATAAAGTTCAGATTTATAGGCGAATCTTCTTACAATTCCTCGACTTTCTGAGATGAAAATAGATGATAAAGACTCCCTTGTTTATATAGGCTGATTGATAGCGGCGTTTCCGATAAAATAGAAATATTTATACCGATATATAAGTGATTTATATATTTATATATTTATCAATAAAACCAGTAATATTTACTTTTTCATATAATCTCGCTGAATTGCACACTAAAACATCTCTGTTCAAATTTATGTTTAAAATATTTTCCATAAACTAACTAATGCAACATTTTTTTGAAAAATGGAAAATTTTTGAAGTATTATATGCGTTTAACTTATAATAATTGCATTCTTTGAATAAAAAAATAAAGAATGGGTATAATACCGTTGATTGAAAGAACTGGAAAGATAGACAACCTAATAAGCGAATTCGTAACAAGGTTGATTTGATTTCCCCTTACGGCTCAAGTGCTGTACGGTGGAGGCACCAATCCTTCTGTAGCCAACGCATAAAACACTTATTTTCTCTATTTCTGCCAGTGAGGGCATATCGAAGACGGTGTGGAACTGAAAACGACAGTGTTGCCATATTAAAATGTTTGACGAAAATATATTTCGATGAAAAATCCGCGTTTATGTATTGAAAATTTATTCGTGTTAAGCATAAAATAAACAAAATAAAAACACTAAATCACCACAATACATCAAAACTAATTGCCTGTAATTTGAGACTTGTTTAATTCATTTTAAATTATTAAGATCTATACAATGTTCATTATCAACAATATGTTCGGCAACGCAAGATTTATCCGGTCTACCATATCTTATCTGAGCTAAATGTTCTTTAAATCTAGTTAATATTGATCTTCTAGTTTGCCCAACATATTTCTGATTACAATCTTTACAAGAAATTTCATAAATACCCGACCTTTCCAGTGGAGGTGTTTTATCTTTGGATTACCTAATAATTGTTGTAATTTATTATTAGCACTATACACAAGTTTATAATGACATTCTTAAAAATTCCTTTTAGACCACGGGATAACTCTCTATCAAACGGTATCGAAAAATATTTAGACGTATCTTTCTCCACTTGAAAAGTCGAATTTTCAGAAATCATTAACCTATACCTACGTTTTCTAATTAATTTATCAACTAGTAAAGGAGAATATCCATTACACTCAGCTACATTCCTAATGTAATCTCTTTCTATTTCATATCTTTCGTTGGAAAGTGGGAAACTAAGTAACCTATGAACTAAGAAATTTAAACTAGCCATTTTATGTTCAACACTATGATGTGATTCATTAGGAATATATCTGCGTGTGGTCGTATTTTTCCTATAGATATCAAATGCCAGGCAATTATTAGTATTTCTAATAACTAATACATCTAGAAATGGTAATCTGTCGTTGTTCTCAATTTCATGCGTAAATTTAATGGAAGGAAAACGATTATTTAACTTAGAAATAAAATTATCTATAGTGTCTGAATGTGTGTCAAAAACAGCAAAAATATCATCCACATACCTAAACCATACTCTTGGAAAATACCCAAACTGATTCTTAGCCTCCACTTCAAACCTGCTCATGAATAAATTAGCCAAAAATGGAGACAATGGATTACCCATTTCTGTACCTTCCCGCTGTTCAAAAAAGTTGTTATTAAATTGAAAACAATTTTGTTTCATACATAACGATGTAAGCTCAATATATTCACTCACAGTTTTGTTGTCGAGACCATTTGCGTTCAGTAATTCCTTTAAGTAGCCTAAAATATGTGGAATTGGAACACTTGGGAACAACGAAGATACATCAAAGTAGACCAAAATTTCACCTTCATGCAATGTTATATCTTTAATTTTGTTAATGAATTCAATATTATTTTTAACTGAGAAAGAAGGTTCATGATCAGGTAAATTTTCGAACTCCCTTGATAATCATTTTGCCAAATTATAAGTCGGAGAACCTACAGCCGAAACAATTGGGCGCATAGACTTGTCCGGTTTATGAATTTTGGCAAAGCATACAATTTTGGTAATGAGGATTGGATACTTGCAATTTCCTCTTTAAAGAAAGATCAATAAGGGTGTTACATTCTTTTAGAGTTTTTTTAACGGCTGCTACCATCTTAGACAAAGGATTCTTTTTCAAATTTATGTAGGGGCCATTATCGATTAAGTTGTTAACCTTATCGTAATAGTCTTTTTTATCTAATATAACAACCTTATTTCCCTTATGAGCTTTTAGATAGAAACAATCTTTGTTACGCAAACTCTTGACAATATTGTGCTCTTTGTTAGATTTTAATGAATTACTTGAAAGGATATTTTTTGATAACTGATTTCTACAAGCCTCTCTTGTAAATACTTTAGAAGCCTCGGGCAAGTGCTGAATAGCAGTTTCAACACTAGTTGATAAATTAATTAGAAAACGTAGGTATAGGTTAATGATTTCTGAAAATTCGACTTTTCAAGTGGAGAAAGATACGTCTAAATATTTTTCGATACCGTTTGATAGAGAGTTATCCCGTGGTCTAAAAGGAATTTTTAAGAATGTCAATTATAAACTTGTGTATAGTGCTCATAATAAATTACAATAATTATTAGGTAATCCAAAAGTTAAAACACCTCCACTGGAAAGGTCGGGTATTTATGAAATTTCTTGTAAAGATTGTAATCAGAAATATGTTGGGCAAACTAGAAGATCAATATTAACTAGATTTAAAGAACATTTAGCTCAGATAAGATATGGTAGAGCGGATAAATCTTGCGTTGCCGAACATATTGTTGATAATGAACATTGTATAGATCTTAATAATTTAAAATTCTCAAATTACAGGCAATTAGATGCATATGAAAGCATCAGAGTTAATAAATGTAAAGATAGTATGAACAGAGTCAACGGTCCAATTCCTTCAAGTTCTTTGTTCCTACTACTCTAGTGGCGGAAATCTAACTGTTACGCTCAGTTGGCTCTGACTCGGTTGGCTAGATTTTGCCACGCCCACTCGGTGCCCACTGAGCGAGTATATAAACGCTCAACTTGTAGATTATACTTTAGTTTATAATCATCTGCTGATGATGCATGGTTAGCGAAACGCGCGTCCAGTGTAAAAGTAAAAGTGTTTTGGTGTATTGTGGTGATTTAGTGTTTTTATTTTGCTGTGTAACACCAAAGGTTCCAACCCTCAACTGTAATAAAATAAACAACAAAAATAAAAAAAACTTAATAAAAATATGTCAAAATGATATGTCAGTATGATCAAAAAAAGTAGTTTAGTTGGCTTGGAAATGACGATTATTTAGAATTTACCATAATATTTTACATATTAGATAACAGCAATCTTCATTTCCAAGCCAACTCTGACGTTGTTCTTTGTTTAATCATATATTATATTAAATTGCTTAATGATAGAAACTATCCATACTATTAACATATTGTACTCAAAATCCGTAAATCTACGGATTTATCAGTAGTTCTGGCAACACCGTATCAGACAACCACTCACTCTGTCGACTAAAAGCCGAACTACGGTACAGTATTCTTTATCCGCTGCGCTGTAAACGATCAGCGCGCAGCGGCGCAGGGCTAATCAAAATATCGGACAGGTTGACAGTAACGCCAGCTGCATCTCGGACAGGTTTTGTGCCACGAAATCGCCCGTAAGGTTGCGCATCTTTTATTACCTCAATCAACAAGAATACTGAACATGAATACAATCCATGTATTCATGAATGGTGGATAGAATTTATATTGTAGGTCCCCATCCTTGGTTGTTGTGTTGGATTTTAAAATTTCTAGATTTGTTTGTCATTACTAAGCTTATTTTATGTTATTTAGTATTTATTCTACAGTTGTTGTTTAGAAGTTTAGAAGTAGTAAATGTAGAAGGAAATTGTGTTAGAACATAATAAAGTGTTGGTCACTGTTAATTTTAACAGTGATACTATTGCGATATATCAAAAAGGCTGTAAAATAGTTGGTTGTGTTGTGCAGCAGACCTACAAAATGATTAAAACGCGAGGGAAATAAGGGTCGCTGATATGTAGGGGAACGGTCGATTATTAGGTAAAATATAAGAGGTACCGCAAAAAGTTAAATATAGGGGTTTTTAAATATTTATTAGCGGGTAATACATTTAAGTATATAGGGTCGGTCATAAAGTCGTGACACATCAAAGTTTTATTTTTTTAAAGGGAACTCCCTGTATAATATTGTATATTTCGGTTTTTCCGTCAATTCTAAGAAAAAATCGAGATACACACAATGTACCTCAAACCAACCGTTTCCGAGTTATTGACTTTTGAAAATATCTCTTAAAACAATTCGATTTAATTAATGTCTTACTTTATTTCTTTCTTCTCTACTTTATACGATAGAAAATCACATTCTGAACAGAATGAAATATCATATGTCAACTTTTGACATTCTCGCTTAATAAAAAATCGTATTTTAAAATTCACACTAGAGTGCCATGGCTATGTTAAAAACATTAATTCTTAATCAACATTGATTTGATCGTCTAATATTTTTAGTGTCATGTCCTGGCCAGTTAGAAAATGCTTAAATCGTATTTTTAATCATATCTCAATTTTTTCAAACGGAACGAGGGTGGCTCATTATCATATTTGTAAAAAGCATTTTTTTACGAATAATTTGATACCACACATTTGGTATTTCGAGTCAAATTTTCGTTACGAACCGCAAGTTATAATTTCAAATAAACCATATGCGAAAATGTCAAAAGTTGACATATCATATGTCATTCAATTCAGAGTGTTATTTTCTATCGATTAAAGTAAAAACTATCGAATGTGCCATTTAAAAATCAAAAGTTGTAGTTATTTCCGGTGAAATAGGAAGTGACCGAAAACAATTGAATACGTCAATCAATCCTAATTTATTTCATATACTAACATACCAAATCTCGTTTTTTTAACTAAAAAAATAAAAAAGTTATAGAGGTGAGCCACTTTTGAGACACACCCAGTATACGTCAGTTTTACTGACGTGCTTTAGTAACGTATCTAACAGTTGTGTTATTAAATAATTATTATAATCTATTTTTATTAGAAATATATTTTTATAATAATAATTTTAATAACCACTAACTTTTACTGACAACGTAAAATAAAACAAAATTATTGAGTCTGCCCTACATTACATTTTTAGATGTTTAGAATAAAATTGGAAAGGCACTGATAAACTAGAATCTAAGTCGACCATTTTGGATCCCCATCGCGCTCAAACTATGTTTTTCATATGCGCCTTTCTTATTTTTTTTATTCAAAGATTGCATTGCTTCCTGAATTCTACATGGAAATATTACTACTTAAATAACGTGTTCTATATTATAAATAAATAAATAAATAAATAAATAAATAAATAAATAGTCGTTTATTTCCTACAGGCCGAAGTCCACTAACAGGAAATTCGAAACAATAGGTAAACAAATAAGATTAAAAAATAATAAATAATTACAATATGTTTTAAAAATACTACACTAAAATACAAAAACACAAAAATAAAATATAAAAATTAATTAACTAAACACAGACTAAACAGGATGGCCAGCAATATCACAGAATGTTTCGAGAATAGTGGGGAGACTGTCATGAAATGCATCTACTGCAGTGGAAATTCTATTAAGATTCTGACACATTCTGTAAATCGGACTCTGCAGCAATATGAAGCACTGTACGTATTTTTGGCCCAACTCATTGGTCCAACTAGTTGGCCAAACGTGTACTGGGGCCTTTAGATCTTGTAAAAGCAAGAAAAAAAAAACAGGTTGCTCTCTAGCGCCTAAACGAGGTACAAGAAATGGCAGTCGCTCGAGCAGAGATGGAGAATCAATTTAAAAATTTGCCAGCTTGTACAGAAAATACATCTGCAAGTCACGACGTGTACTTAACGGCAATTCACCAAATATATCCAAAATATGCGCATGATCTATACCCCGTTGAGGATAGATTCCGTCTTCTCTAAACATGGCGTATTTTAGAAATCGCCGTTGAACAGACTCAACAGATTGTACATGACAATTATAAATAGGGGACCAGATAATCGAGCCATAATCAAGCTTCGACCTCACATAAGAGAAATACAGTATTTTGATGGTTGATAAATTGGAAAAATGCTTACTGTTACGTAATACAAAGCCGAGTGTTCTAGAGGCGTGAACTACCACTTGATCGATGTGAGGAATAAAGGAGAATCTTTCGTCGAAAATAACTCCTAGATCCTTTATGACCGATAGTCTGTTGAATGTTGCATCATTTATAGAATAATTGAATTTAACTGGGCTTTTAGTTCGAGAGTATGTAAAACTTGTGAAAATAAGTTTGTTATAATAATGCTTTTATTTATTCACTATTCTAATAAAAAATATGCTTTCCTTCAGAAACTCTCTATTTATTTATCTAGTAATCCTAAAACACTCTATATGAAAGTCGATTAGAGCAAACAGTATGATTCATTGGCAAGCGATGTAAATATTTGTGATCAGGTAAAATTGTGATGTAAGAGGAGGCTTAGCTTGCACGGGCGAGAAGTGTCTAGTCCTAGCAGTCAACTTTTAAGCTTGACCAATCAGGTTGGTTAGCGTGGTTATTTGAAGGGTGTTAATTCATTTGTGTTTGTCAAAAACTCTAACGTGATTGGTCGGGCTTAATAGTTGCCTGCTAGGGCTAGACACAAGTGCACGGGCGCGCGGCAGGTCAGTCAGTTGTTGATAGGCCGGCCGGCTGTGTAGTGTTGTGTTTTGTCACAGTGCTGACAAATGGAGGTTGCGAGTCTTTTGACTAATATAGTTGCAAGTCATTTGACTGTAAGCCAACGTGGTCGTTTGACCACGATAAGAAAACCTCTTGTGACGTCCAGCCTTCGAGTTGGTCTTGAGAGTTTGAGGTCTCCATAATGTCTTCTCGATTGACGATGCGGCGTTGGGATAGTGAGCTACCCAATAGCCTATTCGATTGGGATGCGAATCTGTTTAGCGGCAGAGTTGCGTCCAGGGGAAGCCCCTATACTATTTCAGGTGACACTAGCTAGTTGTTGAAGATTATTAACCAATAGATCCGAATAATATTTGAATTAGATGGAAGGTATGGAATGTGATATATTGAATAGAATATCAGTGATGTCAGTGGCTAGGGGGCGGAGTACCCCCGGGTGAGTCTTGAGTCGTGAGTACAATGAGAGAGTGCTTGCCAATGACCAACTAAATGGATATTTGAGGTGAATTTGCATTGTGAGACCCGGTTGAGTAAGCCCCTAAAATAGCGATTTTACACAAGTAAGATATTATACCTACTATAAAAGAAACAATACCTAGTAAAAAATCGATACCGTTCGAACAAATATCGATACAATATTCCTACTATTCACTTACCATTACTCCAGGTATGCATCGATGCCCCATCCCAATAAATCTGTCTCTCCGGTTTGTACTGCACAGTATATGACCGTATTGGGAGTCCGTCGTAGTTGCTGGGCGGCATTATCGAGAATTTCACTGTCGTCGCCGTGATACTGTGCGCCCTAACCTGATTTATTGGACCTGGTACGAAAGCTTGCTTCAACTCGACTTTGACCGAGGCCTCGCCCAATTGATTCCTGGCTATACACTCATATTTGGTGTAGAGACTGCAAAATACAGATATATTTTCATTCAATTCTTTCTATTTACAGTGAATTATGTTTATATTAGTCATGTGTAAAAATATCGATATTTTTAAATATCGATATACAGGGGTGGTCCGAACTGTATTCCGGAAACTTCGGCAGCATATTCTGCAGATAAAAATGAGTAAAAAAGTTCGTATAAA
Source organism: Sitophilus oryzae (assembly GCF_002938485.1). Taxonomy (NCBI): domain Eukaryota; kingdom Metazoa; phylum Arthropoda; class Insecta; order Coleoptera; family Curculionidae; genus Sitophilus; species Sitophilus oryzae. The sequence continues at coordinate 3,806,176 of NW_022146055.1, read as the reverse complement.
TGTATGTCCTAAAATGCTTAGTTTCGGATATACAGGGTGTAGAAGTTTCATTTTTATTTCGATTTTTTCCAAATAATTTCTAAAGTAACGTCAATATTTGGATGAAAATTGGTGGATGGGTGTTTTTTGACATGAGAAATTTGATTATGATGTCAATATGACTCCCATTTCTAGGTGGCGCCACCTACATGTGTTTTAACTGTTTTGAAGAGTAATAACTTTTCGTCGGTACCTGTAGTAGGAGTCATATTCTAATTTTTCATCTCAAAAAACTTCCATACACCAATTTTTATCGAAATATTGACGTTACTTCATAAATTATTTGGAAAAAATCAAAATAAAAATGAAACTTCTACACCCTGTATCTCCGAAACTAAAGATTTTAGGACATACATTCATTTATACGAATTTTATACAAAGTTTCCGGAATACAGTTCGGACCACCCTGTATATTGCAAAATTTTGCATAGCGCCGAGTACAGAATTATTAAAGACTTGACCAACAAATAAAGAAAATATAAGTTCAACATAATGATTTATTTTCAATCGAAGTATTGTCTACCGCCTTTAAACAAATAATCGATATTTTATTCCGCTATATCAAAATTAAAATTTATCGATAGATAGTTCCCATCCCTAAGCTTATAGAGAATAGCCTACAGAGAATTTTCGATTAGTGGATGCTGTTTATAAGAGATGTATTTAAGCGTAGTGTGAATTCCTGGCTATGTATAGTATGCACCGGTATTTGCTGTAGAGGTTCCAGAACAGAGACATATATTCATTCACTCCTCTTTACCGTTGCGTGTACCCCTATCCCAGAGAGAATATTCCATTGGTGTTTATGTATAAGAGATGCAATATGCATAGGTAGGCGGCTCGGATATGGAGTTATGGTAATTATGAAATAGGAATGTACCAGTTGGATTATATGCATGCAATGCAGGGAATGTAGAAACAATAGGACTGGACTAAATACTAGTTTTATGGTTTTATCGATATAACATTTAGTTAAAAGCGAATTATCAAAAAATAAATAATTCTAGAAAAAAAATTAATGCAGAGTTTTTAACATTTTCTTCACTAAACATAATAGAATGAGTAAAAGTATGATTTATATTTGTTAAATAATATACTTTATTTCATTACAGCTGATTTAAAACTCATGATAGTCTTCATATCAATCATAATCAACTAGAAAGGTTAATAAATATTATTTGTATGTAGACTTATAGATATGTATACGGTGGCTCGAATTCGACGCTCATCATTGGGATTTCGGAAACCGTAAGAGATACAGGACCGGTAAAATGGAGGCAAAGTTGCGCAATTTGATGCTCAATAAAATGCCGTATTGCGTTTTTATTCTTTATTTTTTTTGCATAAAATATTCTGGTGCTGGAATTTTCTGTACGAAACGTCGGCAAATATCAAAGTGATTATATATACAGGGTGCGTCTCTATATACCGGGTGCGTCTCAAAAGTGGCTCACCCCTATAACTTTTTTATTTTTTCAGATAATAAAACGAGATTTGATATGTTAGTATATGACATTAATTAGGTTTGATTGACGTATTCAACTGTTTTTGGTCACTTCCTGTTTCACCGGAAATGACTACAACTTTTGAATTTTAAATGACACCATGTATTTTCTTACTTTGTTCGATAGAAAATGACATTCTGAATCGAATGACATGAATCAATTTTTGACATATTCGCACAAAAACAAATTGTGTTTTAAGTTGTAATCTAGAGCGCCATAGCTGTGTTAAAACACAAATTTTTAAGCAAGGAGCCTTGGAAAAATAGATTTGATCGTCTAATGTTTTTATTATCTTGTCCTGGAGGGTTAAAAGATGCCCAAGTCGTATTTTCAATCATATCTCAATTTTTTCAAATAGAACGGGGGTGGCCCATTCGCGTATTTGGGAAAAGCATTCTTTTACGAATGATTTGATACCAAACGCTTGGTATTTCGAGTCAAATTGTCGTTATGAACAGCATGTTACAATTCCAAATAAACCATATGCGAAAATGTCAAAAGTTGACATATGATGTCATTCTATTCAGAGTGTCATTTTCTATGGAATAAAGTAAAAAATACCGAGGGTGCCATTTAAAAACCAAAAGTTGTAGTCATTTCCGGTGAAACCTGAAGTGACCGAAAACAATAATTGAATACGTCAATTAATCGTAATTTATCTTATATACTAGTATACCAAATCTCGTTGTTTTATCTAAAAAATAAAAAAGTTATATGGGTGAGCCACTTTTGAGAAGCACCCGTATAGTGTTTTAAGAGTGATGAAAGGATTTAATTAATTTGAAAAAAAATCAGGTCCGAATTCAAAAAAAATTAAGTTGATGTTGACCGCCAGAAGCCGAAACGTCAGAGTCAATATTTAATCACACAGAGTTAAAGAGCAGAAAAAGTGGCCATGAAAATGTGTTTTTCATTTTAAGTTATCTTAACAAATAAAGCCAGGAAACGATAGAAAACAAAATTGAAATTCCGTTTTTTTTCGAATATATTCGGAAGTATTCGGAATTTTTCAAAATGCAATACGGCATTTTATTGAGCATCAAACTGCGCAACTTTGCCTCCATTTAACCGATCCTGTATTTCTTACGGTTTCCGAATTTCCAATGATGAGCGTCGAATTCGAGCCACCCTGTACAATATAATTTTACCAATATAGTATTGTATACATATCTCCATATCCATAGAAATAGAAAAAAAGTGCTGGATGGGTATAGATCTGGTACATAAGAAAGTCTGCTCATTAAATAAGGAATTGTACAACTTTAACCTTGGAGTTTGATATAATAATTACAATTTCTACAAATGGAATCATACAAAATAACAATGTTTTGAGGTACTCTACATCACAACTATTTAATAAACAAATAATGATAAATTTATTAATGAAATGCTTTATACTAAGGGCTTGCAAAGATTAGTCTTGGGTCGAGATTTCCGTATGTAAGAAGAGTACAATGCGTTTATAATGTACCGAACAAAGAGAGGACAGTAAACACGTTGCCAAACATATGAAATAAACCGAGAAACTGTGCACATCGCTAAGAGACGTGGAAGGGGATATAGCAGATTTGTCGCAGTCGACCGGTCGACCCAATCAATAGCTTACTTCGGGTTTCTCTTATTACCGATTCTGAACCGTCCTAGAACTGTGATGCGTATGCGCAGAAGGAAATATGAAGACATTATTTCATTTGCGCATGCGCTGCAGAGTTCTAGGACGGTTCAGAATCGGTGATAACAAGAACCCGAACAAAGCTAATACCTCTGTCAGTACTTAAAGTTCTAGGGAAAGGTGTAAGTCATGCGTTCAGCTTCACGATTTAATTACGTCTCGTGATACTTAATTTGTTCATTTATTAACGAATCGTTGTAATTTTCCCTATAGCTTGAATTTTTTTAAGTGCAAGCTAGAAACACTTGTATTTTTGGTAAAAATAAGTGGAATTGAGTGGGTGTTCGATAGTGGTCGCGCTATTAGAACTCTGAATTCAAAAATCCATATCTCGAAATCTATTAGAAATAATAGATTGTAGTTTTTTCAAGAACTTTGTTAATATTTCTGCATCTCGTCGGTCGGTCGCATTTCTCTCACTCCGACTTAATAAGATCCCTATGCAATTTACTTCCACACATGTAAATGCCGACCCAAAAGTAACCGTTGCCAGCTCGGTATACTTTACATCTATAACTCACCTAGGTTGATTATGTGGTTTGACTATGAGAAAAGATCGCGGGCTGCTACCGATAACTTCAAATATGTTCCTTTGCAGCCTCCCATTGTTAAAATTCTCTTCAGAAATCTCAATTTGGTTCCACCTCCACACCACGGTAGCATTTGGTATGGCTTCTGGTAAACACGATAGGTTTCCAGGTCTATTTTCCCAGCTCCAAACTGGGGGCAAATCTCTGGTCCGATTGAATGTGGGTTTGAACAAAACTGTTATGTGTCCATTTCTGTATGCGGTGCCTGGTGTATTTTCAGCTATGCATTGGTATAAACCATCGTCTGAACGTGTGAGATTAGATATGACCAGAGTACCAAAAGCTTCACCTAGAAACACAAAGAGAGGCTATTCATTTTAAAGATTTAAACATAATATACATATAAAAATTAACATTTTAATGCTTTATTAAGGTAATTTCTGCCTGTCTGTCTTCCAAAATTTTTTTCAGCTGTTGTTTATTATTTTAATAATCATTTTAATAATCCTTTTTTTAACAGTTCAGTTTGTTAAGATAACGATGGAAAACAAAATTATCTGGTTGAATTAAATTAAATAAAATAATAATAATTTTTAAACAAGATTGATTAATGTTAATGTGTAGAAAATGCGCAAATCTAGGGGTAGAATATTTAGTTACATAAAAAACTAGCAAAGTAATGTGAAAAAAAAACGCATCATTGTATCTCCCGAGAAATCCCAGATATCCCAAATCTCAAAAAACGCACGAAAATGAGACAACCTGTACCCATGTGATGCGCAGTAGTGAACGCAACCTACCGGCGCGGCAGCCAGACCATCCTAAACCTATCTAATAATTAATTACCACAATAATCCTTCAAAACAAATGAAAGTATCAAATTCTACTTATATACACTACGGATCATAAACCCATAAACGCTATCCGTTCTAGTGATAAAAAGCAAATATTTAATACTTTACTATCAGAATATAAACGAAAAAAAAAAATAAAAAAGTTGCACCCCCAGCCGGTATCCAACCACTGACCTGCGCTTCATAGGCGAAAGCTCTACGCGCCGAGCTAATGGAGATTTGCTCGATTTTAATTCAATACTAGAATTTAAAGCGCTAAGTAAAAAATAGAGGATCTTCTTTGGATGCGCAGTAGTGAACCCAACGTGTATGGGCAGCCAGACGGCCTGCACGCTGTTCCAGAGAGGATAATAAAAGATATATCAAAGAGCCAGACGTCTTAAAATACTTTCTCGAAAACGTTGCTAGCTCTTAGACTATAAGGAATCTCTAGTTTTTATTGTGAAACTGAGTACCTATCAAATATTTGTCAGGTGACATCAGTATGAAGTAGTAAGGGTTCGACTCCTGTCGTCGCGTGCGTAGATAGGTTACGGTATAGAGTCTAGAAAGGCATGTCCTGTTTGTATGAGAAGCTAGTTTGTTGGAGGGGTAAATTTAAGACACACACAAGGGTAATAATGAGACATAGGTAAGGGTAAATATGAGACAACTTAATACACTCAGATGCAAAAAAAAACGCAACGGAAAAATCCAAATTTAAAGTGTTATATTTTTGTTATTGTTGGCCCTATTTTCATGATTTTTTTTAGCAAGCTGTATATAATTATATCAACTTTAATTCGTAAACTCAGTTTTTTATAAACTTTAGTATCAGGCACATTATACAGGGTTAATTGAGGGGTTGTTTTTTACCCTAACTTTAAAACACCCTGTGCAATAATTTCGTGTGTAAATTTTCCTAAAATAGAATTTTACAGTCAGAACCATGTCTCCTGAGCATTTTGTTTTTTTGGATCATGTCAATACATGCTTTGGTTAATTTTTTGATAAATGAACTTGCCACCAACAATTTGCAATTTTTTCAATTATCATTTCTTTTTGAAGTTATTTTTCAATATGATAAGCCGGCTCTTGGTGATTATTGTGAACTATATACTACTATGAACTGACCATCATGTTTGACGTTTGTGAAATGCTTGGCAGGAGGGTTAGAAGTCATGGAGCTGTATCAGCTTCGGCAGCTTCATTAAAAAATGAACTTTGCTTGGTTCTTAAAGAAGAATGGGAAAGCATAACGCAATATGGTATATGCAGCCTCAACGACCAGTATGTACGTACGTATTCAGGCAGTTATAGCAGCTAAGGGAGGCATCAACAAAGTATTAAGGTATATTTTACATTTTTTTTCTGTTTGTATACTTAAGTATTACAGATGTTTTCTTTAATATCGTTAGCTCTGTTATCGTTAATAATGTTTATTAAAACTAGTATGTGTATCGTTAGTCTTTAATGTTTTTTTTTTAAAATTTAGTACCTATAGTGTATCTAATGCAGCGTAATATGACGTTACGACAATAGTCACGAAAACCATCTCATCATATTAAAAAATGACATCAAAAAATAATGATAATTGAAAAAATTGCAAATTAATCGCGATCAGTTCATTTCGGTATTAAAAATTAACCAAAGCATGTATTGACATGAATCAAAAAACAAAATGCTCAGGAGTTATGGTTCTGACCGTACCATTGTATTTTAGGAAAATTTACAAACGAAATTATTGCACAGGGTGTTTTAAAGTTAGGGTAATAAACCAATCCATGGATTAACCCTGTATAATAAGCCAAATACTAAAGTTTATTAAAAACTTAGTAAAAAAGTTGATAAAATTATATACAGTTTGCTAAATAAACCATGAAATAAGGGCTAAAAATAACAAAAATAACACTTAAAATTTGACCAAACATTTCTCCGTTGCGTTTTTTTTTGCGTCTGAGTGTAGAATGTATATTTTTAAATTTTAGTGAGAACTCAAAAAATAAGAAAAAAGATGTAAAAAACCAAACAAGTATACATATAGAAAAAAGATCTTAAAAAGGCAGCAAAGTTAGCCAGCAGCGGAGATGTAACTGTTGTGACTGTCTCATATCTTACCTTACCTATCTCATGTGTCATCTTGTGGGCTATTTTTTAGGGGTATTTTTGGTGTATTGCAGTAGTTTCGTTACCCCGAATTCGAAGATATAGAGCTGGCCTCTGTGGAGCCGTCTCAGATACTGGCTTCTGTCAAAGCCCTGAGACTGTATGATGAGTTATAACCCGTTATAACTCAAAAAAGGAGAACACACAATAGATCTGTAAGGTCGCGGTGATTAACCCCCCCTCCTAAATATTCTACATTCATTCTACCCCTTCTGTAAAAGGCATTAAAGAAAGAAATACTTTTGTATTTAAATGGCTGTGAGTAAGAAAAAAACTAAATGTTTTGAAAAATGTCTCATTTTTACACCACTTCATGCCCTAGCACTGCTGTGCCCCCAGATATTAAAATCATAGTGATCATACCTTCGGCTTCAAAAAACTGCCTTTCCAATACAATCCTTGGGTCATTATCTTGTGCACCCAGTCTGAAAGGTTGTGGATTACTCAGCTTTCTGAAGGTAATTCTCGGTGGTGGCCTGCCCTTGACTTTGCACACCAATCTGGTTTGGTTACTCACTGCATCTGTTGCGTTGAGCAGTTCGTAGATTCTTGGTTTAACCAAGACGTTGATTTTGACGGTTGTTTCGTCTCTGCCTCCCATGTTTTCTGCTTTGCATTTGTAGTAACCGTCGTCGCCGAATTCAACTCTGTTCATTATCAATTCACCTGTAATAAATGATTATTACTAGAATGTTTAATAAATCAAAGGCTCTGAAGACTTATTATGTTCTTGGCTGAAAACACTAAATTTTCTTAAACTACTGTCATGGATAACCTCATAGAAAAAGGTCTTGCTTTTGAAAGGTTTTAATTTTATCTTTCTTTCGATACAACTTATATCGAGTAATTAGTGCAAAAATTAAATCCCGTATCGCAGCCTGAAGCATTTGAGATTACAGTGATTTCGTTATGGCTCATTTATTTTGAGTTTGAGTCGTAGACATGAGTAGTCGTGATGTTAGTTTAGTTTTTCCTTGTTAACGATTAGTGATATAAGTAAATTTAAAAATTCAAAACCATGTCAGTTCCAGAGGATGTTTGATTTCATTGTTCACCATTGTCTACCTTTACTTAAGTAGTAGCGCTGATTGAAAGAATTGGGAAGATACACAACTTAAAGAGCAAATTCGTGACAGGGCTGATTTACGGATTAATCCGTAGTTCTGGCAACACTGTCTCCGACAACCACCCACTGTGTCGGCTGAAAGCAGAATTACGGTACAATATTCTTTATCCGCTGCGCTCTAAACGACTATCAGTGCGCAGCGGCGCAGAACTAAACTAACGTCAGCCACATCTCGGACATGTTTTGTGCCACGAAATCGCTCATAAGATTGCGCATCTTCTTATTTCTTCAATCAACAGTAGTAGCTATCTACGAATTTAGTAATGCAATTTGAACCCGTTTGTTTCAAAACACACTATATACGGGATAATGATATTATAATCTCGTCTTACCTGTTGTATTCTTAACAAAAAATCTATCGGTCTTGGAAAGATCGTTCCTCAAATCCGATTTAATCCAGGTATAGATAGGCGGTGGTTTTCCAGTTGCTGAGCACATGACAGACGCTGTTTCACCCTCTACAACAGACACCGGCTCCATCGGTTTCACTTTAGGTGCTACAAGAACTTCAACCTGCAAAATCAAATTTTAATTTGTTTACACATTTTTAATTTGAGTTTTTTTTTTCAAAAACATGTATCTGTCCGAGAGTTGCTAAAACTAGTTCTAATGGAGTTTGATGGGTAGAAACCCGTATTTATGATTCTAATCTCTAATTGAGTAAACGCACAACTTAGCATTAAATTGGTAAATTTCAGTATATTATGTAGTAAATTTTCATATTCAGAGTTAAGCTAGCAAATTAGACCATCAAATTATATTCAGATTGTTTCGGAACAACTGCATTATCGTATCGAAAGTCGGAGAGTTTCTGCGTTCGCATAGGCAGCTTAATGAAACCAAATGAAATGTGTCATTGGCAGCTAGGAGAGGGAACCTAGCCAGTCAGACTGGCTCGATTCTCATGGAAATGTGGTTAAAGTTACGAATCGATAATTAGGCTTCGGAAGTACGGGTTTACAACTCGATATAAACATCATTTTGTCTGGCTGCCAATATGGCATAATCAGGATATATAACATCGTTGAAACTAAGAGCAGCGAAAATACTGGATATAAAATGATTTTGCCATATTTGATTGATACAGACTGGTCCCAATAGAAATACGTAGGTAATTTGAAAATATTTTGACCTTACACAGCTACATTCCTGAATAGAATTCGCACAAATTGTTTTCGGTTATCTTGGAAGATATCCACAAAAATTTCAGCCACTCCGAACCTTAGTTGTGGTCTGCCTGTGGATGATCTTAGTTTGTAATGTGTTTATCAAGTCCATCTTCATCTATCAAGTCCGTCATGATTTTACCAATTCTATAATCTTCATTGCCTTAAAAATGAACTCTTCCAATACCTGGGTCTCTTCCGCGTTTGCTTTTTTACACTCAGTTACTTTGGATTATAAAAATCCACATAGAATATTAAATAATATATCAAGGGTAGAAGATATTTTCAAATATTTTCAAAACAAAAACCGCGGTTTCAGTCCATTTGGTGAAATCGAGTTTCGAGCTTATTTAATTTTGTTTTAAAAACATTTTGTGTTTTCGTAAACAAAACTAGTTCTAATTGAGTCTGTCTAACTTTAAGCCTTAATGATTTTAATTTCAATTCAGTAAACGTAGAACTTAGCATTAAATTGTTTAATTTCAGTATATTCTGTAGTAAATTTTCATCAAAATTTCATATTTAGAGCTAAACGAGCAAATTAGACCATCAAATTAATATCAGATTGTTTCGGAATAACTGCATTATCGTATCGAAAGTCGGAGAGTATTTTGCGTCCGAATAGGCAGCATAATGAAGCCAAATGAAATATGTCATTGGCAACTAGGAGAGGGAACCGAGCCAGTCAGCCTGGCTCGATTCTCATGGAAATGTGGTTAAAGTTACGAATCGGTAATTAGGCTTCGGAAGTACGGGCTTACAACTCGATATTAACATCATTTTGTCTGGCTGCCAATGGCTAATCAGGATATATAACATCGTTGAAGGCTAAAAGCAGTGGAAATACTGCATATATAATTATTTTGCCATATTTGATTGATACGGACTGATCTCAATAGAAATACGTAGGTAATTTGAAAATGTTCCGACTTTTACACAGCTACATTTCTGCAACAGAATTCGCACAAATTTTTTGCGGTTCTCTTGAAAGATATCCACGAAAATGTCAGCCGCTCCGATGCTTAGTTGCGGTCTGCTTGTGGATGATCTTAGTTTGTAATTTATTTCTCAAGTCCGACTTCATCTATCAAGTCCATCATGATTTTACCAATTCTATAATCTAATCGTTGCCTTAAAAATGAACTCTTCCAATACCTGGGTCTCTACACTCAGTTACTTTGGATTTTAAAAATCCACATAGAATATTAAATAATATATCAAGAGTAGAATATATTTTCAAACATTTTCAACACAAAAGTCGCGGTTTCAGTCCATTTGGTGAATTCGAGTTTCGAGCTTATTTAATTTTGTTTCAAAAACTTTTTGGGTTTTCGTAAACAAAACTAGTTCTAATTGAGTCTATGTTTAACTTTAAGCCTTAATGATTTTAATTTCTAATTCAGTAAACGTACAGCTTAGCATTAAATTGTTTAATTTCAGTATATTCTGTAGTAAATTTTCATCAAAATTTCATATTTAGAGCTAAACGAGCAAATTAGACCATAGAATTAATATCACATTGTTTCGGAACAATTGCATTATCGTCTCGAAAGTCAGAGAATTTCTGCGTCCGAATAGACAGCCTAACGAAACCAAATGAAATGTGGCAGCATTGGCAGCTAGGAGAGGAAAGCCAGCCAGTCAACCTGGCTCGATTCTCATGGAAATGTGGTTCAATATACGAATCGGTAATTAGGCTACGGAAGTACGGGCTTACAACTGGATATAAACATCATTTTGTCTGGCTACCAATGGCCTAATCAGGATATATAACATCGTTGAAGGCTAAGAGCAGCGAAAATATTGCATATATAATTATTTTGCCATATTTGATTGATAGGGACTGATCCAAATAGAAATACGTAAGTAATTAGTAACATATAGACGTTGATCCACACAGCCAGAGATAGGGAGAAGCCGCTCCAGAGATAGGAAAGACATCCATTAATGGATAAGCAGAGAAAGAAGAAGAAGCAATTTGACAATGTTCCGACTTTACACAGCTACATTCCTGCCAGAGAATTCGCACAAATTGTTTGCGGTTCTCTTGGAAGATACCCACGAAAATTTCAGTCACTCCGATGCTTAGTTGTGGTCTGCCTGTGGATGATCTTAGTTTGTAATGTATTTATCAAGTCCGTCATGATTTTACTAGTTCTATAATCTAATCGTTGCCTTAAAAATGAACTCTTCCAATACCTGGGTCTCTTCCAAGTTTGCTTTTTTACACTCAGTTACTTTGTATTATAAAAATCCACATAAAATATTAAATAATATATCAAGAGTAGAAGATATTTTCATTCGTATTTTCAAACATTTTCAAAACAAAAGCCGCGCTTTCAGTCCATTTGGTGAAATTCGAGTTTCGAGCATATTTACTTTTGTTTCAAAAACATTTTGTGTTTTCGTAAACAAAACTAGTTCTAACTGAGTCTGTTTAACTTTAAGCCTTAATGATTTTAATTTCTAATTCAGTAAAGGTACAACTTTAGCATTAAATCGTTTAATTTCAGTATATTCAGTAGTAAATTTTCATCAAAATTTCTTAATTTTACGAGTAAATTAGACCAACGAGTAAATTAGACCATCAAATTAATATCAGATTGTTTCGAAATAACTGCATTATCGTATCGAAAGTCGGAGAGTTTCTGCGTCCAAATAGGCAGTTTAATGAATCCAAATGAAATGTGCCATCGGCAGCTAGGAGAGGGAACCTCATGGAAATGTGGTTAAATTTACGAATCGGTAATTAGGCTTCGGAAGTACGGGCTTACAACCCTGGATCTCTTCTGCGTTTGCTTTTTTACACTCAATTACTTTGGACTTATAGTTTTAGACATTTACGGTGTCATACACGTCGCTAGGAAATTGTACCTTAAAAGTCTACATAGAATGATGAATAAATTGTCAAATAAAGAAGGCATGATAAAAACTCGTCTAGTTGAAACTACAGGAAACATTTCCAAAACAAAATCCGCGGTTTCAGTCTGTTTGGTGGAATTCGAATTTCGAGTTTGTTTACTTGATTTCAAAAATATGTTTCTATTTTTATAAACAAAACTAGTTCTAATTGAGTCTGAATTATATTGGAAGCAATACACCAATAGAAATTAAGAATCAATGGAATGGGCGTGTGGGGACTCTTTTTAGAAATTTCTGCTGCATAATTGTGAAGAATTCGTTTAGAAACAATGGCTGGGTGTATGTCAGCTAAAATAAATCTAAAAAATAAAAGTTTTCTTTTTTGTAAACACAACTACGTTCAATCCAAATGAAAATCAACTTGTCAGCGTTTTTTTTATTAGTAAAAGATTTGCTTGACCGAGAAAAAATGCTTAACGTTTCAGGAGGTATATTTCTTGTCGCTAGAAACAAAAAAAAATACAAAGAAAAAAGATAAAACTATTTAAAAAATCTAAATACAACTATTTAAGAACATTTTAGTTTTGAGTAGTTACGTCTGTTATAAACCGTTTACGTTCAATCCTTGTTCAATATAATTATTTATATATTATATTTATACATTTTTTTTAATATATTTATTTATTTTAAATGTATGCTAAAAACGAAAATGTTCTTGAATGGTTTCATATAGATATTTTAAATAGTTTTTTCTTTTATCTTTGTGCCTTTCCAAGCCATTTTATTATATTCATTTTCTTTGTGTCTTTCTGCACCTGACTACCTCTTAAAACGTTAAGTATTTTTTGTCGGTTAGTTTGGATTAAACATTTTTATATTTTGTAGATTTCTTTTCCAGTGGAAAAAACCTAGATTTTCTCCAGAAACCTAACTATGTTTAAAAGATAGTGTTCCAAAACCTAATAATATATTTTACTTAAAATTGTTTCTTTACCTTGATATTTCGTTCTTTATATTCCCCAGTCTGAGGCACTGTGGCTGTGCACCTGTACAGTCCATCGTCTTCTTCTGTGACGTTGGTAATATAGAGACCGTCATTCTTCGGCAGGTATCTCGGCGTATTCTCATCTATTATGGTATCACTTTTGTACCACTCGATGATAGGGTACGGGTTACCTTTTACCTTGCATTTGATGATGGAATGGCTCCCTGCTATTGGGTACTGATTTTCAGGGGCTTCTAAAAAACTTATGTCCACTGAAAAAGAAAAAAAAACATACATTGCAACAGCCAACATACGGACAGAGTTACGAAGATGTAACCATTTGGGATAGACTTGGAAGTAAATCGTTAATTATAATGGAAATCTATTTTAAATAACAAAAAATATTGATTATAATCAAGAAAGTCTGATCAAAACCACAAAAATCTGATTTTAAAAAATCTATAATTTTTTGGAAAAAATCTTGATATTTTTGGCACCCTGTCCACCATAATCAAACAGAAGAAACACATATAAATTTGTCTATTAAATCTTTCCCAAAATCAGTTTGTTTAGGGAGTTGATAAAGTTTTCTTGTGGTTATTAAAATTAATGAGAGTCGTGTAACGCCAGGCTCCAGGCAAACTTCCGAAGCAACAACTTCACTAAGAGTCTCTTAAGAAATTTCTAAGCCTTAGGGGAGGTCTTAGAATATCATTATTTAATTCTAAATCGTATTTTCTATAATACAGTTAACACAGTTTTAAGGAAAAGTTTTTAAACTTTCAGCCTAGACTTGATACAAATTCAAAAGTTAAGTTTCTATAAAAGTTATTGAATGAGAATAGATCTTTTTTTGCACGTTAAGTTTTTAATATTCCAAGATAAATCGACTGAGCGTGTTAACCATCTGCCAGAATTGTTCCCTAAATTTAGGGAAATAGTTTAAAATTGGCAACGCTGCAAACTTTTTAAGGCGTCAATCGAAAAACTTTTTCGATATTCCAAGATTAATTGAATTACTTAACGTTTTACCTTCATCGACATATTTCCTCAAATTTAAGGAAAAATCATAAAATTTAGAATATCCATTATTTTATTCTAAATCGTATTTTATATTTTACATAATACAGTTAACACGATTTTGAGCATATTTTTTAAAATTTCCGGTTAGACTCGATACAATTTCTAAAATAAGTTTGTATAAAAGTTATTAATAATTTTTGAATATTACAAGATAAAATCGACTGAATATTTCAACCAACTACTACAACAACTCTTTCCTAAATTTCAGGAAACAGTTTAAAATTGGCAACGCTTCAAACTTTTTATAGGCGTCAATCCCAAAACTTTTTCGATATTCCAAGATAAATCGAATTACTTAACGTTTTACCATCACTAACATATTTCTCCAAATTTAGGGAAAAATCATAAAATTGGCAACTCTGTGCAATCAAAACTTTTTCGATATTCCAAGATAAATCGACTTACCGAACGTGCTGACTTCCACAGATGCGGATAAATGTTCGGTATTGGAGTAAGTGGCGTGACAGCTGTAGGTTCCTGCTTGGTTATCGGTGAGGCTGGTGAAGTGGAGCATCGATCCTGAATCGCTAGCCATCTTCTGGAATATTAAAAAGGTGGCTTAGTTATCGCGATCCATAGATTTAACATTCTTACATGGCTAGACTACAAAATATATTCATTTTCTTGTCAAATAACCTTTTCCATCAAAAAAATCGTATGTTAGGTACTTATATGTATTAAACTTAATAATAATAGCTCCCGTATATAGCGTTTAACGCCTTGGGAATAGCAAGGTACAGCTTGCCATGCTAGAGCCGTTCGGTATACAAGGAAGGTAATGTGGATTATTAACACCCCATTACAGTAAACTACCTCATTTATACGGTTTACCGAAAATACATAAACAGGGTATACCTTTTAGACCTATAGTCAGTAGTATAAATTCTCCATGCCATCCGTTACCAAAATTTTTACTAGACATATAAAATCCGATTGCAAATAACACCGATTCATACATTAAAAACACACCACACTTTATAGAAAAAAAATTCAAAAATTAATATTGTTATATTGTTATTACACAACCTAACAGTTTAATGGTTAGTTTTGACGTTGTTAGTCTTTTCACTAATGTGCCGGTAGATAAATCACTTAAAATAGTTAGGGATAGATTAGAACATGATACACATTTAATAGATAGAACAAAATTAAACATAGATAGTATTTTGGAATTGTTGACACTTTGTGTTAAAAGTACTTATTTTCAATTAAATAATGACATTTTTCAACAAGATTTCGGTATGGAAATGGGATCACCTCTCTCTCCTATGTTAAGTAATATTTTTATGGAAGATTTTGAAAATAATACAATAAATAGTTTTTCAAAAAAGCCTGTAATATGGCTGCGTTATGTTGATGATATTTTTGTAATATGGCAACATAACGTTTCTGAAATAGACATTTTTTTGGATTATATAAATTCTCGCGAACCTACCATAAAATTTACTTTAGAAGTAGAGAGAGGTACCTAATAGCGTTTGCCATTTCTTGATGTTTTTGTGTCAAAGTTTCAAAATAAACTAATTTTAGATGTTTACAGAAAACCCACAAACACAGATAGATACTTAAATATCACATCTAATCACAGTATAAGTGTAAAAAAAGGTGTTATAAAAAGTTTATATGATAGGGCAAAAATAATATGTACAGACGACATTTCACTAAACAGAGATATAAACCACATAAAATACATTAAAAAAAAACGATTATCCACCATATTTTATTGACAAAACATTAAACGAAATACAAACCCCAAATCATAGACACAATGATAACAATACACAATATATACAACTTAGAATTCCATACATACGAGGCGTTTCGGAAAAAATAAGAAGGATAGGAAAACAATATAACATACGAACATCTTTCAAAACACAAAATACACTTAGATCGATTTTATCACATACTAAACCAATGAATACAGAACAACAAACAAAAAATGTAATATACCAAATACCATGAGAATTCGATAAATTTTCCATTGGTGAAACATCTAGACCCTTAAATGTTAGAATTAAAAAACATAAAGATTAATTAAGAAACACAGAATGAATTTTAATAAGAAGAATAAAAGAAGCGATAGCCTCTAAAAGAAAAATAAAAGAGGCTTTTTTAATTCAATCTAATAAAAATAAATGTCTTGCTCATGCATCTGTAGATGTTAGTAACGTATGGCAATCGCTTCTTTGATTTTAAAGAACATAACATAAATAAACATAACATACGTAAAATTTAAAAATAATTATACAGAAAGCTTGGGGCTTTTTGGTTTTACCTTATTAAGTAATTGTTATCAGGTAGTAATTGTTAATTTTGAAGTTTAACTTGATATAATGTCATTTTAACAGAACGTCAACAGTTTCTTGTAGACGTATCTGTTTTAAAAAAGTAAAGTGTTCTCGAATAGTTGAATTTAAATATTTTAAATAGTTTTTTTCTTTATTCTTTGTATTTTTTTTTGCTTCCGATGCGCGACGACAGAAAAAGATAAACTTTCCGAAACGTTAAGCATTTTTTTCTTTGTTAGGCAAATTTGTATAACTGTAAACATAACTTCTGATAAGCAGTGTCCGTTTAGGTTTAACGGAGAAGTGTTTACAAAAAATAACTATTTTATTTTGTAGATTTTCTTGCAGTGCAGTGGCGAAATACCCATAAAGGATTTTTTGGAGAGATGAATCCGCCACATAGGTATAGACATTTTTTTCAAAAAATAATCTTTAATACAAAACTAAAGTGTCAAAACGAATGACAATATCAAGAAATAAATAAATAAATAAATATGGCAACTTCACATTTTTTACAGCAGCGCTATAGTCTATAAAATGAATAACTTTGAATTTTGACCGTTATTTTTTACCAACATGGCAAATATAAAACCCCTTTGTCAAAAAAGTTACTGATATTCTTTAAGTATTCTTTAAATTGAGTGCCTGAACGAATCAGATAGGTAACTCTTTTTACTTACGTGAAATAGAAAAGGAAAATAATAAAACAAGTGACAGTTCTTCCTCTTCTTGCAAAAATCAACACGAAATGGCATAATTGTCAAAAGTAAAATGTCATCAGCTTTTGACATTTCTAAATATCAGACCAATTCCGTCTGTAATAGAACAGCCTCGGAGCGAGATTTATGACGTCACGCTAATTAGATACGGATTAATAAATATGTTGTAGAATACATGGAAAACATAATTATTCCTCGTATTTTTGGTTTGTATTTTAAAAATGATATAGTTTACATGAAATATACATAATATACAGTTAATAAATATAATATATACCTATTTATAGTAATAAATACTTTGGCAAATAAACTATGAACCATACAAATGCAGCAAATGTTTTACAATATACATATAATGAATAGGTACATAAGATAATGTGTAAAATGTAAAATATATTTTAAATTTTGGGGCTTGAAAATCGATCTAATTTAACAAAAAACATTCAATATATACTAATAGTGATGTATTATTATTTGCATTCACAAAATTTATATGTACATATATTTTGCAAGTATCATTAAAAATTATATTTGCAAATAATACAATATCATAGAAAAAATGCGTCAGCGATGGCTATGAAATAAAGATCGCTGTCATTTTATAATGTAAAATTATTCTAAAATTCTTGATTTTCTTGGGATTTAGGTTCGGGAAAAACGCTGATTAAGTTTTCATTTGGTTTTCATTATTTTTTTGGTTTAAAAAAACGTTTCGGCTAACATTATAGCCTTCATCAGTGTTGTGTCATATAAAAAAATAGTGTCGAATATAATCCAAAAATTGCATATAAAATTGTTGCAACTTGCAACTGCGTTAATACGCCTGGCGGTGACCGCCTCATACTCTTTCAGATATTTAGCAGTAAAATAAAGAAACCTGTTATTTTTAAGCTGTTATTTTAAGCTGTTTTTTATAAATAACTATAACAGTTTCAACTGTTATCTAAAAATAACAGTTTTGCCCATCACTAAAATATAAGGAATAATTATGTTAGCGTGACGTCATAAATCTCGCTCCGAGGCTGTTCTATTAGAGACGGCATTGCGTCAGCATGGCCGCAAGTTGCTAACCCCTAATAAAATTAACACTAGAAAAGCCCGCGGGAAGTGTCAAATTCAAAGTTATTCGTTTCACAGACTATACCACCTATTTCGAGCGGGAAATGTAAATTCCCGTGAGTGAGCCCAGCGCCGAATATGACTATAGTTTGCAATGAATTTAAAAATCGCGTCCTGGATTACGTAACTAAAAGTTTAATTGGGTATCAAATATATACGAATATTATGCTACATACTAATTAATGGGAACTCTTAAATTTAAGGAAATTTATAACAATTATGTTCAGTGCAACCTATAGCAAATTAAAAGAAAATAGTGGCATATAAGGTAATTACAAAATACCTATTTTTAAAGTTTTAACATCTTGTATTTTTAGAACTATGCTCCGCGCCCATGTTTATAAAAATATTTTTTCAAACTTTTTTTCATGAGGAATCAATGAATAGGTACCTATTTATTTAATACTTTCGCCAGTTACCAGTTAATCTTAAAAGTGTGGTTTTTAAATGTTGAACTATGGATAATGTTAAGCTCACGAAGCGTTTTCTGTTAATAATTGTTGATTTTCCCGTTTCTAGCGCTTTTCGCAAATGCGCGCAACTCGTTATAATTCCATTTTCTATTTTTTTCCCATTTTCCACCCATAAAACCATGTTAGGAGCGTTATTACGCTTTTTTGAGCGTTTTTAATGCTCTGCACTTTCGCCTGAACAAATAATTAAATATAAAACCTAAAAGCGAACAAAGATTATATTTTTTATGTAAATTCTGTAATAAAGTACAACTCAACCCATAAAAATAAAGAAGTAAAATATATTTTTCTAAAATGATTTTCTCCAAATAAGGGCTTTCTTTTAGAGGTCTATCAGAAACAGAAACAGCCTAAAATATTCTATTTAAAGTTACATACATACATACATACTGCCATTACTCGCTGACGAGTATTTGACACGCATCAGAAGATGGTCACGCAAGGCGTTTTCTTTTATGAGCTTTTCTGTGACTGAAAAGCCCAATACGTGATGTTATTTTTCTACCGCACTCCGGACATTCAAAAATCTCATTGCTTTGTTGCCTCTTAACTTTTTGGTTCTCGCTGTTAACTGAGTTTATAATTCTTCTCCATTGCGTTCTATTGTGAGCTGCTACTTCCCACTCATTCTGCACATTAATCCCCTTTAAGTTTTCGTGGAAAATGTCCTTGTACCTTTTGAGTTGTCCACCTGGCATCCTCTTACCGTCTACAAGCTCACCGTAAAGCAGTGATTTTGGTATGCGGTTTTCTTGCATTCTGCATACGTGACCAACCCATCTTAGTCGGGATTTTGTAACCATGACTTCAATACTCTCGCAGTTAGCATTTTCAAGAACCGATACGTTTGAGACGTGATGGAACCATTTGATTCTTAAGAGTTGTCTAAGGTGTCTCTGTTGCAACTTGTTTAATGCGTTCATGTGTCGGCGGTACGGCACCCAGGTTTCGCTCCCATATATCATGGTGGGGATTGTTATTGCTCGGTACACTGCAAGTTTCGTTTTTGTGCTCAGGTCATGGTTGTAGAAAACCTTGTCTTTTAATTTCCAGAATGCTCTTGAAGCGCTGCTAATCCTGTGCTGAATTTCAGAGTCGATATTGGCCTTTTCCGAAATCAAACTGCCGAGATAATTGAATTCCGCTACATATTCCAGTAGTTCTTCTCCGATTTTTATAGCATTGTTGTGATCTTTCGCGGGATCAGCTAAAACTACATATACTATCGCATTTATTTTTTTAAAAAAACGCGCAATGTTTGTTAAATTGTAAGACAACGCCCCCTAGCGTCTACGTTCAAAAGCTTATTATTATTGTTTATATGGTACAATATAGAGTAAGAAACGCTATTTTAAACGAGCCCTCGCTTGTTGGATTCCGATGATCCAGTCCGGAGTTATTAATATTTAAATAAAAACAGATCTAACCTCCCCCCACCACTTTATTTTAGCAGATAGGGGAAAATGGTTCTAACAAAAAAGATCCAAAATTTACTGAAGATTATGAAGCAATTATTTATAGTACATCGTATCTAGGCAAAATTTTTAAAAAATTCCATTTCGTTATTTTCCATAAACTAAATAATTTCCAGCAATTTCTCATAGTCTCATTAGTTATAAATATTTTTTTCCGCAAGCTCTACGGCTAATACTTTACGATATACAGCCGAGAGCTATTCTTAGTGGGACACCCTGTACATAACATATTCGGCGCGGGGCTGACTAACTGGAATTTAAATTTCCCGCTGGGGATTCAGGTGGTATTATAAAGTATTGCAAAAAATGGTCAAATTGTCAAGATGCCACATCTATTTATTTAATTCCTGACTTTATCGTTCGTTTTGACATTTTAGTTTTGTATTACGAGTTTTTGGTTTAAATGAATTATGTTGTGATCGAGGTTGTGATACTTTAGCTTAATTTTTTTTACTAGCAGACCATTTTTTACCTGCAGTCGAACATTGTTCTTTTTAGAAGCTCTTTTAGTGCAAAAGTGTACAAGATAGCTTAGTAGCCATAAAAATTCATCGCAATTTTATGAGACTATTTGGAACGGGAAAGTACTAGTAATGACCCTTCATGTCCCCTAAGTGCTGTTAAGAAGGTGAGTTTTGTTGATGTAAATAATAACTGTTTATATATTTATAATTAATTTATTTCTGTTAATATATTTTGATTAAAAGAAAATATGTAAAAGTTGCTAACGCTGTGCCGGTCAAGCTTAATCACGCGACTAAAAGTTTAATTGATATGAACTATATTTGTTTTTTTTTTTCGTGATTTCCAAATAAACGCTACCCCTATTTATATTCATTATACGACATGGAGCGGAACAATAAAAAAGGAGCAGACAAAAAACAATTCCCAAAACACTCTATTCTATTTTCCGTAATTGAATTAAATCGGAAAATGCCCTGCAGTCAACGGCAATGTCACTCGTATTTCATTGCGTAACAAAATAGTGCGTTGTACAGGGTGAAACACTTTTCAGAAAAATAAACAGATCAGGTTTCACATTGATTTTCTGGCTTGTCTAAAGCGAGATATAATATGACAATACCAGAGTTGTTTTCTGTCATTTTAATTCGAAAGCAGATTGTAATTTCTGTCATATTTTTGAAGTTGTTCGTTAGTCAAAATCAACATATTTATTGAGTTTGTATTTTTTTAGTTTTTTGAGAAAAATGCATTCTTCATAAAAATTTTTGCTTGTTCTAAAACGGTTAATCCCATTTATACATTTTCAAATTTCCATACCGTTTTGGAGAAAATTAAAAAAAAAACATAAAAATATAGTTTTTTCCATAGCAACAGTTAAAATTGCCTTATATCTATCAAAAATAGTAGATAAAATAGCACTTTAACAGCAAAGGTAGTTTAAATGATACTTTAATAACGAGGATAGGTTACAAACTTTTCTTCTCGCACGTTTTTTAATTGCTTCCATTTTTGAAAATTTTTGTATTCCTTTTCATTATTATTCGGGTTATTTAAATGGAAGTAGTCTGGATATGGCGTTTGTTGCCTCAGCCTGAATATCTGTTGGTAATTTACTTACTTCGTTTTGAGCCATTTCAGGCTCCAATTCAATCAGCGATCGACACAAAAGAGAATTAAAAAAATATTGACTCAAAACTGACAACTAAAGATATAGCTTTATTTATTTGCCAATTTATATAGAAACCAACGCCAACCCAGTCCAATATTTTTTCTAGTCGTAATAAATTCCTTGAAATAATAGTTTCTGAATATTTTTTAAAACGTAACTCGCTATGGAAAAAGATATTGTTTTATACACGACGATAAAATACCATTTTATCGTCTTGAGCCGGGTCCACATATGTAGCACTCTATTGTATCAGGATCATGTATCACGTATCAAGAGCTTGTATCGTAAATATGGACGTTTATTTGGGCTGTGTCGACTGAATATGCATATCGTGCCAAAGTAAGCGTCCATACTTATAAAATTCATACGTACCAGCGTACAAGCGTGCGTATCATTGTATATGGACGGTACAACAAATCACCTTGTATCGTCGTATCATGTTCATCAATTCTTCTCATCGGAGATCGGAGAAAAACCGCCTCAAGACGGGTCACGGCGTATCAAGTCAATTGTATCGTTATACTGTATCAAAACACGTCCAAATGACAGATCGTGATACGTGTATCCGATACGCAGTGTTAAGATACGCGCCAAAATTCGGATTGGCATGTATCAGATACGGTATCATAAAGGTGTACCATATGATCGCGTTAATTCGGCGTCCAAACTAGCGATCATGAAACATGTTGGTGCAACGCGACGGAGATATGATACACGAAGATGCTACATATGTGGACCCAGCTTTGTATGAAAAATAGCTCTTTTTTTCCAAGATTAAAACCTAATAGAAAGAAGTCCTAAAGTTAAAAGGCGTTTCTATGGTAACATAATTTCGATTTCATTATTTGACTATTTGACAGATTGGTAGTGATAGAATTTAAAATAAAATTATATTTTTTGCTATTTTAAAATGTTAAAGATGCACAAAATTTATTTAGTTCAATGCCACGGAAACGGTGATGTGAAAATAGTATTGGATTTGAAGGATATATTATTTTATACATAAATTATATTTATTTATATAATTATACTTTATAATTTTATAATGTTTTTTTTTTAAATTTTTATTAAAAAACAATAATTATATTACCCGGTCGGATAGCCTATTAAACCAAAATACTACTACATCTATATCTCCGACTACTAACTGCTACTAACCAACACTTTTTTTGTGTAGTCTGTGGTCTGTTTTTGTTTAAATGTTTTGTTCATAATTCAGAGTTGAGGATTTATTTTTAAATTAATGTTAATCGTTACGTTAGGCAACCAGTAATTGTCAGTCTAAATTTGACATAACCAAATCGTCACTCTAAATTTTTTTAGACAGATGTCACTTGTCACTTGTCTTGTCATTATTCAATTCATTATTCGAATTTTCAGAATGTTGTTTCAGAAAAGTTTCATCTTAACATAAAATTTTAATCAATTACAATTGTTGATCTCCATCATTTACCGGATTAATAATACAGAAATTATACAGCTCAATTGCAAACAAAAAAGACTAAATTAATTAATTTAAATGTACACAAAATTTATTTAGTTCAATGCCCCGGAAATGGTGGTGATAGTTACAGAAAAATAAGATACTTTAACAACAGCAAAAAATATGACGTTAATCAAAATTAATAATAATCATCTATCAAAGCATGTAAACGAAATTATATTACCATAGAAACGCCTTTTGATTTTGGCGACTTTTAGGAAAATTTAACAATATTTTCAATATAATCGAAAAAAAAAACGGCCTTAGCTTTGGCTATGAAATGAATTTGTACAGAGTGCGTCATGAAACAGTGGTTAATACCAACTCTTTTATTTTAATACAACGCCCTATATATTGCTCAAATTGTCGTCAGAAAATATTCTAGATATATTTCATATAGGTTGCCTTAATACCTATCTTCAACTGTTTCGGAAATATTATGTGGCTTTAGCAAAATGTTGTCTCACTTTAGTACTTCCCAGTATTACAGTCGTTTGAATGTTTTAACTGAATATCAGAAAAATTAAGGATTTAACAGAAATTTACAAGAAACAATTTTTTAAATGCATTAAAATTAATATATTTAATTTACTACCAATTTTATTATTTTAAATATTACAGTACCTATAATTTAAAATAAAAAAGTAGGCATTGACCACTTTTACACCCTGTATAAAAAGTATTTGTCGAAAAAATAATACCGTAACTTAAAATATCAAGGTACGTATCAGTGATAAGCTTTCATTTTTTTATAACCGAATTTTTTCCATTTATCTGATACATACTGTATAATTCATCTTCTTGTCATATATAAATTAATAGGTATGTGATAAATAAACGGAAATCACAAAAAGAAAACTTTTGGTAGCATATTTTACTGAATAGAGTGTCACCCTATATATGTACCCGCCCATATGAATTTCGCTGAAAAAATATCGTACTGACCCTCATATTCAGGCTTTCTGAAAGACCCCATTCTCTAAAAGGCCGTAAATGGAGCTCCGATAGTGCTAAATTTTAATCTGCGAGATGGAAATTAATTATTCCCTAGGATTTTTCAATTTGCAGAAGTGATTTTGTTGCACAACGAAATAGGGAAGTACACAAAGTGAGATTAATAATATGTCAAGCAAGATTATGTTGATGGTGGCAGAATTTTTTTTTTGTATCAATGAGCTATAGGAAAAATAGTTGTTTATAATGTTAATGCTTAATATGAGATGAGAAGGGCAGTTTTATCCAATAAAACAACAAAAAAAATGCTTAGAAGTATACTTTTTTATTTTTTGGTCAAAGATCAAAATTCCCGAAAAAAAAAAATTTTCGCAAATTTCAGCAAAACGGTAAGTTTTATCATAAAATTATCTCAGACAAAAATTATAGATCATAAAATTCTCTACAAAATCTATGTAATACCTGTATAACCTGTTACATTTTGTGTAGGTATATTTTATTTTTGTAACGTAGACTAATGAAAAAAATTGCAGTTACTTATTACATCCCCTTGTATATAAATCCACGATACGCCGCTGGACTCATTGTCTATTAGATTCAAAATTTTATATTCAGCGGATATATTCGATACATTTTTTCTACTATTGCCAGTAAAAATGATATCTTTTTGAAAGTATTTAATTGGTATGAAAAAATACACACAACCAAACTTATATGGAAAATCGTCAATTATCTTTCATAATTTTTAAGATGTATGAAAATTTTGTGTTTATGAATAAAAATCAGTCCTTACCAATGACTTTTAATGAAAAATAAACCATATAGCAATAAAAAAATTAATCTGTTCCCGAAATAAACAAAATGGTATTTTTTTGGTTTCTGAAACGAACTTAAGATTTAAATTTTTAATGGCCAAAAAGCATAAACAAAAAGAAAATTGACAATTTTAATATTCCTTGTTGCCAACTCTAGCCCTTGTGCAAGCTTCTATCCGCGCTGGCATGCTTCTTATTAAATTATCCACGTTGTCTTGGGGTATGTTTTCCCATTCTGCTAATGCTACATCAATAAGCTGTGCGAGATTTCCTGGATTGTTTCAACGAGCTCTAACCCTTCTTTTGAGCTAGTCTCACAAGTGTTCGATAGGGTTTAGATCTGGTAAATAAGCAGGCCAGTCCAAAACTATGAAATCTTCCGTTTCAAAACATTCTCTAGTCACTCTGGTGATATGGGGAGGTGCACTATCGTACATGAAGTTAAAATTATCCCCAATTGCAACTCTCTAAAGACTAAAGATTGGTTCTAGCACCAAATCAACATATCTCCGACCCGTTAAAATTTGTTGAAGTGGTAACAATGGTGTTTTTACTCCCAGTATAATAGCTCCCCAGAACATTACAGTTCCTCCTTTTTATCTTGGTACAGATTTGGCAATCTGAAGTCTCACTCGTCTTCCTGGAGCTCTGGGAACCCGAATTCGATGGTTATCTGATATTAACTCTTGTGCACTAAACCTTTTCCTTATGGTTTCAACTGAAACGTTCACACTTGTAGCTGCCAGAAGTTATCTTTGTAGCTCTGGATAAGAAACATTGGGATTTATTCTAGCAATTTAGTACACAAGGCGGTCTTGTTGTTCAGTTGTGACTCTTTGACGACTTTGTCTGGGTCTGGGCCTATCCTTTGTTTTTCTAATTCCAAGTACCTTGGATATGTTTTCGATACAAAACACCCTGGGTAACGCCTACTATCTCTGAAACATCTCTCTGGAACATCCCTTGTTCAGTGAGAGCAATAATTCTTCCCTTCTATACATCTGTTAAGCCAACATAAGGCAATTTTTAATTTTTTTGGATTGAATGAAAATTACCGGACAATCGTGATTTTACTACTGAACACAAAATTCAAAAAAAAAAAATCGCAGCAGTCATTTATTCTTTATTATCATGTTTATTTACAACAAAAAGCCTTATCTTAAAGTTGTATACCAATTTTTATCCTTGCAAGAAATTTAGCCAAAAATAAAGAGGGATTCCATATAAGTTTAGTTGTGTGTATATGGGGAAATGCAATAATCTTACCTGAACAAAAATAGGGCTAGCCCTGTTAATAACATCGATCCTTCTCCCATTTTTGTCCCTCCATTCAAGATTGGTGACTAATTTGATATCTGGTGCACTGCTAGGTCTACAGGTCAACACAAAGCTACTTCCAATCTCTTTGCGAATTGGTCTCTCTTTTGGTAGAATTTGTAACGATATTCCTGATTCAGCCCCTCCTGTAAAAAAATCATAAAATTAATTATTTTTAATAAAAAATTAGGAAACATTTATTATAATATCTAGAACTATTCTTCGTTCAATAGTTTTATCTTTAAAGAAAAAATATAACTTTAAAATATTTGTTTATGCAACCCTCACGTTATTCATACGCAACATATAGCTGAAATTTAATGGAAAATCTTAAATTTAATTTAAAAATATTAACTGACTGAGTACCATTTTAAATTCATGTATGATAGGCTTCTATACCATTTTGATTGTCTTTCAATATATTATTTTAGAGACATATATCGGATATTTCCAGATAAGTAGTACCTATTTTAAAAAGAATCTTTTCATTGAAAAAACTTGAGATACTATATACATATTTTTATTCTGACTTACCTCGGATGCGCTCGACAGAAGCAATATTAGGGAAATTTCAGGAGAATATGTTATGTAAATCAAACGCTAAATTTGTAAATAGTGCTATTTAATTTATTAAATCAAATCAAAGGAGTGCCGTACTCTGCCTGGAATTCATAAGTAAAAGAGCACTGCAGAGAAAATCTTGATCAAAATTCCAAACAATTCAACTATGTTGTTCTGAACTTTAATAAAAGAGAATAATATTACAAAAACTGTCCTCATACCGAGGTTTGTAGGTTAATACATTCCACATTTATTACATTGAAAGCATAATATTTTTTATTGTTAGTTTAGCAGGTCCACACCCGCAGGCTCGAAGCTAAAGTTGATAGGTTTGCTACAAATATCTTTAGTCTATGAGTTATGCCGGGACCCCATTAGGTCAAACTCCACGTCACACCACGCTATCCCATGTGTGTCCACGTGTTGCGACGTGGGAAAGAGTGTACACATGAAATCTGGGACAAACGAATCTCCCATCAGATGTGTGATAGCGTGGGATGGCGCGGCGTGGGGTGGCGTGAGCCCTAGTGTGTACACAACACTTGTAATTAAACGTAAAAACATATGCACAGACCGTCAAGACGTGGGGTGGAATTGCGCGGCGTGGCGTGTGGCCTAATGGGGTCCCGGCTTTATTCTATTTATTGTTCTTTTTGTTCTTTATTTTAAGATATTGCCCAGTCACGGTCGAAAAATGTTACATTCAATACAAGGCCATTATAGTCACACTGAACCAAAATCACTGGCACGCATGGACAGTAAACGATTGTATTTAGATTACTTTTAAATTGAAATTATTCACAGCATAAATTGATGCCATTAAATACATACACATGTTATAATTTAAGAGCTAGCAAAGTTTTTGAGAAAGTATTTTAAGATGTCTGGCTCTTTGGTATATCTTTTACTATGCTCTCTGGAACAGCATGCGGCCCGTCTGGCTGCCGATACCCGTTGCGTTCACTACTGCGCATCGGAAGAAGATCCTATATTTTTTTATTAATTTAGTCCTATAAATTCTAGTATTGAATATAAATCGAACATGTCTCCATAGCGCAGTGCGTAGAGTTTCCGACCACGAACCGATGATTCAGAGTTCGAAACCCGGTCAGGGCAAAGACTTTTTTATTTTATTTTGGTTTATATTCTGATAGTAAAGTATTAAATAAATCTGGTGATTAAAAAAAAACAAATATTTAATACTTTACTATCAGAATATAAACCAAAATAAAATAAAAAAGTCTTTGGCCTGACCCAGATTCGAACTCTGAATCATCGGTTCGTGGTCGGAAACTCTACGCACTGCGCTATGGAGACATGTTCGATTTATATTCAATACTAGAATTTAAAGGACTAATAAAAATATAGGATCTTCTTTCAACGCGCAGTAGGGAACACAACGTTTACCGGGAGCCAGACGGGCCGCATCACAGTAGTTCCCCTTAATTAGCTGCGCGGTCATAACTGTTAGATATCTAGATATAGCTTGACTGCCCCTTTTTTGATAGAAATTGATAAAAAATGCTAAATAAATGTGTATAAAGAACTTAATGTAATATGTATTAAAAAAATTGGGCCCAGTTCGTGTGATTTGCATTTTAAGTTCTAACTATTCGGAAAGGTATACAGATTATGTTTGCACATATTATGTACATGTTTTTTCCTACTGAAGAGGTCAAATTTATTTTAAATGTTGAAAAAATAAAAGAGACAGTTGTTTCATTTTATAAATACAATTTTATTGTCAATTGATATACAGTGTGTCCACGAAATAAGTTAACACGAAGAGGAAAAAATAAGTTATTTTTATTTTAAGACAAAAAGTCAATCTTTAACCACCCGGTATAAGATCCGGCGGCAATTCGCGGCAGCCAGTGGCAATTAATTTATATGCAATATACTTTAAGCAACAAGTATTTTCATGCGGTTTAAGAGGATTTGAAAGGGAAAGTAGTAAAAAGAAAGAACAGAGAAAAAGAGAAAGAAAGAGAAGAAAGTTTTAAAGGTTGACAAGCAAAAATGTAAAAATACTATTTTTGTTGCCTTCAAATAAATTGCCATAAATTAATATTACTTAGGTTTAATTAAGTGCAAAAAAGAAAAAAAAAACAGTTCTTTATACCTTCTTTTCGAATGTCCATAACAGAAAAGCCAACAGCTTTTATCAATTTTAATAAAATAAGTAATTAATTGGTGTTATCTGAAAACTGTTTATGTCAGCTTGATACCAGTAGCAAAAATGTGACATTTCTAATAAAAAAAGCGCTACACTAGGCTTACTTGATTTTGTTATTTATTATGTATCGTTTACAGGGGAATATAAGAAAAGTATTAGCAACAGTTTCATGCAAACATTTTGAAATTAATATTTCTAAGTAATGACCTATATGGGAACCACTGTGCGCATGCTGTTCTGGAGAGCATAGTAAAAGATATATCAAAGAGCCAGACGTCTTAGAATACTTGTTTTTCCGACGTTGCTAGCTCTCGTGCTATTATATAATCTAATTCTCAGATGAAATAAATAACGAAAAGCTATAACACAGAATATTAGAACAAGAAATGAAAATAATAGGATTTAGTTAACATTAGTTAAATAATGAGGAAACATTTACCTTTAATAATATTCTTTGTCACAATAACTAAGACCTACAAACCAAAGTAACATCAATGCGTCTCGAACGGTAATCTAAAAACTATTACCTAACACCTATCATCTCTGTTCGTTATATGCTTTCTCTCTCCCTAGTTTGCGAATAATATTTTAAAAATCAATAATTATTTATGTATACAGATGTATATTTTTAAATATAAATTTTTTGAACTCAATTTTACCCTATACACATCCGTTTTAAACAATTAACTGTATTCTACACACCCATTTACATAATTTCATTTAAAACTGCATCCCCTCGAGATGTCCGCAATGTGCTCACAACGGCACTCCTGCCCTCTATCGAGCACCCATTCAATTATACGCCTGTCTAGATCCATTCGAGCGGGCTCTCATGTAATTAGAAAATTTCGCTCTGATTTTCCATTTACCGTATCGAGAAGTTTTTGGATTCTATCACGTTTTCAGTCGAAGTTCTTGTCTTTGTTCCACTTTGGTCGAGCGAGAATTTGAAGTTAATTGAACTTAATTGTTCAGTTTGATAAATAAGACTTTTTTTAAACACTAGAACTTTATTAACTTCCTTTATTATTTATTGAAAGAAGCGATAGCTTCTAAACGAAAAATAAGAGGGACTTTTTTAATACAGTCTAATAAAAATAAATGTATTGCTCACAGGCACCTGTATAAGTTAGTAATGTATGGTTAACGCTTCTTTGATTTTAATGAACATAACATAAACAAAACGGTAAAATACCAGACAAAAATCATTCGGTTTTTTGAATGGATTACCCTGTGTAATACACTTTTGTTAGATTTTGTTGGAGAATTAAAAAATTAACATTTTTTGTATTTAAAGCATGTTAAATTTTTAGCGGTTACGCAAATATTCGCGCTTTAATAATTAGATGGCTTTGATAAAAAATTACTGCTGAAATACCAATATGTAATATAATATTACACAACTGTTAAAAATTTTGAAATACTTTAAATATAAAAATGTTTATTTTTTAATTCTCCATATTAAAAATGAATAATATACCGGGTGCGTCTCAAAAGTGGCTCACTCCTATAACTTTTTTATTTTTTCAGATAAAACAACGAGATTTGTTATGTTAAATTGGGATTGATTGACATATTCGATTGTTTTCTGTCACTTCCGGTTTCACCGGAAATGACTACAATTTTTGATTTTTAAATGGCACCCTCGGTATTTTTTTACTTTATTTGATAGAAAATGACACTCTGAATAGAATGACATAAAAAAGTTGACATATGATGTCAACTTTTGACATGTTCGCATATGGTTTATTTGAAATTGTAACATGCGGTTCATAACGACATTTTGACTCGAAATACCAAGTGTGTGGTATCAAATTATTCGTAAAAAATGCTTTTTCAAAATATGCTATTGAGCCACCCTCGTTCCATTTGAAAAAATTGAGATATGTTTAACGATACGATTTGGGCATCTTTTAACCGGCCAGAACAAGATGCTAAAAACATTAGACGATCAAATATATTTTTCCAAGGCTCCTTGATTAAAAGTTAGTGTTTTTAACACAGTCATGGCACTCTAGATTGAAATTTAAAATACAATTTGTTTTTGAGCGAATATGTCAAAAGTTGACGTTGTATAGTTGTATAGTTGGTGATAGTGATATGTCATTCGATTCAGAGTGTCATTTTCAATCGAATATAGTAAAAAAATACCGAGGGTGCCATTTATAAATCAAAAGTTGTAGTCATTTCCGGTGAAACAGGAAGTGACCAAAAACAATTGAATACGTCAATCAATGCCAATTTATGTCATATACTAACATACCAAATCTCGTGCTTTTAACTGAAAAAATAAAAAAGTTATAGGGGTTGAACACTTTTGAGACGCACCCGGTATAGTGTGTCGCATAAAAAAAAACAAGAAAAACTAATTTATATTTTAGAAAGTTTGGAATAGAAGTTTGAACACCCTGTATGATTTAAGATTTCGATATTTGTAGGAAAGTAAGTACAGACCAACTGTAGTAAATAACGTAGGACCGTTTTAATTTCAGGAGATTTCTTGTATTTTTAATAATTTTTAATAAGGCGAAAAAATATTTTTTTATTTATTTATTAATATTTCTCAAACTATCAAAACATATTTAATAATATTTTAGGATTATGTAAAGTGAGCAGAAAGGAAGCAAAAAATTCAATAATATAATACGGGGTGTTCCATTTAAAAAAAAATCATCGTAATCCACTCACACTTTTTGAGCCACCATGTAGAAGTTAAAATATTTTCCTGAAATACATCCTAATACATACTTTGTACCTTTTGTGCAACGAACTAGTGAAAAAAAAAAGAAATTCTAATAAATAACACAATACTGGAAATAGTAGAAGGATATAATATACAGGGTGGTCCGAATTGTATTCCGGAAACTTCGGGAGCATATTCTGCAGATAAAAAGAAGTAAAAAACTTCTTATTTATGATAATAAAACTTCTTATGTATGTCCTAAAATGCTTAATTTCGGAGATACGGGGTGTAGAAGTTTCATTTTTATTTCGATTTTTTCCGTCGTGAAGTAACGTCAATATTTGGATGAAAATTCGTGTCTGTTAGTTTTTTGACATTGAAATTGATTGAAAAACATTGAAATTTGATTTTGATGTCATTATGACCTACATGTGTTTTAACTGTTTTGAAGACTAATAACTTCTTGCCCGTACCTGTATAGAACTGCTGAGTAAACTGCTTGGTAAAAATCGTTACGAGCAACCATTCTCGAGATATTTAGAATGGGAATAGTCAATACATGTCATTATTGAAAAAGGTAAATTTGGAAAAAAATTATTTTTTTAAATTAATAATAAAATTTTCTTCGAAAAAATGATGATTGATGATGGTTTGGCACAAAAACATTTCAGATTTATGATTTCCGTCTATTAACTATTTATTCAACATGTTTATGTCAATGATGCTAGGTATTGATAATTTCGATTTCAAATATCTCGAGAACTATTACTCGTAGCGGTTTTTATTAAGAGATCTTTTTTGCGTTAAAAACGTCGTAAATGTATATTTTTTTACTTAGTAGTTTTATACAGGTACGGACGAAAAGTTATTACTCTTCAAACCAGTTAAAAATATGTAGGTGGCGCCCTCTACAAGTAGGAGTCATTTTGATATCAAAATCGAATTTCTCATATCAAAAAACTCCCAGACACCAAATTTCATACAAATATTGATGTTACTTCAGAAATTATTTGGAAAAAATCGAAATAAAAATCAAACTTCTACATCCTGTATCTCCGAAACTAAGCATTTTAGGACATACATTTATAAGAACTTTTTTACTTATTTTTATCTGCAGAATATGCTGCTGAAGTTTCCGGAATACAGTTCGGATCACCCTGTATATATTTGGGACAACTAACACAGCTCGGGATCTCTATTACCAGTAATCAACAGAAGATTAAAATTAGCATAGAGTACTTATGGAAGAAACTCAATCATATTCAAATCTAGAATGCGACTCTATCTAAAGAAGAAAATATTCGACCAATGTGTACTACCAGTTATGACCTATGCATGCGAAATCTGGACACTTAAAACAGACATCATAAGGAAACTGTAGGTCGCACAACGTTCAATGGAACTGGGAATTCACTGGAGCTGGGACTGAGTCCTGGAACAGGGAACTGGGGGTTCAATATGCTGGGAATGACCAAGAGAAACAGTAAAAGAATAGAGTGGATACGACAAACGTCCCAGGTAATAGATGAAATCCTAGATCATGATCTAGTGATGTCATCCATAGAATCAAATCCCTCAAGTAATAATGGACAGGACACCTGGCAAGAAGGACAAAAGATGAACCCCAAAAATTACAGCATGGTACCCACGAGAAATTAAGAGACCTAGAAGAAGACCGAGCCTGAGATAGGACCATGATATTAGGAAATTATTCAGGGATAACTGGGGCCCGCATAGCTAACAATAGACAACAATGGGCCCAACTACAAAAATACTATATAAGAGAAGTTACATCATAATTGGAAAGGGTTGAATAAGCTGAAAATGATGATGATTATGACATACTTACTGTTTTAAGTGTTTTATTATAGGAACTACTGACGCCCGACGCACTATTGCCGACCGCTGTATATTCATTGTTGAATCATCTAATACAAGGACACCGAAAAGATCGTTTATCTTATTTGATGGATTGTCCAGTCTATTCCTCCATACTTTGTCAAACAATGGCGAACTGTTTGCCTATATAATTTGTTTCTGTGCCATGCACCCTCGTTTTAAAAAAAAGGAACAAAAAAAACGACCCCGTTGTAAAAGATGACACTCGAGTTGTAAAGTGGGGTGAATGAATTCTGAAGTTCCATGTCCCCAGCCGAAAAATTGCACGCAAAGATAACATTTTGTTTCGCTCTTGAATAGAGTTAGTACAAAAGGGTAGGAATATTGCCTCTCCGTGTGAGTATTTATGGAGTTTTGAAGAGATAATAGAGTCATCAATATTAATAGTGTATTGACGGGAACAAATAATAATACAAATCCCGAGTAATGGTGAAGTTTCAGGGAATTGTTACGTAAGCTAATTTCGTATGTCTGAGCAAGTCATTGTTATTTAATATCTTCATGGTATTATCAAGTGTTGCAAAGTTTGAATTAGCCTATATCAGGCCCTAGACATTCAAAGGTAATTTTATAGATCTACAAATTTAGTTTCTTCCACATCGCCAGGCGGCGCAAAAAGCATTAAAATATAGGTTTCTAATTTATATATGAAGATGACATGACAGCCTCTATGTTGACTAACGTCTATATGGTCTAGTTGATAAAATGTTGGTGATCCGTCAAGTTATTTTTTGTAATCATTATTTAAATAATTATTAATTCAGATATTTCTAATTTGTCGGAAAGTTCGGTGAGTTGTGTTTATAGTTTGTGTTTTTATTAGTTTGTGCATTGTGATATTTCAAGTCGATCATCATTTTCGTGTTAGATACTAAACTGTTTTATTAAAGTCATTTTGACATTTTAGAAATGATAAATTTATGAACCGAATAAAAAAAATAATTTAATCATAAATAAGTAAGTACATAGTTGGTAATATATAGTATTTTTAGTAACAGTTAATTAGTAGGTACTCTATAATATTTTTACTATATTATAATTTATTTGTCAAATCAAATAAACAGGCGATATGTGCTCTACCGTTGGTGCTTAAAATGTATGTATTCATAATTTTAATTTTTCTTTGACTATGTTACACTTTTAATGATCTAATAAAACATAAAATGGTAGTAAAAAGTCTATATTTGTTATTTTATATTTTAGAAGGAATACTTTTGCGCTTGAATAACGTTACCGTTTTAGTTATCGTTAATAAGTAACCAAACGCTAAAAATATGTTATGCCAAAACTCTCCATTATATTCTTCCAGATCACCAGGTAGCTCTAAATGACGGACCTATTTGTTTTATATCAATGTCCAATCTATCTCTAGGACATGACATTAGCACAGATTATACAGATTATAAACTTTGTTTTTTCTTTATTGTTTTTCGTGGTTCCAATTTTCGGAATCGGGCACTAGTTAGGTTACTAGTTTGCGCACATAGCACGACCACTTATGGCCTCTAAAATTTTGCAGAGCGCCTGACCGGCACAGTTATTAGAGAGATATCGGAAAACCGAATAGCATCATGCATTATTTACGCGTACCTTATCATGGTTACGATATGCGCGAGTCAATTTTTAACGCAACACCCGCTAATAACGTTACCGCCTGACGTAATTTGCGGATCAATTACACCAAATGCTATTTCTAAATAATGTTTAAAAATTGCTTAAATGGGCATGTGCGGGTTTTTGACAACCGGGGCCGGCCGGCGAGATCTTTTATTTTAGGTTATGTTTCAATTGTTTTAAATTATTACTTTAGTTTTATTAGGTAATTTGATATTTAAATAGCTGGGATTAGTTTTAATTAAATAAATATGGCCCGAAATATCGAATCCTTCAAGTCAATAGCTGTTTTTAAATTGAATCCTTAAGTCAATCGCTGTTAGTAAGAAGTTTCACTAATCTAATCAAATATGCGCACATAGTGCACACACAATTTTTATATACGTAATACCTAATCATTAAATAATAAAATATCCATAATTATCCATAAAAATGACTTTTTTCTGTATTTTTTAGTCAATTCAACTTTGTAGCCTCGTTTGTAGCTAAATCATTTGACATTTTAGTATCTCTTTCTAAATCAAAAATGAAGTTCCCATCTGTCAATTATAGGGGGGAAAACAAAATTTTAATGTTTTTGTGAATGTTTGAAACACCCTGTGGAATATGTTAACAAAGCAAGGAATTTAAAAATCGTTTTATCATCTAGGTGCACCTTTTATTTCTTTGTTCTTTTAGTTTTTGGTTCATCTCAATAGCTTTATTTTTTTTGTTTAAGATTTTGAAGAAGACACTAACATTTTTTCGTAATTTTCACATTAAAATCATGCCTTTGCTTTTGGTCCTAGTCAACAGACCAATGAAATAGTGTTTAAGATTTATGTAATGTCACTGTCGTCGAATAATCATATTATTATTGTTGCGGAGTTACTTAATCAGAGATGGTTTTATGGCAAGAAGTTGAGCTCTACCATGTTCAATCAATGCAAGAATATAGTGGATACACTTCTGGACTTAAAACCACCTCTGCTTGAGCAGATCCCAACAAACAACAATAATGTGACGGTGACATTAGAAAAACAATAAACTCTATTTCATAGGTACGTTGATGAGGACCAAAAGCAAAGGCATGCTTTTAATGCTAATAATGCTGTAAATCGTTACTGTCCTCTTCGAAAGCGAATATCTTTAATAAAAATAAAGCTTTGAGATGAACCAAAAAACAAATTATCGAGGAAAGATGTACATACAGGGTGAGTTTTCTACGATGTTCTCTCTGGGGATCTCGGAAACTGCTGTAAATAGAGAGTCGGTTAAATGGGAAAAGAATTGTAGTTTTGTGGGGTCATAAATATGCACCTTTCAGATTTTTGAAAAAGTTTATGGCTTACTAGATATTTCGAAAAAAACAAATTTTTGCTATTTTAAAAATTGTTCCTAATTCCGTTATAATCTATTTTAGACAAAAAGTTTTCAGATAAAAGTTGTAGATAATCTGATCCCTAATGAGTTTGTGTCCTCCGATTTTTTCTAAAGTCTGCCATTTTTGACATATGACACAAACATATGTTTTTTTAAATGGAAACCATAGTTGGTCATGACTTGAGAAAAATTACTTATACCCAATTCTTATCTTTGTTGGCTAATTTCACTTAACTTATAAAAAGACAAAATATATTTTTAAACGGTTCTTTCCAATTTACATTACACAAACTAAAACTTAAAAAATAATATCACTATTACTACATACACTTTAAGTTATTTTGATAGAGAGATATTTAAAAAAAAACAAATTTCGTCTATTTTAAAAATTGTCCCTAATACCATTATAATCCATTTTAGACAAAGAAGTTTTAGATAATCACATGATCCTCAGTGGGATGGTGTCCTCCGTTTTTTTCTAAAGCCTGTCATTTTTGACGTATGACACAAACAAATGTTTTTTTAAATGGAAACCATAGTTGGCCATGACATTATAAAGAGCACCATTTTTTAAGCTTTTCAGCTATATAAGCTATAATATTTTGTTTAGAAAAATTACCAAGTTATAGCCAATTCTTATAATTTTTAAAAAATTTCACTTAGTTAGCCATGGAAACAAGTACAATCGTCGTTGGTCTCAGAAATATGAAACTGTCACATCCAAACTTTATAAATTAAAATAAACAAAAATTGTAAATATGTATTTTTCAAATGAAGAAAAGCGTGTAGGATTATTGGTTCCACTTTTCTTGGTTGTACATTTTCGAGGATACGTTGACCGGTGAACGTTACTTACGTTTTTTAGAGAACGGTTTTCAAGATATGTTAGAAAAGTTAAGTTTAGGTACTTGCGCATTAATAGAGTGGTTCCAACATGACTTTCATTATGACACTAATGAGAAGACACATCCCTAATGAAAGAAATGTTAAAAATTATTTATATCATAATTATGCAAACTCAAGGATAAAAAGAGGTGGACCAGTGGCATGGGCCTCGATGACCTGACTTATCCAATTTAGATTTTTTATGCGGTATGGTACAAGAACTTACGAATTAAGAGAGGCACTCGAAGAGGCGGTACGGGAGAAGTTTAATCAAGGTCGACCTGGTTGTCAATATTTCGACCGGTTGTTCTGTGAGAATAACTAGTGATTCAGGTTTAAAAACATGCATTTATGTACTCAAAACAATTGCGGATTTTTTGAACTACATACACTTTAAGTTATTTTCCAAAATAACTTAAAGTGTATGTAGTAATAGTGATATTATTTTTTAAGTTTTAGTTTGTGTAATGTAAATTGGAAAGAACCGTTTAATAATATATTTTGTCTTTTTATAAGTTAACTGAAATTAGCCAACAAAGATAAGAATTGGGTATAAGTAATTTTTCTAAAAAAAAACATATAGCTTATATCGCCGAAAACCTTAAAAATGGCGCTTTTTATGAAATCATGGCCAACTATGGTTTCCATTTAAAAAAACATATGTTTGTTTCATATGTCAAAAATGGCAGACTTTAGAAAAAATCGGAGGACACAAACTCATTAGGGATCAGATTATCTACAACTTTTATCTGAAAACTTTTTGTCTAAAATAGATTATAACGGAATTAGGAACAATTTTTAAAATAGCAAAAATTTGTTTTTTTTTCGAAATATCTAGTAAGCCATGAAATTTTTCAAAAATCTGAAAGGCGCATATTTATGACCCTACAAAACTGTAATTCTTTCCCTATTTAACCGACTCTCTATCTCCAGTAGTTTCCGAGATACCTATAGAGAATATCGTAAGAAACTCAACCTGTATATGATAAAATGATCTTTAAATTCTTTGTTTGCTTCGTTAATATATTTCACAGGGTGTTATCAACATTTTGTTTTTCCCTCGTGTAAATGATAGATGGAAATTTTAGTTTCTAATTTAGAAAGAGATACTGAAAAGTCAAATAATCTATGGGGAAATTAAAATATATTTCGTTGCACATCATAACACGACCACCAGCAAACTCCATAAGACGACGCATGGTGTCATTGATGACATGCAACGAAAGTTGTTTTAATTTCCCAAAAAATTTTCAAAATTTAAAGGTGCCCGATTTTCGTACCGTATCAGTTTTGTACGGTAATGTTTAACATCCTGTTTAACTAATTATATCATTTGACTAAGTGTATCAGGAACAATGTTGCGAAGACGGTAATAACACGTTCGTAAAACAATTCAGTTCAGTTCACAAACTAACTCCAGCCACCTGTTTTCTCCGTATCACCCAATAAATAATCTAAATCGTGCATCTTAATGCCTTTGTGGCTGCGCGATATCGTAAACTTGACGTTTCCAATCACGATAAATCACACAGGAAGGAAGCGGTAGACGCACAACGACAAAGAGAAACGACACACACATACCCGAATCGGAAAAATCGTTTTCCAAACGCGAGGGGGTCGAAGATAACTGCCGGAAAATTCTTCTTCTTGCCGCGGCGATTTATTTATATGCGGAGGAAGATAGTAATTGCTTCACGCACCATAAAATGCAGTGGGGAGCGTGAGTTCCCATACTGTTTCTTAGTTGGGCTCGTTGTTTCGTTCCGCGTGGATGTTACTAAACGCGTTATCTCTTTGGCAAATCCATTTTTCGAATTTATACGGCTAATTCGCTTTTACGAGGAGCGGTAGGGGGCGCTACAGGCGTGTGTTACGCTACGTTTTCATCTTTCCTTGAACTCACGCTAGATGCTGTCTACTGTTTTTGTATCTATATCGATATATAGAAAATGTCGTCTATATCGATATATAGAGATATATAAAGAGAATGATTGTCGTCGCGATGCATTCAGTGATGAATACAGGTGTTCTGGTGTCGAGTGTCTGTGAAAAATCAAAGATTTTCCTTGAATTAGTAAGAACAATCTTCGAATTGTCATAGGGCTTTAAACAGGACACTGTTCGATGAACACCTCTGTATATTGAAGCTTAAAACAACGGTAATTGCAGATTATGTGCGGACATGGGGAAAATAGGGAAACACCAGAACACCTGTATTCATCACTGAGTGCATCGCGACGACAATCATTCTCTTTCAAGGGTTGTGGTACTCGGCACAACATCGTTAGTACGAAAGGTTATGTCTTCATAATGAACAGCACGCTTTGTATCTTTGTATAGGACCCGATACAAGGATTACTCCAGAGAAACCTGTAATTGACTATTATGCCTATTATGAGTTTATGCCTATTACATACATACATACTGCCATTACTCGCTGACGAGTATTTGACACGCATCAAAAGATGGTCACGCAAGGTGTTTTCTTTCATGAGCTTTTCTGTGACTGAAAAGCCCGATCGGTACGTGATGTTATATGTCTACCGCACTCCGGACATTCAAAAATCTCATTGATTTGTTGCCTCTTTACTTTTTGGTTGTCGCTGTTAACTGAGTTTACAATTCTTCTCAATTCCGTTCTATTGTGAACTGCTTTTTTCCACTCATTCTGCATGTTAATCGCCTTTAAGTTTTCGTGGAAAATATCCTTGTACCTTTTGAGTTGTCCACCCGGCCTCCTCTTACCGTCTAGAAGCTCACCGTAAAGGAGAGATTTTGATGTGACCAGCCCATCTTAAACGGGATTTTGTAATCATGACTTCAATACTCTCGAAGTTAGCTTCTTCAAGGACCGATGCGTTTGAGATATGATGGAACCATTTGATTCTTAAGAGTTGTCTAAGATGTCTCTGTTGCAACTTGTTTAATGCGTTCATATGTCGGCGGTACGGTACCCAGGTTTCGCTTCCATATCTGAATTATACCTATTATGACTATTATTATGAGTTTCAGGAAGACCCACATACTTCTATATAGTTATCAAGCGACCCTATTGTTAGATTTTAGTCATAGATAATTTTTGAACTATAATTGAAAATATAATACTCTCTACAAAACGATACAAACTAAAGACTAACTACACTACACTACATGAACTTCACTTCAGAGCAAATTTTATATTAACAATTGTTACAGGACACACTCTGTGTACTCTCACAAATTTTATGAGGATTACAGAAAGCCCGGGTTGTGCATAAGGATTTAAAAGGCATAATCTTAGAGAAGACGTTTTCATATTTGACAACAATAACATCTTTAGCTATTGAAGTATGCAATTTCAGAACAAAACGCACCAATGCGGGTATTCTCCGTGGCCATCCTCATGCTTGACTGTTCTCAACTATTTCACGGGTTAATGCTCTGTCATAGGATACCATATCAGTAAGAGACAGTCTTGGCAAAATTTACAGAACCAAAGCAAACCGTTTTTTGATCAGAAGAAATAATGCACCAAAGGAAGAAACAACTACAAAAAATAGTCTTAAAGAACGTTATACCAAAAGAATAAAAGGGAATATTTTAATACCAAAGATCGCAAACCATGCTTGGTGAAATCAATACCAGACTTGCAAAAGAACTGTATTACAAGAAGCGAGAATATAAAGAAGCTTTTTTCAGAATACTGATAATATTTTTAGCCGATTAAGGATTGAATAAAAAGTGAAGGAGAGCTCATAAGCATCCATTGTAAGCTTCTAAGGGGAGTTATTTATCTTTTATTCAAAAAGAAACGGTGAATCCGAACCAAATAAATTATGGAGGCATTACATTTAACCTATTGTTAAAATATCTATAAAAAAGGTTTTGATTGTTCCCCAATTTATTAGATTTCTAATTGCAAAAATATCTATGTATTTTCTGGTAAAATCAACAGAAAAAAAACAGAAGAAATAAAGATATTTCGTATAAAACAAATTGGAGGAACGGGAGTATATAATGTGAATTTCTCTTATATAAGTAATCTCTCTTCTAAAAAATGTGCAACACAGAGTTTTCCTATCGACACGTCTGGGTATTTTTTCTTTAACATTTCGAAACTAATTCAGTTTTGTTAATAGACACGTATATAAACAAACACAAAATTGTAATTTATATATCGCAGAAATAATAAGTAAGATACAATAAAGGGTTGAACCACTATTAAATCTATACAACTGCTAAAATGTCTGATTGATAAATTGAAACCAGGGCAAAAAAGAAAATGACTATACATTTGAGCTGATAATGAAAATACAAAGGCATTCTTTGGCCTCTGGAACCCTTTGTCCAGTTCCTACAGCCGAAAGTTCCTCGTTTTATTTAAATTAATGGTGAAATGGTAGCTTTGTTCTTAGTTTTGACCACGGTCACGAACGACTTTGATGTAGCTCTAAGCCTTTCTGTGCGCAGAAAGCTTCGTCGTCGTGTACTGGATATAAATTAGATATAATTTGTGCGTGTGGGATTTAACTCCAACGCTATGTAAATTCTTATTTAGTAAAATGCCACATGAGGTAATTACATAAGGATTAAAGGGAGGAGGTTGTAGCCTAATGAAAGCGAGAGAACAAAAAAATATAATAAAAGAGAGAATATAGCTAAAATAAAAGAATATATCAAAAATATACCAATGGTTATTCTACAGGCTTCTAATATAGATTATTCTTTATCCTCAATTCTGACTCTAAAAAACTCAACTAAAGTTGAGCAAGTACCATGAGTTTATATGAACAAAAGGTGAATAAGAACCAAATAAATTATGGAGCCATTTAACCTAAAGTTAAAATATCGATAAAAATTATTTTGATTATTTCCTAATTCATTAGACTTTTAAGTGTAAAAATATCTACGTATTTTCTGATAAAATCTTTTTTGCTGATTAAATTATCCGCACTTAACTCGAAAAACACTACGATCCGGAAATAAACGGGACATACTACAACAGTACAATTATTTGAGTAGTCGTTTGAGCGCCTCGACAAGTATAGGCAAGGCTGACCAAGGCTGGCTAAGGCTACACTCTTGGCAAGTGTACGAATAATTGTGGTCCTTTGACTTGGCCTGTTTACCGACAGAGAATGGAAGCGCGACGAGTGACCAAGGAAACTGTTCTCACGACGTGGTGAGTATATTACAATAACAAATGTTTGGCAAGTACACGAGTGGTCAGAATACGCCTTAACGTAATGATAAAATACCTATTAAATAGTTCTTGACTCTTTCTCTATTAAATTTTTAATTATAAAGATATTTTACATATTTCCCAGTTCAGATCGATATAAAAAGGTAAGAGAAATGAGATATAAGTAAGATATTTCGTATAAGACAAGTTGAAGGGATATGAAAAACTAATGTGAGTCCCTAAGGAAACATCTCTATAGAATACCTCATATAAAATATGGTACATCACAGTCAGATAAATTATGCAAAAAATCTGTAAAAATAGTTCTGTTTCTATTTATAAAATTTTTAATCGCAAATAAAGTATTTCCTGGCTATTAATTTTATTATTTCCAATCCTATTTTTAGTAAAGTGGCAGCTTTCTTTCAAACGAGGAAGTTGCCAGATCAAATTTCCCCCGAATTATTGTAGGTTCAAAAGGTACAGACCACACAATAACAACAACAACGAAAAAACCCTTCTTAAAAGCGAACAATGGACCGGCAAGCTTTACAAGCGTTCGATTCTACGACTGGAATATTATTGTGTGCATTCTGTTGAGAAGGCTGCGGTTATTGTATGTCAGAAGTAACGTAAGAGAGATGCACTTTTTCTCTGTAATAAACTGCCTGCGTCCGGCATTGTGAACGAAAATACGGAAATTATTACGGGGAAATAGTTGAAATAATCTGCAGCAAATAGGAGATTGTAAAGAATAATATGGCCTAACGAACATAATATGTTTTTAATGTAGGGTTTTTAAGTTATTACCCAAATAATTATATTTTTAAATATTGTATGGAATACCTACTCAATGAAAGTAGGAAGCTAAAATTTCACTTTACTAAGCAAATAGTAAATAAGCATCTATCCGTAATCTCATACACCCTCTACACTATGCGGAAAACAGTGCGAAGCATGTCAAGGTTGTGCTTTCTCGTCTAACTTTGTTTCTTCTCGGTTTGTCTCCGG
Source organism: Sitophilus oryzae (assembly GCF_002938485.1). NCBI lineage: Eukaryota > Metazoa > Arthropoda > Insecta > Coleoptera > Curculionidae > Sitophilus > Sitophilus oryzae. Next base: position 3,762,578 of record NW_022146055.1, on the reverse strand, counting down.
TTGTCTCGACTTGTTTCCGTTTGTCTTGATCTACTTCATTTCTTAAAAGCGCCTCGAAACTAACAGTAAAATTTCAGAGAAAAACGTGGGGAATTTTTTGGCGACTTTCGGTTGTGTCCTGTTGTCTCGTTCAATTTCGTTTTGTCTCGAGCCACTTTCACGACGTGTCGGTTTCTACACCCGAGGCAAAGAACTTTTTTTTCATAAATCTCAGTGAAATAAGTAAACCTAGATGTTTTTTTTGTTTACTGTCTTAATTGATTAATATAACAGTAGAATTGCTTGATGAGCTATACTGGTAACATCATTAAAATATTTCGAATTGATTGGGAAAATTATTGATTGACCCGATTTCGAGTATGGTCCCCGGGCATTTGTAAGAACGAATATTCTCTTATTGTTTTTAAGAGAAAACTGTAAACGATACTTTTTTAGCACACAGTTTGATACAAAGTCATTAAAAAATAAAAAATAGACTAAAAAATAGTTAGTTACTTATAAGCCTTCGTCTCTTTGGGCTTTCTATTCAATGATGCGTACTATGACATCTATTAAAATGAACATATATGCTTCATCAGGCATTTACTTGAAAGATTGTTCAAACTGTGTCATTAACATTTATAATAAATAAGTTTTCATGTTTTTATAATTATTATCAATAGAACAGTTTATTTGTATTTAGTAGGTATTTGGTGCAAGATAAATGTTTCACAAAGTGTTTTTTCTCTTTGGTAGTCATCTAAAACAAGGAGTGCGGTAATGAAAATGCGTGAAGTAAGAAGATCTTAACTCACTCAAAATGCGTGAGTTAAGAAATTCTTAACTCACTGGCGTAGATAATAGATATTTACGATACAAGTGAGTTAACAGCATCATTAAGATACGCGTGTGAAAGTTGCACAACGAGTGCGTAGCACGAGTTGTGTAACCACACAAGTATCTTAATGGAGTTACGTCGCGTGTTTGTACAATATTTTATCTACGTCTAACTATAAAAACACACAATGAATTTTAAAAATATTTTTAACTAAAATAAAAAAATAAAAATACATTGTAGGTAATTATATATCGTGTCAAATTCAACAAGCCTAATCGTTTCTCGATATATAATTATATACAATGCATTACTTTTAAATATTTTTATATTATTTGGAACGTTTGAAATTGTTTAAGAAGTTATTTCTGGCGTTTGCAAAAAAATATCATGTTCTATTCGGAGTAAAAATGAATTTTTGTGGCGCGCCTGTATATTTTTTGTAAACACCAATAACGTCTTGATACTTATAACATTGCACCAAGAAAACATATTCTTTATTGTATCCCCTCTTCCTTAGTCCCTTTGTTCGAATTTCGAGGCTGTAACTTTCTCCGATGTCACAGACCCTTTCCCTAAGGAACCGAAGGACCGCAAAGATGATGGATATTCCCCTGTCATCCGGAAAACATCCCTTGAACACATGTCAAGTCGAACAACGACAGAGCCACTTTTGGTGTGCGGGCAACCCCCAAAATGTAAAATCACAATGGATAGTTCTGTTAAAGACATTGCTATCGAAAATTCTTGGGTGAGGCTAGAGATGTAGTAGCTACGATTTTATAACAAAATTTACGTCCATTTTAAGTTTCACTATAAAATATATTAATAATCTACATAAAAAATATAAACAATGGCCATATAGTTAAAAATAACACATATGGCCAAAATTATTGCATATAACGATATTTTTATTTTATTTTAGACCTCATATGATTCTTTTTATATTTTTGGACATATTGGCTTACTACACGACTAAGTAATATAAAATTAAAAATCTAAGTACAACTAGGCTGTTATTATAATTTTATTTCATAATGAGTGAAAATCAACAAAAACAAATTTCATTTTAAACAGAAAATATTGAAAACAATTTTAATTATTTCTTACAACTAATAGTCTGTATTGCCTCCTCGAGCCTCAATGCAAGCTGTGAGACGACGTGGCATGCTCTCAATTAAGTTGTCCAGAAGATGTTGAGGAATGGCTTCTCATGTTTCGCGCGCAGCCATTTTCAATTCATTTAAGATACGGGGAGGGGGTCATTCCTTTTGGCAATATGGCGTTTTAGCATTTCCCAAGCATGCTCGATGACATTCATATCTGGAGACATCGGTGGCCACCACAGTTTTCCTAAACCCTCTTCCTCACAAAATTTGCGAACCGCTAAAGTGCGATGGGCAGGAGCATTATCGTCCATGTAAACAAATTCATCCTCCACTGCCCCTCGAAATGGACGCACAATAGGCTCTAAAACGTCTCTAAGATTTGAGGCACCTGTCATTGTGCCATCGATAAAAACAAGAGGAGTTCGAGCTCCGCGCATTATATCTGCCTATACCTTAATGCTTCCCCCTTGAAACGGGACACAGGGTTGAGTTGCATTCAAGCGTGCTCGTCTTCCGGATGCTCTCCAGATCAAAGTTCGTCGCGAGTATGACACCAGGCTTATTTTGTTTCATCACTAAACATGACGAAATTCCAATTAGATCCATTCGCTCTCATCTCCTCAGCCCATTTTAGTTGCGTAATTTTGTGCTGTATATTAAGCTTCGGAACACCAGGCTTCCTTAAATGCAATCCTCTCTCATGGAGTCTTATAGCAATGGTCTTTCTTGAAACATTTACTCCTTCAAGGCGAGCTAACTCATTTTTTATAGCAGTACTAGAAAGCAGGGGATTGTATCGTGCAATTAGGGATATTTGACGGTCTTGCACAGCAGTAGTAACCTTTCTACCTCTTCCAGGCCGGTCTCTAACCTCGTTAATCTCACTGATTTTTTTTTAATATTCGCGAAACATCCTTTGGTTAGCTCCTACAATTTCAGCTATTGCAACTTGCCGGTGGCCCTGTTGAGACAGTGTTACTATTCTGACTCTACTAAACTGTGAAATAATGTTTCTAGGTATTTTAAGGCCAAAACAATGGTGAAATTTCTTCTGAAACCCAAGAGACCACAAATCGAAATGTGCAAGAATTTGTAATAATATTGGGTCTGAACGATAAACATTGTTTACCATATCCATTTTAACAAAAAAATGTTTCTTACAGATTATCAAAGGTATGTATAAAAAAAAATCTTTAAATTCCTTTCCGTATATTTTTAAACGATATATGCAATAATTTTGGCCATGTGCTTTAAATTCAATACATTCAGTTTTAAGACACTTCGTATACATAAATAAAATTATTGATTTTTCAAATTCGCAAAATCAGAGAGAGAGAAATCAGGCTACAGAGATAAGATGTGTTAAGTAATAGCTAGACCACCGTCCGAGGTGCATTGATGTTTTTTAATGTGTAGGTTTTGTGACAAAGAATGTTATTAAAGGTAAAGTAAGTTTTTTGTTTCCTCTTTATTTAATTACTGTAAGCTAAAGCCTATATTTTATTTTTCTGTTGTAATATTCTGCGCTAAAGGTTTTCCTGATTTATTTCATCTGAGAATTATATTGTATAACATGTGTATGCATTTAATGACGACTTATACTGTGAATAATTTCAGTTTAAAAATAATCTAAGTACAATAATTGTTTAATGTCCATTGGTGCCGATGTTTTTGGTTTAGTGTAACAATAAGGGCCTTGTTGAGTGTATTAATATTTTTCGACCGCTACTGGGCGAATAACTTAACCAATAAATGTGCAATCAAAGTCAAATAATAGAATAACCCATAGTCTAAAGATACTTGCACCAAACCTTAATTTTAGCACAGGTTTTAGGTTCCTTTCCTTGATTCAAACTGCTTTTTATACAGTCAGTCAAAATATTACCTCTTCAACTTTGTTGAACGACATCGGTACTTTCATAGGTCGATATACAACCACATTCCTGCAGGAAAATATTCTTATTCAAATTTGTTTGGAAGGAAACAGAGAGAGTTTTATGCATTTCATTCTTGGAAAAAGTAATTAAATTGAAATTAATCAAAGTAAATGGGTTGGTGGAAGTGATTGCTATTCGGAATTCCTCCCTGGGACTGTTCTTACTTTAATTTTGTTCAGAAGAAGGAAGACAAGAATATATCTAGAGAAAAGTTAAAGAATTATATTAATTTGATTCTCGGAGAAAAGTGATTAAATTAAAATAAAAATAATGGACATAGCAAAATTAAAATAATGTACGAGCGATCAACAATAATTGAAAAAATTAAACAATTGTATGAAATTATATTAGAATTATTGAAATAGTTGGCAACAGTGTATTAGGTTGATCAACAATTTTGGGATTAATGGTTGGTGCTCAGGCTAAAATAAATTTATCGATTGACAAATTTAAGCACATTATGGCATTTTATTATTATTTTTGCGGTATTAAAGTCAACGGCGAAGTCATTAATAACATTAGATTTGCCGATGACACAGTTCTTATTGCCGACTCTGATACTGGTCTCCAGAGTTTAGTGGAACGACTTGAAGGCTCCTGTAAGAAATACGGGATGAAGATCAATTCCTCTAAAATTAAAGTCATGGTATTTGGAAAGAACCAAAATGTACCAATTGCTATTAAAATAGAGGGCAATACCTTAGAACAGCTTCAAATATTTGGGGTCCTGGATAGTTAACATATTGAACAAAGACGTGGAAATAAAAACCAGAACAGAACAAGTGAGAAATGCATTTTTAAAAATGAAGAACGTCTTCCAGAGCCCCAGATTGGACCTTAAGTTGAGAACTAGGCTCGTTAAGTGTTATTTGGCAATCCTATTATACGGAGCAGAAACATGGACACTGAAAGTTCAAGAGATGAATCGCATCGAATCGTTCGAAACATGGATATATCGAAGAATGCTTAAAATTCCATGGACAGCCCATATCACAAATGCCAAAGTCTACAACAGAATAGGCAGAGAAAGAGAATTGCTCCATATAATAAAAATAAGAAAAACATCATACTTAGGGCATATATTGAGAAGAAAAATACCACGTATTACAATTAATAGTTAAGGGTAAAATTGAAGGAAAAAGAGGTCTCGGCAGGAAGAAATTATCTTGGTTGAGAAATATCAGAAACTGGACTCACCTAACTTTTGACGAACTCATAAGGAAAGCCTACAACCGTGAAGATTTTGCCAATGTGTTCACCAACCTCCACGAAAGATAAGGAAAATGAAAAAATTGAAAATTTGCAATTTTATACTTTGTTCAATAGACATATTTTACAAATATAAAAATGCACAAAATTACTATTTTTTAGCACAACTATAGTGGTCAACATGGAAGAGGAATAACATAATCAAGGCATTTTTCCTTCCATGCATTCAAGTAACAAAGACAAAGTAACTTTTAATCAATAAAGAATCGCAATTTTGAGCACCAATTCAATTATTTATTAAATGCCGAAAACGTATAGTTGGACGATTTCAAAATAATGTAAACCAGGAAGTAACAAAGGAAGATGGAACAATATATCAAGCAAAGACATTATAAAGATAGACCGAACATCTCATTCATAAATACTCGTTGGTAGTGTATCAAACATTCCAATGTATCAAACAAGGACAGAAGAGACAGAGAAGTCTAAAATTTCCGACCCCGGCAACTAGGAGCATTTCGATTGTTCTAATGGCCAGTGGCGTATCGTTTTTTGGAAAGCATTTAATTAGTAAAGTAAAAGTAAATTAATTAGTAAAATTTATACTCCATATTGATATACTACATTAACACTTTTTCATCAGATGAGTTTTTTATAAGGTCTAATATAATAATATAATTAATATCCCACATATACCTATGTTGAAACGTTAGTAGGTGGTTTTGGAAAATCGCTCCAACGTCGATTTTCAATTTAAACTTTCAGTTACTTCTATATAAACTTTCAGTTACTTTTGAATATTCACAGGGTGACTCAGGCTTCCGAAACAGTTCTATATGAGGTTTGTGGTTGGTGACATTTCTTTCAATTTTTTTTCAGAATATGGAGGCAATGGTAAAACACATTTTAGACATTTTTGTAAACATAGGTGGCCGGAACATATTTTCAAACTAAAGTTGTAGATTTGCCATTAAATTTTCATTCCAGAAATACCTAGAGTTGCCACTTGTCCTTTTTTGAAAAGTACAGTCCTTTTTTGGAATAACTTGTCCTTTTGACTTTTTTTGGCTTAAAAAGTCATTTTTATTTTCGTATTTTCCCTGAGAAAATTACCTACAGCAAACAGAAATATTCTTTTCGTCCAAATTTAATTAGAGATGTTATAAAACTTTAATAAATTTTTCTTGTTTAGAATAGACAACATTATTTAGAACTTCCCGTTTAATCTGAGATGATAGTTTAGGTTTTAGTTTTACCATTTTTGATCTTAAAAAGAACTTCAAAATTAGTAATTAGTAACGATTTAGTTAGTTCGCAATCGATAGCTTCCTGCCAAGTACTGTGTAATAGTTGTTTAATCTTGTATTATTAATAACTTCCTATACATAAAATCAATATTTAATGAGAAAATGAAAATTGATTCATTAAAAGTATCAAACATGTGTGCTACAGTATGGGATTTCTGTCGCATAATAATGAATTACGTTTGCTTCATCTACGTTACCGTAGATGGAGCTCAAGGCTTGGTAGGGTATGTATAAATAAACAAAATACAAGAAGCAAAAAATTATTAAGGCCTAACCCCTACATATATGCTTATTCTCTGCATTAAGTTCAACAGACTTGTCTAAACAAGGCCGAAGGGGCAGATATAATAAAGCAATAAAATGTAAAAAAGGTCGGGTAACACCTTTGTTTATTTGTTGAGCAAAATTCCTTTAGAATATCGTATATAATGACCAGAAATGACGCAATTTTAAGAAAAAAATGTCACTTTCTGGCTTATAATAAAATTTCAAATGCAACGTTTATATTCAAATTTGTTATGATCTACAACAGTCATTGGGACGAATTATAATTCAATTACTGGCTACTACGTTCTTGTTTTAATAGATTAATTACAAATATAATTAGAAATTATTTTGATTGTAAGAGGCTCCCTTGTGGGACGCCTATGTACAATGACGAAAACAATACCCACCTGTGAAAAGACAAATTCGGGTAATTTGAGCTTATTTTTCCACACACTTGACACTGTCGTACCATACTGATTCAAAAGTACGTTAAACAAAAATAAAAACCACCGAAAAACACTGAAAGTTCACTTTTGTCTTGATTCCGACTTCAAACACACCGCAAGCTAAACGTAGTACGCTATAACGGACCAAGGGCCGTCGCGAGGGGTGGTGGGACGGACGGCTCATTTCATTCTGGACGACTAGCAGCGACGTTGCCAATAGTTTTAGACGTTTCAGCACATTAAACAGTAAACATGTCCTTTAATAGTAACGCATATATCTTCTGGTTAATAACATATTATTACGCATGCTTCTTTAAAAATAAACTATTAATTTAATTAAGGAATTGAGATTTATTGATATCCGGTGAAGGTTTTAAAGTCACCTTTTCTGCAAATCAAACTGAGGAGATTTTGCAAATTTGAGATGCGGCAATGTCGCCTTCTCTATCTCAGTTGATTTTTACAGTACGTAGTCAACCTCCGATTGTTTGATTGGGTTAAAATGTCTAATGTGATATCTGTTCTTACTAAATCTATGATATCAAGCCATATTAGAATGGTACATTTTGCTTGTTAAATTTATAAAAATATGTAGAACTTCTTAGTACTTTTTTTATATATTGTATATACACACACATTTTCAATAAGCTTTTTAATATCAAATTTTATTACGAACACATAACCTTAAAAAACATAGTTTCACGATATTATAGGAAATGAGTGTCATTCCCTAGCTGTCTTTGACGCTGATTTTTTTATAGTGTAGGATTTTTGCCGCATAATGTTTATAGAAACCCAATACGAAATGCAAATTTTCTGAAATGCATTACATTACAAATTCAAATATTTTTTCAAAAGTCTATATGGAAAACCCATGTCTTCGTCACACGTCTCGCTTGACTGGACAGAGTATCTATCCTATTTATCATTCTCTACGATATCTAAAAATAAGAGTTCAAATACTGTCTGACGTATCCGAGTCTCCAGAGGATATTTTTCATTTTTTTATATTCTTATTGACTGGTTGAAAAGTAGTATTTTCTGGAGTGGATTTCTGTTACGGTTTTATATTTCATATGGCATTTTCCATAGTAAACTTTTATCAAAGCCACCCAATGATTTTTCTCTCGTATTTTACCGTTCAAATAGTCATATGAAATAATACCGCGAGTATCTGAGAAGCCGTTAAAATATTATAAAAACTCTAAATAGAAAAAAAATACTTTCGGTCACTTCCTGTTTCACCGGAAATGACTACAACATATTTTAATTTTAAATGGTACCCTGTGTAACCTTTTTTTTTGTGTAACCTTTCATCTATTAAAAGAATAATATACAGGGTATTCTATTTAAAATAACAAAAAAATATTTATTTTTAGTTTTACATTTTAGAAAGTTTGGCGTAGAATTTTGACCACCCTGTATGATTAAGATTACGATATTTATAGCAAAGTAACTACAGACCATCTAAAGTAAACACCTAATATGGTTTTGATTTCAGCACAGTTCTTGTATTTTTAATATTTTTTTTAAAAAAGGCTGAAAAAAATTATTTTTGTATTTATTTATTTATTATCTCTGAAACTATCAAAGCTTATTTAAAAATAACTTAAGATTATGTAAAGCGATTAGAAAGGAAGCCAAAAATGTAATAATATACAGGGTGTTCCATTTAAAAAAATCATCCTGATCCACTCACCCTGTAGAGGTTAAATTATTTTCTGGAAATACATCCAAATACATACTTTAGGTTTGCACTTAAACAAAATTGCTGAGTTTTTTTTATTTTAGGAGCTACAGACGCCCGATGCACTATTGCTGGACCCTGTTTAAATGTATTATATGGTTTATAAAGGGACATATCCTAAAAATATTTTGGTGTATACAGGGTGTTACAAAAAAATTATAAAGTTTTAAGTTTTTTTAAATTACAACCCCCATTTTTCTCTAGATAATTGGATTCACCATAAAATTCTGCATATAGTACACTATTTTTATTTGAAGCACTATGCGGTGTTGCCATTCTATTTCTTATTTTACTACAACTTTGGTTAGAAACGCTATATCTGAAAAGTGGTTAAAAACTGGAGTGAATTTAACTTTATTAACACTTATATTATTATTATATACACTTATACAGGGTGGTCCGAACTGTATTCCAGAAATTTCGGTAGCATATTCTGCAGATAAAAATAAATAAAAAAGTTCGTATAAACGTATAATAATAATAATAATCGTCTTTATTGAATAAAAAGATGTGTAACATTACATATATTACACATCATGCAACAAGGGTGGCAAAATTTAACAAAAAAAGGAATTCTTACATTTACCCACTGGTGTGTAGTATAACCATTAGTATGTAGCTTAGTTTCGGAGATGATGTGGAAGTTTCATTTTTATTTCGATTTTTTCCAAATAATTTTTGAAGTAATGTCAATATTTGAGTGAAAATTGGTATTTGGGAGTTTTTTGACATAAGAAATTTGACTTTGATGTCAATATAACTCTTACTTGTAGAGGACGCCACCTACCTATTTTTTAACTGGTTCTCCAGATATTTAGAATGAAAATAGTCAATACTTGTCATTATTGACAAAAAATATACATATTGAGTAGATAGTTATTTGAGTGAAATTATAAATTTGGGAATATTTTAATTAATCATAGATTTTTCTTCAAATAAATGATGATAAAACATTTCTTGTTGAATTTTAATAAAAAAAAATCAAATTTATGATTTCAGTTTAATAGCTATTTAGTCAACATGTTTAATTTATGTCAATGATGACAGGTAGGTATTGATAATTTTAATTCCAAATATCTCGAGAACCATTACACATAACGATTTTTACCAAGATATCTTTTTAACGTAAAAAAACGTCGTAAATGTATATTTTTTTACTTAGTACAGGTAGGGACAAAAAGTTATTACTCTTCAAACCAGTTAAAAATATGTAGGTGGCGCCCTCTACAAGTAGGAGTCATATTGACATAAAAATCAAATTACTCATGTCAAAAAACTGCTAGATACCAATTTTCATCCAAATATTGACGTTACTTCAGAAATTAATTAGAACAAATCGAAATAAAAATGAAACTTCTACACCCTGTATCTCTAAAACTAAGCATTTTAGGACATACATTTATACGAATTTGTTTACTTATTTTTATCTGTAGAATATTGTGTCGAAGTTTCCGGAATACAGTTCGGACCACCCTGTATATTACTCTATATTTTCTTGAACACAAATTATTACAGAATAAAATCGCCAAGAAAAATTTACATTATCTTATACAGGGTAATTTTTATGATGTCGCCAACATTGCCATATTTAAAATGGTCTATTTCAATTTTTTTAAATAAAACACCCTGTATATTATTTTTTTTCAGATGCAGTATTAAAAAGTAAACATTTCTTATACAGTCTTACAGTGTTACAAATTTTTAACGGTTTCGCAGATATTTGCGGTACTATGTTACATATGGCTCTTCTAACAGTAAATTTTTATCACCGCTAAAAATTTAGGAAAACTTTAAATACAAAAAATCTCCTTGGTATATTCCAGAAATTGTAATTCAAATATTTTTAGAGCTTTTTAAGAAATAGTAGATGCATAATTACCCAAGCTATTTTTTAACCGCCACAATGAAATTTTTCTAAATAAATACAGAGCAAAGTTTATATTTATTTTTTGTATGTTTTCAATAACTTTTTTAATTAAACTCGATATAATAGATTTGGTCTCTTGTTCGATGTTTACAAAAGCTTTATACAAAAAACCGCACATTTTTTCAAATTATTTCAAATAAAATGCTCGATTGATTGTTGAATATTTGATATTTGGCCGATCTAGAATTTAATGTTTAATATTACAATAGAAAATGCGTAAAAATATATGGATAAAATCAATTTTTCATGACGGTTGGTGGCGTTATGTTTGTATTTTTATGTTATAACGGGGAAAATTTTTATGAAACTAGATTATTCAGATTCGAAACATAAAACTGCATTTTATTTCTCATATTTTGTATTATTTTATCTCCCAGCTATCTCTGGATTTGTTCGAACATAACACAGAACCAGACTTGGTACGGTTTAGTGATGGGCAAAACTGTTATTTTTAGATAACACTTGAAACTGTTATAGTTTATTATAAAAAACAGCTTAAAATAACAGCTTAAAAATAACAGGTTTCTTTATTTTATTGCTAAATATCTGAAAGAGTATGAGGCGGTCACCGCCAGGCGTATTAATGCAGTTGCATGATAATACACGTGCTCGGTGACGTATTTACAACAATGACGTAGTAGTATTTCCAGGGTGTCAAAAAATTTCTAAATATTGATTGTAATCTAAAATACTTCTCTAAAAACGGTGATTGTTTACAAATAAGCGCTGTTTATAAATTGTGATTGCGATAAAAAAAGCCAAAATGCCGCCACTCGTCTATACCTACCTATATTCCGATCTACCTACGCCCTGCCCCTCAATCCGTCTGAATTGCGTAGCAGTGTACAGGGTGCATCTCACTCGACAGACGAGAAGGTCTTAGTTATGATTTTACCATTTGCGGTCAAAAAATAGCAATATCAGAAAATGTGTAGTATATTCTTTATAAGTAAACAAACTACACACTAGAGTTCGAATTAATTTTACACTTAAATTTGCAAAGGAGAATTTCTACTTAGGTATTTATTCTGAAAAATTTTCAGAATAAATAAATACCTAAATATTTTTTGAAAATTGGTTCTTGGGGTTATGGTCCGTATATAAATTTGTTTATTTTCTTATTTTGTAGTGAAACACTTTATCAAAGTTTACGTTTCGATCTATATTAGATCTTTATCAAAACATGTTATTATAAACTTAGACGTCATAAAAACAACTTATATATTTACATTTTAACACAGCACCTAATTTTAACACAGCACCCTTCTAGATAATCTAATATAATATTATTGTATTAGTAGGTGCTGTGTTAAAATGTAAATATATAAGTTGTTTTTATGACGTCCAAGTTTATAATAACATGTTTTGATAAAGATCTAATATAGATCGAAACGTAAACTTTGATAATGTGTTTCGAACCTCCATCCACAATGGACCGATGCAGCAGCGTTACTTTCCCACTCCGATTATCTCGACCGCCGCCTGTTATGCTCGTAACAGGTTAAAAAACAACGTATCTAAAATGACTGCTTATTTTCTATACGTTATTCTCCAACCCGTTGCCAGCCTCCATCAACAATCGACTGATGCAGCAGCGTTCCTTTCCCACTCCTGTTATCTCGACCGCCAGGCGTTATGCCCGCAACTGTTTCAAAAGAAGCTGCTTCTTTTATATCCTATTATTTTTAAGCTGTTGCAAGCCCAACACGACCATCGAGCGATGCAGCTACGTTCGCCGCGTCGCGTAGCGCATTCCCCACTCCCTTGTCCGTTGTATCTCGCCGCCTGTATCGATGGTTGTCGAAATAATATGTTTTCCATCCATACTAGTTGTTTTTTAAATTGCTTCGAGCAGCATCGAATTTCGTGGCGGTGCAGAGCGCCGACTTCGTTTCACGAACGGTCGATATCTACGTGTCGTTATTTTATATCTGTTATTTTTTAGAAATAGTAAATGTAATGTTATTTCTAAATAATTGTTATAAAATAACAGATAGTTAAATAACAACCCATCACTAGTACGGTTACGCTTATGCGCAGTAGAGAAAATGCGTTCTATCAGCGAGAGAATAGTTTTTTGGAACGGTGGTTTCGATACCAGCGTTGAATGAAGAAATAAGAAGACGCGCAACCTTATGGGCAATTGCGTGACACAAAACATGTCCGAGATTTGGCTGGCGTTACCGTCAGCGTGTCCGAGTATTAGGAGATTTAGTTTAGCTCTGCGCCGCTGCGCGCTGATCGTTTACAGAGCAGCGGATAAAAAATACTGGACCGTAGTCCTGCTTTCAGTCGACAGAGTGATGGTTGCCGGAGACAGTGTTGCCAGAACTATTAATTTATCCGTAGATTTGCGGATTTTGGGTACAATAAGTTAATAATACGGATTTTCTATCATTAAACAATTTAATATATTATTATATGATTAAACAAAGAACGGCGTCAGAGGTGGCATGGAAATGAAGATCGCTGTTATCTCATATGTAAAATATTATCGTAAATGTTAATAATCGTCATTTCCAAGTCAACTAAACGACTTTTTTCGATCATCGAACATATTCAGTACCTTTTTGTTGTTTATTCTATGTTTAACACGAATAAATTTTCAATACATAAACGCGGATTTTTCATCCAAATATATTTTCGTCAAACGTATTACAGATATTACACATTTTAATATGGCAAGACTGTCGCTTTCAGATTCACATCGTCTTCGATATACCTTCGCTGGCCGAATTAGAGAAAATAAGTGTTTTATGCGTTGGCCGCAGAACGATTGGTGTCTCCACCGTACAGCAATTGAGACGTAAGGGGAAACTGAATCAGCCTTGTCACGAATTTCGCTCATTAGGTGGCGTGTCTTCTCAATTCGTTCAATCAACGATAGCAGCCTAAAAGCAACAATCAAAAGACCTGACCTACGTGTTCAGCTGATCATTATTTTTCTTCTATTTCTTTGGCCATTTTCTGTTTCTTATTTGCTGATTCCTCAAGTTTTATTTAGTATTTATTGTTTGTATACATATTCTAAATAAATATTTTTATATTTTTGTACTAAATGTAATGAGTAACAAAAACAATAGTGATATTGAGTATTATCTACACATTGAAGATGATTTGAAACTTTTTCTAAATAAAAAGGGTGATTTCGTATTAACTAAACAGTAAATAATTTCAATAATTCCGTTTTTTTTCGGCATTTATTCATTATTTTTGAACTTTTCATCAGTTATGATCCCTTTAATTCCAATCCTTAGGACTGTTGAAATTTCTATTTCTAATACATTAGAAATTCGCTATATTATTTAAAAATGCGCTATCAGTTTATATTTACGAACATTACACACCATTGTATTGTACTTACTTCATATACGGTGGCCTCTCTTTCTCGAGAAAATAATTTATAAGCTTAACAATGAGCTCTTGTTTATTTTGATTAAATATTTGAGACATTTTCGCAAAAAAAATGAGTTTCGTTTTACAGCAATAATCAAATTTTAATTTTAACATTGATCAATGTCCGTCAATAAAATTATAAGTTTATATTTACGAACATTACAGACCTTTGTATTGTACTTACGTCATATACGGTGGCCTCTCTTTCTCGAGAAAATAATTTATAAGCTTAACAATGAGCTCTTGTTTATTTTGATTAAATATTTGAGACATTTTCGCAAAAAAAATGAGTTTCGTTTTACAGCAATAATCAAATTTTAATTTTAACATTGATCAATGTCCGTCAATAAAATTATAACCCCAAATTCTCTTTCATCTGGTTGGCAAGCGATTGAAAGAATTTGACAATATATGACGTGACGTTGAACGATGGCTGAACATTCTATACTTTTAATTTATTCATATATAGGGTGGTCCGAACTGTATGCCGGATACTTCGGCAGCATATTTTGCAGATAAAAATAAGTAAAAGAGTTCATTATGGTTCTTACTTGTAGAGGGCGCCACCTACATGTCTTTAACTGGTTTGAAAAGTTATAATTTTTCGTCCGTACCTGTATAAAACTACAGAGTAAAAAAATATACATTTAAGATGTTTTTTTACGTAAAAAAAGTCCCTTGATAAAAATCGCTACAAGTAATAGTTCTCGAGATATTTGGAATCGAAATTATCAATACCTGTCATCATGTTGACTAAGTAGTTATTAGACTGAAATCGTAAATTTGAAATGTTTTTCTGCCAAAAGTTCAACAGATACTATTTTATCATCATTTTTTCGAAAAAAAAATTATAATTAATTTTAAAAAAATAAAAAGTTTTCAAATTTATAATTTTAGTCAAATAACTATCTACTCAACATATGTTTATTTTTCGTCAATAATGACATGTATTGACTGTTCCTATTCTACATATCTTGAGAACGATTGCTCGTACTGATTTTTACCAAGAGACATTTTTTACGTAAAAAATCACCGAAATGTATATTTTTTTACTCAGTGATTTTATACAGATACGGACGAAAAGCTATGATTCTTCAATACAGTTAAAATACATGCAGGTAGCGCCCCCTACAAGCAGGAGTCATATTGACATCAAAATCAAATTCCTCATGTGAAAAATCACCCCGACACAAATTTTCGTCCAAATATTAATGTTACTTTAGAAATTACTTGGAAAAAATCAAAATAAAAATGAAACTTCTACATCCTGTATCTCTGAAACTAAGCATTTTAGGACATACATTTATACGAACTTTTTTACATAATTTTATCTGCAGAATATGCTGTCGAAGTTTCCGGAATACAGTTCGAACCACCCTGTATTATAGGAAAAAATAATATAAATAATATTTTGTTTTAAAAACCAGACTCAATTTAGCTGATTTTCACCTTTTTTCAACAGGAATATAGAAAATGTAGACATATTGCAAAAAAACTTAATTTAGTTGATTTTATCGTTTTATTCTCGACAGAATAGCAGAAAATGACCTGTTCAAGTCATTTCCACAAATTCTCTCTTAAATCTCTGAAATTTTTCGCTGTTTTGCACGAAAAATCGCGGAAAAACTCTAACGAGACCTCTTTATTTCCGAATAAGTGAGAAATAAATTGATTTTTAGGTTGTGCGGTGTATCGTTCCAGGCTGACTATATGCTTTGTGAGCGACAATTTTCCAGAAATTGAATTTAGCTCTCGACGTTGGAAATTTTCCGGAGTAAAATTCAACCGTTTGGATTATTTTTCTGAAAGATTTATATTATCAATCGTACGATTATTTAAAGGAGTTTGATTTAGATAACTATACAAGGTATTTCTTAACAAGTGTCCGATGTTTAAAACGATGATTTTTGCTACTAAGTAGTGTTTTTAAGGTCAATTGTTCATATACAGGGTGGTCCAAACTGTAGTCCGGAAACTTCGACAGCATGTTCTGCTGATAAAAATAAGTTAAAAAGTTCGTATAAATGTATGTCCTAAAATGCTTAGTTTCAGAGATACAGGGTGTACAAATTTCATTTTTATTTTTATTTTTTCTAATTAGTTTCTGAAGTAACGTCAATATTTGGATAAAAATTGGTGTCTGGGACTTTTTTGACATGAGAAAATTGATTTTGATGTCAATATGACTCCTATTTTGTAGGAGGCGCACCTACATGTGTTTTAACGGTTTTGAAGGGTAATAACTTTTCGTCCGTGCCTGTATAAAACTACTAAGTAAAAAAATATACATTTCTGTGATTTTTTACGTAAAAAATGTCTCTTGTAAAAATATTCAATACATGCCATTATTGCCAAAAATTAAACATGTTAAGTAGATATATTGTAGTTATTTGACTGAAATGATAAATTTGGGATTTTTTTATTTTTTTAAATTAATCATAAATTTTTCTTCGAAAAAATGATGATCAATAGAAACTGTTTTTTTTATTGAACTTTTGGTACAAAATCATTTCAAATTTCTGACTTTTTCTAAAAAGTTCTAAGTCAGTCTAATAACTATTTAGTCAACAAGTTTAATTTATGTCAATGATAGCATGTATTGATAATTTCGATTCCAAATATCTCGAGAACCATTACTCGTAACGATTTTTACCAAGAGACTTTTTTTATGTAAAAAACCTCGTAAATGTATATTTTTTTACACACTAGTTTTATACAGGTACAGACGAAAAGTTATTACTCCATAAACTATTTAAAAAATGTGTAGGTGGCGCCCTCTACAAGTAGGAGTTATATTGACATTAAAATCAAATTGCTCATGTTAAAAAACTTCCAGATACCAATTTTCATCCAAATATTGACGTTACTTCAGAAAGTATTTGGAAAAAATCGAAATAAAAACTAAACTTCTATACCCAGTATCTCCGAAACTAACCATTTTAGGACATACATTTATACGAACTTTTTTACTTATTTTTATCTGCAGAATATGTTTCCGGAATACAGGTCGGACCACCCTATATATAAGCATGTGTTATAAAATACTTCGTTTGGTTAACAAAACGCGCGTCCAGTGCAAAAGTAAAGTGTTTTGTGGTGAATTAAGTGTTTTATTTTGCTCTTTTGGTTTATTTTCAAAAATCAGATAAAATTACTAACTAGACATAATTTTTGAGTATGACCTATATCTGCTATCTATGAATATATTGGATCATGTTTAAAAAAAGGCTAAAACATTACTGTTTTTTTTACTTGGAAATATATACGTATGAATCCGGACAGAAGGTAAACTCCAGTGACAACAAACAGTCGCGAAAAACAGCGAAAATTTACGGACTAGGGCATAAATTTTCTAGAAAAAGCCTGCCAAAAGTCGTAAAACATGCACAGGTAGTTTTAAAAATCCTGAAATTTGTCTGGTAGGTATAAAAATATGGTGATGAAGGTTTATACGGGTGTTTGACCCTGGAAAAAAGTTATTTGAGGTAGTTGGTCGAAAATATTCCAGAAACGGTATAGCCGGATTAATATGGGAAATCTACCCCGCAGCTTTTTTGACTCGCACTCAAGAGATCGATTTGGTGTCGAATCAAAATAATTCACCTAAATTTTTAGCTCTTTAACTCAAACCGGTTTTCGAGATTTTCAAAAAACCTGTTTTTCGAGTAGATTATAGGTATGCGAGGCTTATAGAATACATATATAGTAATGCCACCACAACTGTAAAACTTCACGAAACAACAGATAAAACTGAGGTAGGCAGGGGAGTTCGACAAGGGGATACTATTTCGCCTAAACTTTTTACAGCTGTCTTTGAATACGCAATGAAATCACTCTCTTGGGAGAATAGGGACATAAATATCGATGGTGAAAGGTTGACTCATCTCAGATTCGCAGATGACATCGTCCTTGTCTCGGATAACATCGGAGATTCAAAGCAGATGCTCGAAGAATTAGTGCAGGCCTCATTAAAAGTCGGTCTCCGGATAAATACGAGTAAAACGCAAATAATGACAAACTTAGTGCTGACACAGGACATTAGAATAGGTGATGCCGACATAAAAGAAACACATATATACAAATATCTCGGGTACGAAATACAAATCGGAAAGAACAACCAAACACACGAGATACAGCGCCGAATAGGTTTGGGTTGGGCTGCTTTTGGCAAACTGCGAGACCTGACTGAGACCTTTAAAAGTAATATACCCATATGCTTGAAGAGGAAAGTTTATGAACAATGCGTCTTGCCGGTAATTACATATGGAGCGGAAACTCTAACATTAACGAAAAGTCAGCAGAAAATTTAAGAGTAGCCCAGAGAGCCATGGAGAGAGCCATGCTTGGAATAACTAAAAGAGACAAAATTCCTAATAACACTATCAGACAAAAAAAATTAAAATTAAATGACATAACTGGAATGAACGTAACTCGAATGAAATGGAGATGGGCAGGTCATGTGGCGAGAACATCTAAAGACAGGTGGACTAGAAGATTGTTAGAATGGCGACCTCGAGCAGATAAACGTAGCAGAGGCAGACCACCGACACGCTGGACCGATGATGTAAAGAGGATTGCTGGAAATTGGATGATGACGGCCCAAAATCGAGAGACATGGAGAAATATGGAGGAGGCCTACGTTCAGCAGTGGACAACGATGGCTACATGATGATGATGATGATGATGATCTAATGTCAAAGTATAAAGTACTTACTGCTGACCATTTTGGTCCTTGTCCTTTACTACCGACATTTTGTCGGTAGGAATTTGGAAACATACAATAACCGTTTAAAAAAAATAAAACAACATATTTTCTGACGATTATTCTCGGGAATGAAGATATAGTCTCCATATTAGAAGAACCTAGTTCTGCACTAGACTTTGCGAATGATTTTTCATTCGTCAGGACACGTTTTTATAACTTTTATAGTTATTTTTTTATTTATTATAAAGTTCCAATAAAATTATTTTTTTGATTTGAATCACCTGATTAAAATTAAAAAAATCATTTGATTTAAATCATGATTTAAATCCTGGTTTTAACTAACTTATATTTTTATTTACTTCAAAAAAGTGCTTAGAAAATATCTTTTCATTAAAAATACATCCTTGTCAGAAATAAACATAAAGATTATTATAAAAATATGAGTCCTAAGATATTAAAAAAAAAGATTTTGGAAAAAAATTTGTTTTTATTTTTTTCATATTATTCCACCGCAAAAAATTCTAAAAAAATTCTGAGTGTATTTTTAGTCTGTGACATATTTCACAAAGGTTAAAAATGAAGATTTTAATTTTCTTTCCTCCGCTAAAAATCGGCTTTTCGTTTAAGAATCATGATCATGTTATTTTTGCATGTAGACTTCTAAGAATTAGAAAAAAACATCATTAATTAATTTTGAATTTTACTATAAAAATAAAAATAAAATTGGAAAAACAGGTTTTTTGAAAATCTCGAAAACCGTTTGAGTTAAAGAGTTAAAAATTTAGGTGAATTATTATTCGACACCAAATCGATCCCTTGAGTGCGAGTCAAAAAAGCCGCGGGGGCAGATTAACCCGACTATACCCTTTACAAAATAAACATTCGAAAGACAGAATTTTTATAAAAAAGACTACAAAAACAATATTGGTACTTCACAGAACAAAAGGGGTTTTAACAATTATCCTTATACCGAAATACTTCAATACATTTCCTAGTTATTTGTAGAATTCATCTGATTGTTCTGAAAGAACTTAGAGTGGAAAAGCAATTAAACTTTCGCTGATTGTTTCGATACAAAACAGATCGTTTTAGCCGCGTTCGACACTTAGAACTATCCAAACAGATCGGGAATTAACGCGATTTCTCTGTAATTTATCTTTCCTCCGGTGCTAGATCTCGACTTGCTGTCAAAACAAACAGTAAAACTAGAAGCGTTTACTCTAATGTCAATTGCTTCATCGAGAATCAATCAAAAAAAGTATATAACAGAATGTTACCATTCTTTTTTATCACTCTTTTATATATTTATTTCGGTTTCTCATAAAAGGGCAGTAAATATAAATGTAACGTTGTGACACATTAATTTTGTGTTTTTCGTTAACCATAAAACACTATGGTTAATGATGGAATTTAAAACAAACTCTATGTTTTAATTTATTTTGAATAGTTGAAATAGATAAGAATTACGTTCTTTCTAGATTCAAATTCCATAACTAAAAAGAATAAATCAGTTGGTTTAAATCGCGTTTTAAGTTGCAGGTTCCAAGAGAAAAACATGATACCTAAGCGCCATTTTACTAATTTTACAGGAGAGCACTGGACGGCGGGTAGTTATCAGGTTCTATATTTATACTAGGCATATATCATAGGATTTAACAACGTATTCCCTGCAGAGTTTATACAGTTTGTAGGGACCAGTTAGACCTACTATAATATTGTAAAATGCTAAAATTAAGGAATTGGCGCTTATCTCGTTTTTCCCCTGAATCCTTCAATTTGTTTGATGTTGAGATAACCTTCCTACAAATAAACATATTTCTTTAAATTCAATACAGTCAGTTTTAAGACACTCTGTATAGATAAACAAAACTATTGATTTTTAAAATATTATTCGGAAACTAGAGAGAGGGAAATTAGACGACCAACAGAGATTACAGCTGTTAGGTAATAATTTTCAGACTACCGTTCGAGACGCGTTGATGTTTTTTGGTCTATAAGTGTTGTGACAAAGAATGTTATTAAAGGTAAAGTAAATGTTTCCTCATTATTTAACTAATGTTAAATAAAGCATATTATATTTTATTTTCTTGTTGTAATATTCTGAGCTAAAGATTTTCCTCATTTATTTGATCTGACATAGGTAATAAAATACAGGGTGGCGCACTTCATTCGCCTCGGTTGATTATACGAAAACAAAAAGATGTAGAAACGAAATATTTTATGGGTATAGGCAATGTGCACAATGTGGGGAGGCAATGTGCACAATTTAAAATTATTTTGAAATATACAGGGTGTTTCAGAACTAAGATACATATCAAAGTTATATTTTTTCTTATGGAACATCCGGTATTTTATTTCATTTTTGGAATCTTGAGTCCAAAAAAAAGGTATTTATTATAAGGGTTAAATATGTTTAAAATCTTTGGTTTTTGAGATATTTAAAGATATTTAAATTTGCATGCTACAACAGAATAGATTATTAACACCCTGTACATTATTTTTTAGAATTAATTCTTGTGCTGAATTTAAAGGTAGAGAAATAAACTTTACTGAAAAATGGCGTTGCTTCCTTAAATTTATACAGGGGTATCAAAAATTGCTGATCTATTTTAAGGATTTATTTTACATAGAAACTTTGTTATTTCAAATACAGCACCCTGTATTTTTTATAATAAATTGAAGCAGATTCAAATGCTCTTTCAAACTATATTAGGGTTTCCTATACCTATCTAGCTCAGATTTTGAATAAAAAGCTATTTTTAAATAAAATTGCAATCAAGATGGTTGGTGTCGCCATGGCAATTTTCTAGTGATAGTAACTGTTTTCAAAGTCGACAATACTTTATGGACATTATTATTTATGATTTATAACAGTTTACTTAGATTTACCTTCAATAGATTAATAAGTAAGTATTCATTATTTTATCAAGAAAAATATAGCAGTATTATAGGCAGAACGATATGTTTCTAGTGATTTTATTTTGTGGGAAAAATTGCTTCTAAGCCTCAAGAGCTTATGCTTAAAGGTATCCAAAAATAGTAATCGTCCTGATAAGCGTTCCTTTAAAAAACTACTTGTCCTATTTCGCAGAGCTGGTAGTATGGTTTATAAAAAACCTGTTAGGCAGAAACCTGTCGTTGGAAGTGAAGAAAATGAATTTGCCGTAATTGTCCCTTTTATAGAAAGTCCATATATCTACAAGTCATCATAAAATAAATCAAAGAACTACTTCTTCGTTTTTCTTGATAGAATAAAATAAGAATAGAATAATCTATAAGAATAGAATAAATACATATTTACTAAATATTATTTATTAAACTATGGTAGGTAAATTAAATAAAAGTAAACAGGTATAAATTTAAATAAGTCCATAAACTAATTTCTATTTTGAAAATAGCTACTAACTGTCCCTAGGAACTTGCCATGACGACACTACCCGGTTTTTTTGCCATTTTATTGAAAAATTGCTCTTTATTTAAAATCTGAGCTAGATAGGTATAGGAAACCCTATTATAGTTTGAAAGAGGATTTGAACCTGGTTCAATTTATTATAAATTGAACCAGGTTCAAATCCTCAAATTTAAACAGAAAAGTAATGTACAGGGTGTTAATAATCTATTCTTTAGAAGCATGCAAATTTAAATATCTTTAAATATCTCAAAAACCAAAGATTTTAAACATATTTAACCCTTATAATAATTGCCTTTTTTTGGGCCCAGGAATCCAAAACTGAAATAAAATACAGGGTGTTTCATAAGAAAAAATGTAACTTTGGTATGGATCTTAGTTCTGAAACACCCTGTATATTTCAAAATAATTTTAAATTGTGCACATTGCCTCCCCACATATACCCATAAAATATTTTGTTTCTACATGTTTCGGTTTTCGTATAATCAACCGAGGCGAATGAGGTGCGCTACCATATATATTTATATGTATGTATGTGTGTAAACAAATAAGAAATCAAAACAAAAGAATAGAATACTCATAAAATCTAAAGATATTTGCACCAAACCAATAGAAGTCTCGTCTCGCATCAAAATCTGACCTGTCGAAGGGGCCTCGCTTTGGCGAGCGAGGCCCCAACTTCGTGGGGCCTCGCTATTTTGCTCGGAATTGAACGAACAGACGCGCGGCGTTGCCTTGTTTTGTGTGTACTTTCTTGAATAGTTTTAAATTATAGTTGTAAATTTCATCTATTGCTATAATCAGTCTTTCCGCTCTCTCCGCTCTCCGCACTCCTCAGTTTTCATATAATATTATCTATACAGTGCCTTCTATTAAAAGATCAGCCTACGGGCGAGATTTATGACGTCACGCTAGTTAGATATAACGGATTAATAAATATGTTGTAGAATACATGGAAAACATAATTATTCCTCAGATTTTTGGTTTGTATTTTAAAAATGATATAGTTTAAATGAAATACACATAATATACAGTTAATAACTACAACATATATACCTATTTATAGTAATAAATACTTTGGCAAATAAACTATGAACCATACAAATGCAGCAAATGTTTTACAATGTACAAATAATGTATAGGTACATAAGATAATGGGTAAAATGTAAATATATTTTAAATTTTGGGGTTTGAAAATCGATCTAATTTAACAAAAAAACATTTAATATCTACTAATAGTGATGTATTATTATTTGCATTCACTGAAAATTTATATGTATATTTTGCAAGTATCAATGTTCGAAAATTATATTTACAAATAATACAATATTATCTAAAAAAGGCGTCAGCGATGGCTATGAAATGAAGAGCGCTGGCATTTTATATGTTAAATTATTTAAATTTTTGATTTTCTTTAGATTTTAGGTTCGGGAAAACGTTGATTAAGTTTTTCATTTGTTTTTCATTATTTTTATTTCGTTAAAAAAACGTTTCGGCTAACTATTAGCTCTTCTCAGTGTTGTGTCATATGAGAAAAATCAAAATATAATCCAAAAAAATTACATACAATATAATTCACACCTCATAATGTTTACTGCAATTAATAAACTAATATAAACTTATCAAAAGATGACCACATATTTTTTAAAATTATTATTCTTAACACTCAAAATTATCTACATTGACAATGGAGTACGCAGTAAACATTATGTGCGTGGTGTGAATATTTTATATGCAATTTTTTGGATTATATTCGACACTATTTTTTTCATATGACACAACACTGATGGAGGCTATAATGTTAGCCGAACCGTTTTTTTTTAAACCAAATAAAAAATAATGAAAAACCAAATGAAAAATCAATCAGCGTTTTTCCCGAACCTAAATTCCAAGAAAATCAAAAAATTTAGAATATTTAGAATCAAGGTTCAAGAATATCAAATTTTCCAAGATTGTAAAATTTAGTTAATTATTTTATGTGTACAGTTATTTAGGGAATGTCATCGATGTTCATTTCCAAGCCAACTAGACGCCGATTTTTTTCGATGATACGGTATAATTCTTACGTACAATGTAAATAACATTAGACCACTTAAAACAAAGAAATATGAATTTCTTAGTATTTTTAGTAACACCTTTATTCTTAAAACTTAATTTTGTATTGTGCAAATATACCAATTTTATTGTTATTTTATTCATATTATATTCAGCCATCACTTAAATATTTGATATTAGTTTGGTATTATAAATAATCAATACTATTCATTAAAAATTACTGAACAAATATATGTTATGCTTAACATACATTATATATTATCAAACAAAAACACATTCTTCTTTTAAACTGTATCAGTCTTGTCTTTACAAAAAATCTTTTTAAAATTTGAACTCAAAATAATAATCTTTTTTCATGATCTCTAATACATATATTCCTTATTTTTCCCTAGATCATAATACCTACTTACGTGTTTGAATCTATCGAAGCTGAACCAGCAACACTTGGAGTGGAGATTCCACAATATGAATAAAATAAACATAATTGTCCAGTTTTCATTAATACCATCATGGGAGAATATTATTTTTAAATTTATTAAAGATATTTTCAATAAAATTCTTCTTGATTTATAACTCGTACCCACTTTTCTTGCTCTTCCGGACACTTTAGGCTGCCTAGTATAATAACTATCCTTAGTAACTATCCTTTCCACCAGGAACACAACAAAGATGAGGCATAGCACCAATAACACACTCCACTTAAGCTTTATTGATGAATTGTTAGAGTCTTAAAAAACACACACAAAAATCACGATAAGTAAAAATGTATGGGCACTTTTAGGTTAAATCACTTGCACAACGTGTAATTTTTAAAATTTCTATTTTTTATGTGAAACCGAGAGTGACCATATATCTGGTAGTAGTTTATGTCACTTCAACACCAAAATAATTAGTTTTTTGCACTACAATAATAAATAATACCAAAAATCAAAGAGTTAAAACCAAAAATCAACCCACAAAATATGAAACGGAATCTAACCCAATATCTAAGTATGTACAGCTGATGAAGTAAACAAAAGTCCGCCCGTAGGCTGATCTTTTAATAGAAGGCACTGATCTATATAATTCCCGTGTTACAGTTTTGGGTGGTTTTGGTTACCGTACTCCTCCGAAACGGCTTAACCGATTTTGATGAAATTTTATATGTATATTCAGTAGGTCTGAGAATAGGTAGTTATATATTTTTTATACCCTTAAGTGATAAGGGTAGTCCACCCCCATTTTTTTATTTTGTGAAAAAAAAATTATTTTTTTTATTTGGCATTAAAAAATACAAACCACTAAATTTTCACCGTTCTACCTTCATCCCCTATTTTTTAATAGGGGTTGTTTTTTTAATTTTTTGTTACCATCTCCGAAACGGCTTAACCGATTTTGATAAAATTTTATATGTATATTCAGTACGTCTAAGAATAGGTTGTTATCTATTTTTATACCCTTAACTGATAAGGGTAGCCGAGAGGGTTGCCCACCCTCATTTTTTTTAGTTTTTGAAAAGAAAAACATGTTTTTATTTTTTTATTTGGCATTAAGAAATACAAACAACCCTAAATTTACACCGTTCTGCTATCATCCCCTATTTTTAATAGGGGTTGTTTTTATTTTATTTTTTGTTGCCATCTCCGAAACGGCTTAGCCGATTTTGATGAAATTTTATATGTATATTGAGTAGGTCTGAAAATAGGTTGTTATATATTTTTTATACCCTTAAGTGATAAGGGTAGCCCACCCCCATTTTTTTTATTTTTTGGAAAAAAAATATTTTAATTTTTTTTATTTTGGCATTAAAAAATACAAACAATCCTAAATTTTCACCGTTCTACCATCATCCCCTATTTTGTAATAGGGGATGTTTTTTTTTAATTTTTTGTTACCATCTCCGAAACGGCTTGATCGATTTTGATAAAATTTTATATGTATATTCAGTAGGTCTGAGAATACGTTGTTATCTATTTTTATACCCTTAAGTGATAAGGGTAGTCCACCCCCATTTTTTTTATTTTTTGAAAAAAAAATATTTTAATATTTTTTATTTGGCATTAAAAAATACAAACAACCCTAAATTTTCATCGTTCTACCGTCATCCCCTATTTTTTAATAGGGGTTGTTTTTTTAAGTGTTTTGTTACCATCTCCGAAACGGCTTGACCGATTTTGATAAAATTTTATATGTATATTCAGTACGTCTAAGAATAGGTTGTTATATATTCTTATACCCTTAAGTGATAAGGGTAGCCGAGAGGGTAGCCCACTCCCTTTTTTATTTTTGAAAAAAAATATTTTTTTTATTTGGCCTTAAAAATACAAACAACTCTAAATTTTCACCGTTCTACCATCATCCCCTATTTTCTAATAGGGGTTGTTTTTTTGTTACCATCTCCGAAACGGCTTAGCCGATTTTGATGACGTTTTATTATGTATGTTGAGTAGGTCTGAAAATAGTTTGTTATCTATTTTTTATACCCTTAAGTGATAAGGGTAGCCCACCCCCATTTTTTTTATTTTGGCATTAAAAAATACAAACAACCCTAAATTTTCACCGTTCTACCATCATCCCCTATTTTTTAATAGGGGTTGTTTTTTAAGTTTTTTGTTACCATCCCCGAAACGGCTTGAGCGATTTTGATAAAATTATATGTATATTCAGTACGTCTAAGAATAGGTTGTTATCTATTTTTTATACCCTTATGTGGTAAGGGTAGCCGAGAGGGTAGCCCACCCACATTTTTTATTTTTTGAAAAGAAAAAAATGTTTTTATTTTTTAGTTGGCATTAAAAAATACAAATAACCCTAAATTTTCACCGTTCCATCATCATCCCCTATTTTTTAATAGGGGTTGTTTTTTTTTATTTTTTTGTTACCATCTCCGAAACGGCTAGACCGATTTTGATAAAATTTTATATGTATATTCAGTAGGTCTGGTTTGGTTTGGTTTGGTCACAACCTATTCCCAGGTTATCTATTTTTTATACCCCTAAGTGATAAGAGTGGCCCACCCCAACTTTTTTTTTATTTTTTAGACAAATTTTTTTTATTTTAATTGTTTTATAGGGAGTGCTTATTTTTTAGGGGGTGCATGTCCAAAATTTTCTTCTGGGTACTCACTTTCATCACTTAAGGGACCTCTCTACAAAATTGCATATTCCTAGTCCTAGAACGGATTTTACATACAAATTATACAAATGTTTACCCTTAGTTTTATCCCCTTAAGGAATGAATTCCAAAAATCGCTCTAATTATTCAATTACGCTACATAATAAACCTCTGTGCAAATTCTCACATTCCTTAAAAAGAATTTATTGTTCCAGAACGTTCAACCCCTCATTTCACACCCTTAGAGGGCGAATTTCCAAAAATTGCTTCTTAGTGCTAAATTACGTTACATAAGGAACGTCTGCAAAATTCGTACTTCTAAAACCGATTTTAACAAACTTTTGTACAAATTTTCATCCCCTATTTTTTAGGGGATGCATGCCTAAAATTCGCTTCTAGGTACTCACTTTCATCATTTAAGGGACCTCTGAATAGAATTTCATACTCCTAGCCCTAGAACGGATTTTACATAAAAAATTATACAAATTTTCACCCCTAGTTGTACCCCCTTAAGGAATGAATTCCAAAAATCACTCTAATTATTCAATTACGCTACATAAGGAACCTCTGTGCAAATTTTCATATTTCTTCAACAGAATTGTTTCAGAACGTTCACCCCTCATTTCACACCCTTAGAGGGCGAATTTCCAAAAAGTGCTACTTAGTGCTAAATTGCGTTACATAAGGAACGTCTGTGCAGAATTTCATACTTCTAAAACCGATTGTAACAAACTTTTGTACAATTTTTCATCCCTTATTTCTAGGGGATGAATGTCAAAAATTAGCTTCTGGGTACTCACTTTCGTCACTTAAGGAAACTCTGTACAAAATTTCATACTCCTAGAACTAACATTTTTTGTACAAAATTTCATCCCCCAGTTTCACTACCCTTAGGCTATACATTTCCAAATATCGCTTATCAATGTTCAAATGCGCCACATCTGTGCAAAAGTTCATACTCGTAGGTACTAGTAGGTACAGATTTTTTTTGTATAATTACACCCCTTTATCTAATTACACCCCCTTATGGGTTGAATTTTAAAAAATTACTTAGTAGTGCTCATCTTAGAGAACGAATTAATATTCTCCGTATTTACTCCAGTTTCCTAATACTAGCACAGATAACACATAATCATACTAGTTAATTTTTTATTGGAATAGAAGTAATTTTTATTAGAAGGTACAAAAAAATTAAAATCTAAAATTTTATTTTCATAGCTACGTTTTTATAGCCTTAGGATGCCTCATGTACTAACGAATACGAAATATATAATCAATACATATTTCTTTAAATATCGAGAAATAAAATATGTTTTGGCAACACCGTACGAAATATCGCCGCGCGTAGTCCTCAAAATTTAAAATATTAGCATTTTCAGGCTTCGATTATGTTCAAAAGCGCCACCGTGTGACAAATCACTAAAGCTTCCACACGAGAGTTCTTAAAACTATAATATTCTTTGACCAAACCTTCAACACTTTAGCTTCGAGACTCGTAACAAGAGACCATAGTACCTGCGGGTGGGGACCTGCTAAACTTAAAAAACCTCTTCACTTTTGAATGTAATAAATGTGACTTGATGTTTTGAATATACTGAACTACAAACCTTGGTATAAGGACATATAAGTTTTTGTATTATTATTTTTTCTCTTTTATTAAAGTTCAGAACAGTCTAGTTGGATTCATTGGAATAGTGATCAAGGTTTTCTCTGCCGCGCTCTTTTACTTGTGAATTCAAGGCACAGAATACGGCACTTTTTTCATTTCATTTAATAAAATAAGTAGGGCTATTTACAAATTTAACGTTTGATTTGCATAACTTGTTTTCCTCAAACTTTTTCCTCCTTGGTTTCCTAAATTTAATAATATTGCTTCTGTCGAGCGCAACCGAGGTAAGTCACAATAAAAAAAAACATTTTTAACACCATCTAGGTTCCTTTATTTCATTTAAAATGTTTGTTATACAGCTGGCCAAAATATTACCTCTTCAACTTTGTCGCTACACCTCGATGTAGTGAGGTATCTCCATCTTACGCGCTCTTACTCACCGTTTTAAAACAGTGCTTAAAACGTGCGCGTAGGATGCATCGCAATGCGATGCCCCACTATGTTTGTACGCTAACATAGAATACTATTTAATCTAAAAATTTACACAAAAAACATGAAAATAAAATCACCACATTAAATAGGTATACTACAACGACAATTATTTTAAAATACAAAACAAAATTATAAATGTGTAAACACAAAAAAATAAAATCCATTTTAAACTATGTATTATTACATAAATATAAGATAGAAGTTCCCATTTTCCCCATTTCTTGCAGAAGGAATTTTCATCAAATGACATTAGTAAGTGGATAGTTTCAGTATTTATTTATTTATATTTAATAAAAACTCAAAATTTAAGTGAGAATGTAGTCAATAATCACCACACAGGCTAATAAAACTACTTTTTCAAATTTGTCAAGCTTTCGAGAATTTTATTCCCATCATCAGGATAGTTTGACTGAGTCAATTAACAAATTCCTTTACAAAATATTAAAATACATATCCAACGACATTACTTTTTAAAACATTTTTTTTTTTAATTTACTAAGACTAATTTCTACATTGTTGTTTCGATCTCGATCAAACAGTGACTCCTTTTATTCCCATCATCAGGACAGTTTGACTGAGTCAATTAGCAAAAACAACATCCTTTGCACAAAAAAGCCTTAAAACTAGCATCACATGACATTGGAATACAAGGAAATTTCCTTTATAAAATATTAAAATACATATCCAAAGACATTACTTTTTAAAACATTTTTTTTAAAAATTTACTAAGACTAATTTCTACATTGTTGTTTCGAGCTCGATCAAACAGTGACTTCTTTATTTATTGACTGAATCATCACTTAAATTTTAAGTTTTTTTTAACTTAGTCAGTCACGACTAAACTTGCTGTTTTTATATTTAATCAATGTATTTTTTTTTCTTTCACAGTGGACATAAGCTTTGTAGAAGCCCCCTTTGTAGTGCCGAAAAATGACGGACTCGATATTACCAAAGACACAAAAGAAGACGACGGATTGTACAGATGCACAGCTACAGTTCCGCAGACTGAGGAATAAAAAGAGCAAAATATTAAGGTAAAGAAACGATTTTAATTAAAAAATATTATTAGGTTTGGTAACACTATACTTCGTTAAAACAAAAAAAATATACCGGGTGCGTCTCAAAAATGGCTCACACCTTTATTTTTTTAGATAAAAAAAACGATATTTGGTATGTTAGTATATGGCATAAATTAGAATTGATTGACGTATTCAATTGTTTTTGGTCACTTCCTGTTCCACCGGAAATGACCATAACTTTGGATTTTAAAATGGCACTACTTGATTCGACCGAAAATGACACTCTGAATAGAATGACATTTCATATGTCAGCTTTTCACATTTTCGCATATGATTTATTTGAAATCGTAACATGCGGTTCATAACGGCAATTTTACTCAAGATACCAAGTGTTTGGTACGAAATTATTCGTAAAAAAATGATTTTCCCAAATATGCTAACGAGTCACCCTTGTTCCATTTGGAAAAATTGAGATATGAGTAAAATACGATTTGGTCATCTTTTAACCGGCCAGGACAAGACACGAAAAACATTAAACAATCAAATAGTATCAGTGTTAATTTAAGTTCTGACCCAAAAAAATCCTTCTAGATTTAGTACCTCTAAACAACTACCAGTTCTAGAATAAATAATAAATAACATAAAATAAGCTCAGTAAAGACATATAAATCCAATAAAATTTCAAATCAAATTCAAATGTCCCTTACGTATAGCGTCAATACAATAAAAAATACGGAACGGCTATGGAATGCATATGGAATGGAAACTGAAGTTATAGTAAGAACCAACTTTTACCACACCGTTTTAGAGAAAATTGAGAAAAAAAAAACATGAAAATATGATTGAATTTGCGATGAAAGGGCATTGCAATGAAAGGACGGTTCCATGTGTTTTTTCTATTTATTTGGAAAGTATAAACGGTATTAAACATTTCAGAAGAAGCAAATTTTTTAAGAATGCTTTTCTCAAATCGTCAATAATAAAAAAGTTCATCCTTTTATAAAGACAATCCGGGGATATACTGTATATGGTCAGTCAGGCCCTAATTAAAGATGGAACTACAACTTAGAAAACAAACAGATTAATAATTGATTAAGAGAAATGAATAAATAAATAAATGCCTTTATTTGTATTTTACTTTAAAGGTAAATTAAACAAACATACAAACAAACAAAAGAAAATACCTCTCATGATTTAATGAAGAGCAATACAAAGTAAAATTTATTATTTTCTCGACCGTATCTGTATTCTCTATCTCTCCTAGTCACACGACACTAATTCTCGTAAAGTTCACAGTAAATGACACATGTAAGTCCTTCTCGAATTACTGGCGTACATTTGGCAATAGCTATCGTCCAGTAGGTATAGGAAACTTTCCTAAAGTTTAACTTACTCAGACATCTGACAGTGCCGAAGCTAAATCCCGCAATTAGGCACTCTACTTCGAAGAGCATTAAAACTATCAGGAGGTTAAATAAACTTATCTCGTATGATGCTTTAATGGGACCAGTTTGATATCTACGTTGATTAGGTAGTAAGTGGTTAGAAGATTTGGTGTATAAAGTAACGTAAAACTACTCTCACAGATTAGCGGTTAGCGGTATTACATGTTGAAATTATAGCGAATAAGAAGTTAAGATATAAATTTTAAGAAAAACTAAAAAGGGGTTTCAGAAAATTATAACATGAGGAAGATACTTTTTAACTGGAACAATCTTTATTGTACAGGGCCCATCATTCTGAAACAGTTCAATATCTTTTTTAGGGTTCCGTTACCCAAAGGGTAAAAACGGGAACCCTATTACTAAAACTTCGCTGTCCGTCCGTCCGTCCGTCTGTCACAAAGGTCTATCTTAGGAACCGTTATAGCTAAACAGTTGAAATTTTTACAGATAATGTATCTATGTTGGGGGCTATAAGAACAAATACTAAAAAGAGAATTAAATAAATGTTTATAAACAAAAAAGTACTTTCACTAAACATTATCTTTTAAGTAAGAATTTTACATAGAATCTTTCAAGTCCTAGGTGGCCGCGTGGTTAAATCGTTAGGACTTTACGCTGCTATGACGTTGGAGCCGTAGTAAGGTAGGTTCGAATCCTAGTCAAGGCGACTTTTTTTTAATAGTTTTTTTTACTTTTTACATATTTATTATTGATTAATACAATTTTTAGTAATGTGTTTCTTCATTTTTTTTTATATTACTTATACGCGCATTCAAAATTTCAGCTAAATCGGAAAAAAAGTTTTTAATAATATAGGTTTTAATGTTGTATAGATAATGAATGGTACGGAACCCTTCGTGCGCGAGACCGACTCGCACTTGACCAATTTTTTTTATATTAGAGAGGAATGGAAGTGCATATACAGGGTCCGGCAATAGTGCGTCGGGCATATGTAGCTCCTAGAATAAAAAACTTGGGAATTTTGTTGCAAAAGTGCAAACCTAAAGTATGTATTAGGGTGTATTTCAGGAAAACATTTTAACATCTATAGGGTGGCTCAAAAAAGTGTGAGTGGATCGGGATATTTAACATCCTGCGTATTATTGTCTTTTTAGCTTTCTTCTAGAACACTTTACATAATCCAAAGATATTTCGATAGTTTCAGAGATTTTAATAAATAAATTAAAAATATGTATTTTTCAGCCTTTCTTAAAAGAATTATGAAAAATACAAGAACTATCCTAAAATCAAAACTATATTAGGTATTTACTTTAGATGATCTGTACTTACTTTGCTATAAATATGGTAATCGTAAATCTTACAGGATGTTCAAAATTCTACGCCAAACTTTCTAAAACTTAAAATTATTTTTCTTCCTTTTTTTAAATGGAATACCCTGTATATCATTTTTTCAATAGATGGGGAATTCAAAAATGAATATTTTTTATATTTAGCGTATTTCGAAATTTTTAGCGGTTTCGCAGATATTCGCGGTTTTATAGTTCATATGACATTTTCTACAGTAAATTTTTATCAAAACCTAATGATTTTTATCTCGTATTTTAGCGTTGAAAGAGCTATATGGAATAACACTGCGTATCTATAAATATATCCCATTAAAAATTTTGAAATGCTTTAAATACAAAAAAATGTTCAGTTTCTAATTCTCCATCTAATAAAAAAATTATATACAGGGTGTTCCATTAAAAAAACTATTTTATATTTTAGAAAGATTGGCGTAGAATGTTGAACACTCTGTATGATTTAAGATTACGACATTTATAGCAAAGTCAGTATAGACCATCTAAACTGCCTATTAGTTTTGATTTTAGGACAATTCTTGTATTTGTAATAATTTTTTAAGGAAGTCTGAAAAAAATATATCTTTTATTTATTTATTAATATCTCTGAAATTATCAAAATATATTTACTCATATCTAAATTATGTAAAGTGGTTTGAAAGAAAGCCAAAAATGCAATAATATACAGGGTGTTCATTTAAAAAAAATCATACCGATCCAGTCACACTTTTTTGAGCCACCCCATAGAAGTTAAAATAACAAAATTCACATGTTTTTTTGTTTTAGGAGCTAGATGCCCGAAGCACTTTTACCGGACCCTGTATAAAATTTTTAATTTTTTTATCGATGTACTTAAACAGCCGTTAAACGGTAGCCTACTAAAATGCCGTTAATAGATATTGTGACGTCGTTCATGTCGGCGGAAAGTAATGCCTAGCCTTAAGCATTCTGCAAGAGTACCTGTGGGTCAGGGGCTGAGGCTGTCGCTTCGTAAGCGAATGGTCCGTGGTTTAAATCTCACGCCTACCAAGACTTTTTTATATTTTTTTTGCTTATAGCGTGATCTTATTGCATTGGTTTCACTCTTTTTAGTTGGATTGGTTTAGTTATTTGGCGGGTTGGTTAGAGTGGTTATTTGGAGAGTGTTAATTCATTGGTTAGTTGGTTATTTGGTGGGGTTGGTTGATTTTTACTAATTTATATTTGTTTTTTATATTTTTTTATCAGTGTCGAGGTTAGTTGCGTTGGTTAAGTTGGTTATTTGGTGGGGTGGATAGCGTTGGTTAGTCCTTATAAAATTTCTATATTTCATAAAGCCGTCAAGTGCGTCACATCAACGACGTCATACCTATTAACGGCATTTTAGTAAGCTACCGTTTAACGGCAGTTTAAGTACAGCCTTTTTTTATTCATTTTAAAAATATAACAATGCCATATTCTTCACCGTGCGATTTAACTCCTAGTGTTATTATTGGTAAACATATGATTAAGATAAACTTTAATTTTTTTTGAATGTATCACAAAAGCAGCTTAACGAAAAAGGCAGGTTTCCCTTTAAAAATCGGGGTCCTTGTATTGTCGTAGGTACAACATGAAGGACCTTTTGTTATTGTATTAGGATTCTAGGAGCGTCCGGAGCATGCTGGAGATAATGGAAAGTATAAGGAGAGCAACTATTTGCGCATTTTGTGAGCGTGCTCAAGTGACAGCGTTTGAAACAATGGATGCGTTGAAAGGGGTATGATAAGAAAAAAATGACACCCTACTGTACACTTTTGAAGTAGGAATTTCTATAGTATACAGAATGATCAATTTTTTTTTTCGTTACTTAAGACGAATGAGAAAAATCTATCTGAAAAAAGCATGTAGAATCGTTATAATTCAGCTATACAGGGTATCATATTTTCGTTTGTTTTACAAAGTTTCTCCCTTATAATTAGAGATTGGAAACTTAAAACTAAAAAAATTAACTTTTTTATTTCACTAGTGAAAAGATTTTTCAATTCGTCTCTTTTTGATTATGCATATTCCTATACCTAAATTAAATCATTTTTAAGTTATTTAAGATTTAATATTAGCGTATATTTTTCTTGATTTTAAACAGTAGCCTATGACTTTAAACGTCAGGCAATGTAAAACAATATATATAGCAATGTTATATTGTGACGCTTTGGTTTAAAACTAGTATGTCATCGATCGTCATTTCCAAGCCAATTTTGCGCCGTTTTTTTCGATCACACGGTGTATTACTAATAATATCCACTATTAGATATCACTACAGAGCAGGGTTGGCATGATTTAAATCAAATGATTTAAATCATGATTTACATCGCGATTTAAATCAAGTGATTTTCTTTTAATTTTAATCATGTGATTTAAATTAAAAAAAATATTTTATTGAAACTTTATAATAAATCAAAAAATAACTGTAAAAGTTCTAAAAATGTGTCCTAGAAAACTATAAATAATATTTCTATATCAGATATAACAGATAATAAATCGAAAAGTAATTATTGTAAATGTTATAAAACTATATAAAAATATCTATTCATCAATTTAAATGTTGGACCGATTTTTGAAGTAATTTCGTGTGAATCCATTAGACCGCTAAACGCAGGGATTTATTTAAAATTTATGTATAAGTGACAAAAATTCGCTGTTCGAATACATATCATTTGCAAAGTTTAGTGCAGAACTAATATAGAGACTATATCTTCTAATATAGAGACTATATCTTCATTTCCGAGAATCTAGAATCGTTGTCAGAATATATGTTGGTTTATTTTTTTTAAACGGTTGTATTTTTTCCAAATTCCTACCGAAGTTTTGATCTGCAGTAAGTACTTTACACTTTAGCATTAGATAATACATAATTCTCGACTTAAGACTATTTCCTATCAATAGTGTATTGTTTTATTAGGAGTAAAATTTATACTTTTTTTGACGATGAAATGACCATTGAAGGACCATCTACCATCAAGCCTATCTAGCCTCTACCTTTGAAGGACCATCTATTCCGACTAGAGTTAGGCAGAAAAAGTACATTTTTACTGTGAATAGAACATTTTTTTAAACATTACAAATAATTTTTTAATCAATTTCAAACATTGCAAATAATATAAGCAGTAATCGAGCAACAATTATTTGTACTCTCGTTGAATTTGACACTTAATATCAGTTTAATAATATATTTTTGTACTTTTGTGATTAGGCGTAACAGTCCTTTACTTTTATGACTAGGCGTTAAAATGACAAAAATTAATACTTTTGAGACGTTTGAAAAAAAATCCTTTTGATCTGAAGCGAGCGACTTTTTTGCGGAATATATTGGTGACCGATGTGGAAAAATGACACGCACCGTAGAATTGTTAATATTATCAGTATGGAGCAGAGTTATGAAGATTTATCCATTTAGGATAGGACTTTATTTGGAAATAAGTCTTAGTCATTTGGAAATCCGATTTAAATATTGTTTTGAATTAAAATAAAAAGATCTGATTTAAATAAAAAAAAAATTTGTTCAAAAATCATGATTTTTTCCAACCCTGCTAAAGAACGAAAATACGAGGTATATTTTTTATAAACACGCTTTATAAAGTTTTAAGCAGCCAGTACCTATTTATAATATACGAATTTCAAATAATTATTTATTTTTGACAAAGACAATAAATTGTCTTATTGTTTGACAATTAATGTCAAAGGAAGCTAGATAAAATCAAGGAAAATATATGCTTTAAAACAAATCCTAAATAACTTAAAAACGATTTATTTTAGGTATAGGAACATGTATAATCAAAAAGTAACGAATTAAAAAACCTTTTCACTAGTGACATAAAAAAGTAGGTTTCCAATTTGAAAAAAATGATTTATAGGAATTTTTTAATCGCTCAATTCCATGACAGCTACGGCCAATATTATATGACCAGTGCCTTCTATTAAAAGATCAGCCTACGGGCGGACTTTTGTTTACTTCATCAGCTGTACATACTTAGATATTGGGTTAGATTCCGTTTCATATTTTGTCGGTTGATTTTTGGTTTTAACTCTTTGATTTTTGGTATTATTTATTATTGTAGTGCAAAAAACTAATTATTTTGGTGTTGAAGTGACAAAACTACTACCAGATATATGGTCACTCTCGGTTTCGCATAAAAAAAATAGAAAAATTGAAAAATTACACGTTGTGTAAGTGATTTAACCTAAAAGTGCCCATACATTTTTTACTCATCGTGATTTTTGTGTGTGTTTTTTAAGACTCTAACAATTCATCAATAAAGCTTAAGTGGAGTGTGTTTTTGTGCTATGCCTCATCTTTGTTGTGTTCCTGGTGGAAAGGATAGTTATACTAGGCAGCCTAAAGTGTCCGGAAGAGCAAGAAAAATGGGTACGAGTTATAAATCAAGAGAATTCTATTGAAAATATCTTTAATAAATTTAAAAATAATATTCTCCCATGATAGTATTAATGAAAACTGGACAATTATGTTTATTTTATTCATATTGTGGAATCTCCATTCCAAGTGTTGTTGGTGCAGCTTTGATAGATTCAAACACGTAAGATAAACATGTCAGTAGGTATTATGATCTAGGGAAAAATAAAGAATATGTGTATTAAAGATCATGAAAAAGATTATTATTTTGAGTTCAAATTTTAAAAAAGATTTTTCTAAAGACAAGACTGATACAGTTTAAAAGAAGAATGTGTTTTTGTTTGATAATATATAATGTATGTCAAGCATAACATATATTTGTTCAGTAATTTTTAATGAATAGTGTTGATTATTTATAATACCAAATAAATATCAAATATTTTAAGTGATGGCTGAATACAATGTGAATAAAATAACAATAAAATTGGTATATTTGCATAATACAAAATTAAGTTTTAAGTATAAAGGTGTTACTAAAAATACTAAGAAATTCATATTTCTTTGTTTTAATTGGTCTAATGTTATTTACATTTTACGTAAGAATTATACCGTATCATCGAAAAAAATCGGCGTCTAGTTGGCTTGGAAATGAACATTGATGACATTCCCTAAATAACTGTACACATAAAATAATTAACTAGAATTTTACAATCTTGGAAAATTTGATATTCTTGAACCTTGATTCTAAAGATTCTAAATTTTTTGATTTTCTTGGAATTTAGGGGGAAAAACGCTGATTGATTTTTCATTTGGTTTTTCATTATTTTTATTTGGTTTAAAAAAACGGTTCGGCTAACATTATAGCCTCCATCAGTGTTGTGTCATATGAAAAAAATAGTGTCGAATATAATCCAAAAATTGCATATAAAATATTCACACCACGCACATAATGTTTACTGCGTACTCCATAGTCAATGTAGATAATTTTAGTGTTAAGAATAATAATTTTAAAAAATATGTGGTCATCTTTTGATAAGTTTATATTAGTTTATTAATTGCAGTAAACATTATGAGGTGTGAATTATATTGTATATGTAATTTTTGGATTATATTCTGACACTATTTTTCTCATATATGACACAACACTGTGAAGGCTATAGTTAGCCGAAACGTTTTTTTGAACCAAATAAAAATAATGAAAACCCAAATGAAAAACTTAATCAGCGTTTTTCCCGAACCTAAAAATCACAAGAAAATCAAAAAATTTTAGAATAATTTAACATATAAAATGCCAGCGATCTTCATTTCATAGCCATCGCTGACGCCTTTTTAGATAATATTGGATTATTTGTAAATATAATTTTTCGAACATTGATACTTGCAAAATATACATATAAATTTTGTGAATGCAAATAATAATACATCACTATTAGTAGATATTAAATGTTTTTTGTTAAATTAGATCGATTTTCAAACCCCAAAATTTAAAATATATTTACATTTTACCCATTATCTTATGTACCTATACATTATTTGTACATTGTAAAACATTTGCTGCATTTGTATGGTTCATAGTTTATTTGCCAAAGTATTTATTACTATAAATAGGTATATATGTTGTAGTTATTAACTGTATATTATGTATATTTCATTTAAACTATATCATTTTTAAAATACAAACCAAAAATCTGAGGAATAATTATGTTTTCCATGTATTCTACAACATATTTATTAATCCGTTATATCTAACTAGCGTGACGTCATAAATCTCGCCCGTAGGCTGATCTTTTAATAGAAGGCATTGATATGACATTCAAACAATTTAATTTTTGACATAGATAGGCACATGTCTTCTCTTTATGTCATAGTAGCTGTGGTAAACACTAAGTTTGACGTTTAGACTATACAACTCTTTTTGGTAGGCAATTTTTTCCTCCAAAAATTTTAAAAAGTATAGAGTATAGAGTGTTTTTATATTAAAATTCATAAAATTCATAAAAATTTTTGTGAACGATTTCAGATTTTATATGCACGATTTTCAACTGGATAAATCTAAAACTTGCAAACTATTTGTACTTGTCTATTGTTCATTATGTATTTACAAATGTAGTCAAAGCCCAGCCTTAATTTAATTTCAAATAACGTACACTAGTGTTCCTGGCGAGGTGGGATTTACCTCCTTGAACAATTTTATAAGCGAATAAGCTGACAATGCTAATTTCGTCACCGTTGTTGCTTTTCAAACGTATTTTCTATCTCACTCTGCCCTTCTTCTCATCCCCTTTGAGCTGTTTGTAGTTAAATTAGCACGTTTCCCTTACATGGAGACGGATTTAGTATATCAGATTAGGAAATCCGGCTTTTGCCTTTATTAGGTTAGAATATTAAGCGATAGATCGATTTATGCAGAGCGGTTTGCTCTTTTGTGGCAAGATTTTGCATATGGGTATAAGAAATTAATTTTAAAATGCTGAGCGTTAGGTTAGGTTAGTTAGTTTAGGTTAGCTTAGTCTGATCTGATCTTTGAATAAAAATATTAAGGAAACAGCATATTAAAAAGCTTAGATCCAATGCGATGGGACTCTAATACTTGCCGACTTAAATTCCGGTTTATCAGTGCCGTTCTAATTTTATTTAAAAAGTATAAAACTATGATGTAAGGTAGACGTGGGGTAGACAGGGGCGCAACTAGACATATACTTTTAGGGGGGCTCAAGTCTTTTGGGGGGGCTTAGGTCACTATAAAATAAGATTCATGTGAGGTTAAAACCAATTTTATAGGATACACACTGGTCATCTGAGGGGGCTAAGCCCCCCCGGCCCCCTCTAGTTGCGCCGCTGGGGTTAGACTCAATAATATATTATAATATTTTACGCTGTGAATAAATGTTGGTAGTTATTAAAATTGTTATAAAACTATATAGTTCTAATAAAAATAGATAAGTTATAATAATTATTTATTTACACAAACATCCGATACGCTACTGAAGCAGGTAAGTCAAATTGACGTATCTACATTCTTTGACATCTAATCTCATTTTAATCTTTGACAAGTAGTAAATAAAAGCAAAAATGCAAGAAAAAATATATAATTTGTTAATTTAAGTAAATTTCATAAATGATCGGTTTACTACACGTATGGATATTATATAGTCACTTACTAACGAAAATTTATTCCATTATTTCACTATATACTATACATCCTTGTCTCACACCACGTTTCGGACTAAAAGACTTAGAGAAAGCGTTGATGACTTTGACTTTTCCTGAGCTGTCTTTAGATGATATTCTATAAGAAGATAACAATTTCCAAGGATCATCCTGGAATATGGTGGACTCCCTTTAGCATATTAGAAGATCACAAATATGCAGATGACAGTCTCCTGTCTAATAGTCACGCGCAGTCACGCGGAGTCACGCGGATATGGCATCAAAACTACTTGACTTGACAAAGGAAGCTCGAATTGCAGGTCTTTGAATTTCGAAAATTTTCGATGTCGTGCATTTTGAAAATGTCAAATAATACCCCCAGATGATTTTATGCAAAAGTTGTATTACACTTTTTTAAAGAGGCATTAAAGTTGTACGACTTTTATTTTATTCGGAAACAGCATTCAAATGTTATTTGGAAAATCTACCTTTAAATTAGTCAAATTTATAAAATACAGCCCAGATAAAGCTACAATTAAAACACCATCAAAAATATGATGTTGTCATTGTCAAATTCAATGTCACATTTTGTTAGAAGAAGAATGATTAATGCAAACATTAATATATTTCTAAATTGGAATGACCATCTACGCGCACGAAGGGTTCCGTACCATTCATTATCTATACAACATTAGGCACTATATTTTTCTAAACTTTTTTTCCGATTTAGCTGAAATTTTGAATGCGCGTATAAGTAATTTAAAAAAAATGAAGAAACCCATTACTAAAAATTGTATTAATCAATAATAAATATGTAAAAAGTAAAAATAAATATGTAAAAATTAAAAAAAAAACGATTTAAAAAACTTGACTAGGATTCGAACCTGCTTTACTACGGCTCCAACGTCATAGCAGCGTAAAGTCCTAAGGCCTTTAACCACGCGGCCACCGAGGACTTGAAAGATTCTATGTAAAATTCTTACTTAAAAGATAATGTTTAGTGAAAGTAATTTTTTATTTATAAACATTTATTTAATTCTGTTTTTAGTATTTGTTCTTATAGCGGCAACATAGATACATTATCTGTAAAAATTTCAACTGTCTAGCTATAACGGTTCATAAGATAGACCTTTAGACGGACGGACGGACGGACGGATAGCAAAGTCTTAGTAATAGGTTTCCCGTTTTCCCCTTTGGGTACGGAACCCTAAAAATTAGTTGAGTTGAGAATAGAATTCACGGTGTATGATTTGTTTGCTATTCATTACGCTTACTTTTTTACAGCCAAACAATACTCCAAAATGTTGTAAAACTCCCGCTTTACAAAGCTGTAGAAGAGGGAATCTTTCCCATTTCACAGAGATGACCTTTTCAAAATTTAATGGGATTTGTATTGTGGTGAATTAGTGCTTTATTTTGTTGTTAACACCAAAGATTCCAACCCCCAACTGTAATAAAAAAAATTGTTGGATGAATACTTATATTCACTTAAAGAAGATGAAGTTATTAACTATTTATATTTATCTCCTACCAAGGATGCGGTCTACCTTAAGCCCCCGTCTGAAGTTAGCATGAAGTTTTTAAATATTAATGCTTTTTTACCCTCGCAAAAAGACATGTCTTCTTTAGGAAATATGGGTTGTATAAAAAATGAGAGTTGACATGAATGCTAAATGTATTTTTATAGCTGGCGTAGAATTTCTATTTTTTTTTTCAAAAGATATGTAATTTTACAAAATGAAAAGATATACAGGGTGATTTGGTTTGGTTCGATATACAAGCAATTTTATTTATTTCAACCAGTGGCGTCCATAGGGGTTTTATGTTGATAATTTTTGAAGGA
Source organism: Sitophilus oryzae (assembly GCF_002938485.1). NCBI lineage: Eukaryota > Metazoa > Arthropoda > Insecta > Coleoptera > Curculionidae > Sitophilus > Sitophilus oryzae. The sequence goes on along the minus strand of NW_022146055.1, from coordinate 3,719,929 downwards.
CAATATAGGACGCCATTAACTTCTCTTGAAATAAACATTATTTTCAAAATATATATGTTAAGGTGCGTTTCGACTAAGCGCGCATAATGTTCGCAAATGTTCGCGAATGGTCAGCAATATTTGCAAACACATTTATTTGTCCGGTGGAGATCTAAGGTGCGTTTCCACCAAAAAACATTGACAAACAAACATTCGCAAATGTTTGTGAATGTTTGAAAACGTTTGCAAATGTTGGTTCGCTTCTATTTTTGTCTTTTTGAACAGGACAAGAATTCGCGAATTAACAGTGAGTTTGTGAACATTTCTCAACGATCCGGAATATTTGCACAAAATGGCTCCGCGAAAAACAGCTATTGTAAATGCCGCTGCTTTTATTATAATGTGTGTTTTGAAAGAAAAGGAGACTATAAAAAAAAGAAAAGAAAACATAGGTTTTGGACGTCATACTTCTTGAAAACGAGAAACTCAGTACAACTGATTCGTGATATAACAACAGATGATAGAAGTGGCCTATTTAGGAATTTCTCTAGAATGTCACAAGAAGACTTTCAATGTTGTGGTATAAATTATGGGTTGATTTCCATATTTCGGGTTTTAATCTATATAAATCAATCAATTTCAAGCACTTTTCATTGTCCCACTCCATTTTTAATTTTTATCGACACAAAATGACACGTTCAAATTCAAATGGTCCTTGTTTAAAAAAAAAATTCGTTTAAATCTGTTTTCACAAAACGCGCACAAACAGCAAATCCCTTTAATGTTCCGACATCGCCCGGAACATCGCCTATCGGTTTGCGACCGTTCGCAAACGTTTGCAAACTTTGTGGAAAGAGGTTTAAACAAAACTTTTTTTTTAAAACAGGGACCATTTGAATTTGAACGTGTCATTTTGTGTCGTTCTTTTAAACTTTCAATGATAGCTTCACACACCTCTGGAATAATTCTTGATATAAGTGACTTCGAAACTCTAAAGAGATACATAAGGCTATTGTATGAATCTCCGGTGGCTAAAAACCGAAGTGTTATAGCTAATCTCAGTTCCACAGGAATACAGTCTCTGTAATTTGTATCTGTTTTACGTAATTTAGGACCGATTAACGATATTTAGTATTGAAAGTCTTCTTGTGACATTCTAGAGAAATTCCTAAATAGGCCACTTCTATCATCTGTTGTTATATCACGAATCAGTTGTACTGAGTTTCTCGTTTTCAAGAAGTATGACGTCCAAAACCTATGTTTTCTTTTTTTTTTCATAGTTTCCTTTTCTTTCAAAACACACATTACATTAAAAGCAGCATTTACAAAAGCTGTTTTTCGCGGAGCCATTTTGTGCGAATATTCCGGATCGTTGACAAATGTTCACAAACTCACTGTTAATTCGCGAATCCTTGTCCTGTTCAAAAAGAGAAAAATAGAAACGAACCAACATATGATAACGTTTTCAAACATTCACAAACAATTGCGAATGTTTGTTTGTCAATGTTTTTTGCTGGAAACGCACCTTTAGATATCAGTCGATATCAGGAAGACATTCATTTCTAAACAATTTGTATCTCTAGATGTTTTCGTCCGATGCAGAAATAACTTTTTTCTATGTAAAGAATTTAATTGTATGCATGCATACCAGAGACGTATCAAATTACATAAAGATATCTATAACATCAGAGTTGTTATGGAAAACCAGTTTTTTCCTAAATTATAATTTTTTTTCTAGATTAGGTTCAAGGATAGTCCATTTAAATATAAGCATGTTATTAAGGTCTAAGTACACCCTATATTTAGCATTACATTATTTAAAAATAAACAATTTCAGTTTGAAAATGTTTGAATCAAATATTGACAAATATATTTTTAAAATTTTCAAATGTTGTCGCCCATATTTTCATAAAAATTATTGGAATAAAATTTCAAACCATAAGCCCAATACTGGGTGCGTCTCAACAGTGGCACACCCCCTATACCTTTTTTATTTTTTCAGATAAAAAACGATATTTGTTATGTTAGTATATGACATAAATTAGAATTGATTGACATATTCAATTAATTGTTTTTGGTCCCTTTCTGTTTCATCGGAAATGACTACAACTTTTGATTTTTTAATGGCACCCTTGCTATATTTCTACTTTATTCGATAGAAAATGACACTCTGAATATAATGACATATCATATGTCAACTATTCGCATTTGGTTTATTTGAAATTGTAATATGCGGTTCATAACGACAATTTGACTCGAAATACCAAGTGTGTGGTACCAAAATGCGAATGAGCCACCCTCGTTCCATATGAAGTAATTGAGATATGGTTAAAAATACGGTTTTGGCATCTGTTAACCGGCCAGGGACACGAAACATACACTCAAAACTATTTTTCCAATGCTTCTTGATTAAAAATTAGTGTTTTAACACAGCCATGGCACTCTAGATTGAAGTTAAAAATACGATTTTTTTAAGCGAAAATGTAAAAGTTTACATATGATATGTCATTCTATGGAGAGAGTTTTTCTATCAAATAAAGTAAAAAATGCGGAAGGTGCCATTTAAAAATCAAAAGTTGTAGTCATTTCCGGTGAAACGGGAAGTGACAGAAATCAATTGAATAAGTCAATCAATTCTAATAATGTCATACCCAATCTCGTTTTTATATCTGAAAAAATAAAAATTTATAGGGGTGAATCATTTTTGAGACGCACCCGGTAAATGGATTTTTTTACTGGGTCACCCAGTATTACTCTCCCAGCATTACGCTTTGTAAATTTACATAAATTTTAATGGAAATCATTCGAATCTATTCAAATATAAAACATACAAGAGTATTTTATGATGTAGATTTTTTCGATCCAGCTGAAAATGTAAATTAAATCCTCCAAAAATCCAAAAAAAGACAGTAATGAAAAAAAAAATTGTAAAAATCAATCAAAGAGTTCTGTATAGATAGATTGTTTTTGAAGCCTTGTTGAAAAATTTCGAACAAATTGTTTTCACATTATTCTTGATGTAACTACAGTAATTAACGGGATTTTTTTACCAAAACGTATATAGTTTTGGATTTTACTCGCAAAATGCATTTCAAACATACTTTTTGCATGTCTGGTCAAAAAAAAATACCAGCTATAATTATTTTAAAAAATATCTTTTATTTGAATGCAATCAGTCTCTATTTATAGGTAACAAATAATTCTAATTGACTATGCCGGCTATTTTCTATAAAAATATTACCGAAATACTATTATAAAAAAAAATAAATTCAATTAAATTTTATTCAACGTGTTCCAAATTTACTATTTACTGTTTAAAACAAACCAGATATACGCAGGGTGAGTCTTAATCAGTGCACATATCTTTAGTGGTAGTATATTTCAATCCCAGAAACACGATTATGAGGTTTTTATCACGAAAAAAAAATTAACTTTAAAATTTTTTGAATTTTTTTTTGTAATATATTGATAATATATATAGGTAGTAGATTAAATTTAAAAGAAAGAAAAGACAGAAAAAATCTAGTGGTTCTCAAAATTTAAGCAAATAAAAGAAATTGGTCAAGTGCTTGTCAGACTCGCGCACGAAGGGTTCCGTACCATTCATTATCTATACAACATTAGACACTATATTATTATAAACTGTTTTTCCGATTTAGCTGAAATTTTGAATGCGCGTATAAGTAATTTAAAAAAAAATGAAGAAACACATTACTAAAAATTGTATTAATTAATAATAAAAATATGTAAAAAGTAAAAATAAATATGTAAAAATGTGTAAAAATTAAAAAAAAAACGATTGAAAAAAGTCGCCTTGACTAGGATTCGAACCTGCCTTACTACGGCTCCAACGTCATAGCAGCGTAAAGTCCTAACGCTTTAACCACGCGACCACCGAAGACTTGAAAGATTCTATGTAAAATTCTTACTTAAAAGATAATGTTTAGTGAAAGTACTTTTTTGTTTATAAACATTTATTTAATTCTGTTTTTAGTATTTGTTCTTATAGCGGCAACATAGATACATTATCTGTAAAAATGTCAACTGTCTAGCTATAACGGTTCATAAGATAGACCTTTGTGACAGACGGACGGACGGACAGGGAAGTCTTAGTAATAGGGTTCCCGTTTTTACCCTTTGGGTACGGAACCCTAAAAACCGCAAGTCTTTCTGGACGTGCTCAATTCAATTTGACAAGGGTTTTTTAAATTTAAATCTTAATAATACGACAAAAATAGAGGTAATGCATTAAATAAGAAAGGCCTGTTAATATTCCGTATTTCTGGAAATGTAAATATGCTAAAAAAACTACTGTTTTATTACTGTAACATACAAATCTACCAACTATGTACATAATAATAAAATAAACTTTATTCTAAAAGTGATGGCCTTAACTTAAGCTAGGAGCGAGTCTCTTAGATGGAATAAATCAAGAAAATTACTCCGAAGTACTATGCTGACGCTTTTTGGGTTTATTGAAATTTGTTGCTCTTTGTAGATCTTTTGGAAATAAAATAATGTAGCTCTTCGGAGCGTATAAAGAATCCCGTATATGATTTTGCTCACAAATATATACTGTGTATTTTAGCCTAAGATTATAGCCAAATAAAAAACACAAATTTGATAAAAAAGAAATTCTTTCGAAAAAAACGCTCAAACACATCCATTAGTTTTTTGGTTGTGTATTTTTTTTCACCCACATCCTTTTTTAAATACTTAATTTATTAACTTTAATATTTTTTTATAACTTTAAGTATTAAACAGCCGTTATAATATCATCCCCGAAATGTTTTATGAAATATTTCTGGAAATATTTCGTAAAACATTTCGCAAAACATTTCTAGACATAGTACGATAAATATAAGCCCGTGTTATAAAAATTAGTTTTTTTCCCACGTTTCCCGAAATAGATCGAGACCCCTCGTGATTGGTTGTTTGTTTTTTATTGTTAACCCAGATTAAGAATAAAGAAAAACAACCAATCACGGCGCGTGTCGATCAATTTCAGGAAACGTGGGAATTAATTGTAGCATTTTCATTTTCCAAATGCTACTTTGTTTTATTATAGAAGGTTTTTTATTATTACGTGAAAATTATTTTACATTTCTACAACACTTAAATTTTGGAACGCTCTCTATCGAAAATATTTAATTGGATCGTACCCTGGTGTATCGACGAGACGGAAAACGTTGAAATCGTCACCACTGTGCCATTTTTCAGAAAAAAATATTTGGCTGGTATTTTTCACTATATGGGAAAAATATTGTAATTTTGTTATCCCATAGATGGATAAAGGCCCCATATATAGCTTTTGATTGTTGAGATTTTAATGGATCTATAGTTTTGGTCAGATTTTCTTTGACATTCCATTCTTTAGAAAAAAACCTTTATATGCCTTTCTTTTAGATTCCAACTTTTTCGATGGCAAGTGTCCAGCCCTTTTTCGAGAAAAAATGTTAAATTATTGATTGTGTGCCTTCACAATGAGATAAATTAATACCTTCGTAAATTTTTCGAGTTTTTTAAATGTAAGGTTAACTTATACCGTGCATTTCTTTTTAGGTTTTTCTTCAAGTATTTCTAGATGTTTTTCTACAGTTTCTTCTACACATTTTTATAGAAGTTCTCCGCCAAGTTTTTCTTATGAGTTTTTCAATCACCGAGGTAATCAGTAGCAGCCTGTTCGGTTAGATTTTAGCCCTGCACCCCTCTGAGAAAAAGTTGGATGCTGTGATGTTTTTTTTATCATTAAGAAGTCCCTTTTTTAGTATAATTTGGTATACTACGGGCTGGCAAAGGTTAGTCTTGGGTCGAGATTTCCGTATGTAAGAAGAGTACAATACGTTTATAATGTACTGAACAAAGAGAGGACAGTAAACACGTTGCCAAACATATGAAATAAACCAAGAAACTGTGCACATCGCTAAGAGACGTGGAAGGGGATATAGCAGATTTGTCGCAGTTGACCGGTCGACCCAATCAATACCTCTGTCAGTACTTAAAGTTCTAGGGAAAGGTGTACGTCATGCGTTCAGCTTCACGATTTAATTACGTCTCGTGATACTTAATTTGTTCATTTATTAACGAATCGTTGTAATTTTCCCTATAGCTTGAATTTTTTTAAGTGCGAGCTAGAAATACTTGCATTTTTGGTAAAAATAAGTGGAATTGAGTGGGTGTTCGATAGTGGTCGCGCTATTAGAACTCATTCTTCTTCGTTCTATTAGAACTCAATTCAAAAATCGATATCCTGAAATCTATTAGAAATAATAGATTGTAGTTTTTTCAAGAATTTTTTAATATTTCTGCTGTATTTTCTTTGTAGACAGTATGTGAAAATCTTTATCAATAAAAAAATTACACGATTGCTGAAAATTGCTATGCTCTAAAAGTAAACGGATGGATTGTTTACAATTTTTGAATAGAAAAAACAATCTTATCGAATTTTCCTTATGTAAACATATTGTAAAATAACCGATCTTGAAAATAAAATAAAGTTTCAATATCTAAAGTGGTTCTTGAGTTATGGCCTGTTATGTGTTAAAAAGTTGAGTTTTTAAATTATCGCGATTACTGACGTTTTCTCGTTATAAAAAAATGACACCGTAACGATATCCTTATAATTCCATTTCAGATGCTCAGAAACATGTTTAATGATTTTATCTAGTTATCTCGCGCGGTTTGCGATCGTGATTTTACTTTACTTGATAGGGAAAGGCGTATCGGCAACGCCGCAACAGAACACCGTCGCGCGTCGCGTCGGTCGGTCGCATTTCTCTCACTCCGACTTAATAAGAACCCTATGCGATTTACTTCCACACATGTAAATGCCGACCCAAAAGTAACCGTTGCCAGCATGGTGGAAGGCCAGTATATTTTTATAGTAAACTAAAATTTTATTAATTTGATTTTAAATAATCATTAGTGTGTTAAGAAATTAACTATTCTTAACATTTTACATTTAACCGGTTAAGTACTTGCCTTCAGCATTACTTTAACCCTTAATTTATAAAATTTTACATTTTGTTCCATTTTATATTTTGTAACACTTTAAGTATTTGCCTTCAGCATTGCTTAAATTTTACTTGTATTTGATTATTAAAATAATCATGTTATATTAATTGATTATTCGGATTTAACATCTATTTGTGTTAACCTTTTATAACATTACAATCTTTGACCTGTAAGGGCAATCTTGGGTACATATTTTAAACTTTTTCCCTTAACTATATAGAAGCAAAAAAAAAGTTCATGAATCTTCGAAATAAGTCAAATAAAATTTAAATATTTATTATTCAGATATAACCAAGACCGTCTCCAAAGTATTTTTTTTTTGTATTATAATTGTTTCAATAATATCTAAAAATAACATAATTTGACAAGTTTTAAGATAGAGTTTCTTAAATATAATTCGTGTATATTAATGTATATAACTGCTATGCCGAATACGTACTGAATAATTTCTAACAGACAATAAATCTTATTTTTGGGCGTTTGAATTGTTTCATTGGTTGATCCAGTTTCTCAAAATATTTAATAGGTATACTAATTTTAGTTTCCACTCAATTAATACACTTGTCCACATTTTCTTATTTCAGTTTGTACTATCCTTTGTAAAGTATCAGCATCTTTTTAAAATAAGTGGCGTCCTTTGATATACAGTGTAAGGTATAGGTGGGTATCATATTTTTAGCCAAGTGCAGAAGCAAAAGCTTGTTCCTACCGCCTCCGATATAAGAGTAGCCGTTTGCAACATTTTGACTTAAATTTTCAATATAAGGAAAGTTTTTGTTACATAATTTTTAAAAGAGTTTTACTTCTATATTTATTTATTTCCCTAGTTTCTAAATTTCTATAACATTATTTAGATAAATATATTATTTAATCACATTGTCGAGTAAAACAAATCTGGACAAGACAATCCCAAGTTCTGTAGAATATATTACATACTATCAAGAGACACGGAAAGCCGAATAAGGAAATTAGAATGAAAAATAGCCCTTTGTCAACTGGTAACTACCCAGAAATGAATTTAAATGGTGTAATTCCGTACGTAACGTTGTTAGGGGTGGGATAATGTAGCATAGTGCAAGTACGTGTAGTATTCCACGTCCAGAATAACTCATTTTTGACGTTTTTGTGGTGAGAAGGGTCAAGTACCTTCATATATTCTTCCGGTGTTACGATAAGACCTGTTTAAAAGCGGCCACATTTGTAAAACAAGATATTATTTTTTTTCCTTTTTTGAGGAAATTGAACTGCACTGCAAGAAAAATCTACACAATAAAATAATTATTTTTTGTAAACACTTCTGCGTTGAACCTAAACGGACACTGCTTGTCAGAAGTTATGTTTACAGTAATAAAAATTTGCCTAACAAAGAAAAAAATGCTTAACGTTTCGGAAAGTCTATCTCTTTCCGTCGTCTAAAGCAAAAAAAATACAAAGAATAAAGAAAAAAACTATTTAAATTCAAACTATTATGAGAACACTTTAGTTTTTGAAAGCAGATAGGTCTACAAGAAACCGTTGACGTTCTGTTAAAATGACATTATATAGTCTATAAAATGAATAACTTTGAATTTTGACCGTTACTTTTACCAACATGGCAAATATAAAATCCCTCTATCAAAAAAGTTACTGATATTCTTTAAATTGAATGACTGAACGAATCAGATAGGTAACTCTTTTTACTTTCGTGAAATAGAAAAGGAAAATAATAAAACAAGTGACACATCTTCCTATTCTTGCAAAAATCAACACGAAATGTCATAATTGTCAAAAGTAAAATGTCATCAATACGTCATCAGCTTTTGACATTTCTAAATATCAGACAACAAAGAAAAATGCATGGCCGCAAGTTGCTAACCTAATAAAATTAACACCAGAAAAGCCCGCGGGAACTGCCAAATTCAAAGTTATTCGGTTCACAGACTATATCCAAGTTAAACTTCAAAATTAACAATTACTACCTGATAACAATTACTTAATAAGGTAAAACCAAAAAGCCCAAAACTTTCTGTATGATTATTTTTAAATTTTACGTATGTTATCTTTATTTATGTTATGTTCTTTAAAATCAAAGAAGCGATTGCCATACATTACTAACATCTACAGATGCATGAGCAATACATTTCTTTTTATTAGATTGAATTAAAAAAGCCTCTTTTATTTTTCTTTTAGAGGCTATCGCTTCTTTCATTATAATTTTGGCGTTATTAAAATTTATTCTGTGCCCTGTGTCCCATGAATGCTGACAAATCTTAGATTTGTGAAAATCTCCCTTTCTTAAATAATCTTTATATGTTCTATAATTCTAATATTTAAGGGTCTAGATGTTTCACAAATTTACCGCATTCGCAAAGTATTTGGTATATTACATTTTTTGTTTCTTGTTCTGTATTCATTGGTTTAGTATGTTTTTTTTGTATTCTACACTCAGATGCAAAAAACGATCGAAAAATTTTTGGTCAAGTTTAAAATGTTATATCTTTTTTATTTTTAGCCCTATTTCGTTGTTTTTTTTAGCAAATTGTATATACATATATCAACTTTAGTTCATACACTTTAGTATTTGACTTATTACCGAAAGATTACGTAATTGTTTTTTATCCTATTTTTAAAACACCCTGAGCAATAATTTCGTGAGCAAATTTTCCTAAAACATTATTTTTCGGTTAGAACCATTTCATCTGAATATTTTCTTTTTTGACTCATGTCAACACATGCCTTGGTTTTAAAAGCAAAATGAACTTGCTACAAACATTTTGCAATTTTTTCAATTATTGTTACTTGTTGATGTTATTCTTCACAATGACGAGGTGGCTTTAGTGATTATTGTTATGTACGTTTAAATATGGTTGTAAGTGTCGAAGGTCGTGCAAAAGTCGTTGATCTTGTTGAAGATGGCTGAAATTATGAACATTTGCTTAGGACCAAGCGAATGAAGCAAATGAAGAAGAATGGGAAAACAGAATACAATATATTTGCAGCCTAGTTAATAGTATGAACCGACATCTACAGACAGTTATAGACAGTCGGGGAAGGCAATAAGAATTATTAAAGTATTTTTTACAAGTTTTTTGTGTGTTTGTACACTTAGTTATTACAGATATTTTTTTAATATGCTTAGTTTTATTAGTGTTAATAATATTTATTAAAACCAAGCCTGTATCGTTACTTTTCAACGTTTTTTAAATTTTAATATACAGTTCTAATCCATGGTACAAAGAATACAAGGTATGATATTGCGCAGGTTGGTTGCTACGTCACAGGTGATAACAGGCGCTATTGGTCAGCACGCCTCGCGCGCCAGTTTAAATCGTCAAGATATTGTTATAAACCTGTTTTTTTGTTTATATACCGTCATTGAATTATCGCTAAGGAAGTTACTGTGGAGCAGTGCATAAGGAGTCGGGCTAGGAAGCGAGAGACCGGAGTTCGAATCTCGGCCGGGACATAACTTTTTATTTATTTTTTTAAATACTGTTGTATTCTATACCTAGTTTATTTTTGTAGTATAAAAAAAAGAACTATTTATTCTGTGATTTTTTAATCTCCGGTATTAATATAAATTGATTGTTGGTACAATACCTCAGTTAATATAAAATAATATTCTACTTTTCGAAATGTATCGGGCCCTAATTGTACCTAAAAGTAAAATATATTTTTAGTGATATACCATATTGTAAACTATTTAATATTTCAGTCACTTAAAAAGTTAATTTGCATTGAATAATTGCCTACCATTAAAGGAAATTTGAGCTATATAATCCTTGATGGGCATCTTCCTCTAAATTTTGGGTTTCATTCAACCGATTTATTCTCAAAACCTGAAACATCTACATATAAAAAGAAGCACAGGTCACTAATTATAATAAACTTCACCCTTGGAATTAATTCTATCACAATTACAATACATTCATCTGCATTGGCATTTTCTACTGTTCGATGGGAAACAATAAACTTTCCAACATTTTTTAAATGATGTAACAATTCCTCTTGTGGTTACTTTTCCATAGATATCCTCATCTCTGTCCTCATGTGAATTCAGAGGCAATGAACATGAAAATTATTTACCATAAACATCGCAAACTAAAAACCTAATAAACAATTTTATACCGAATATAGAAATAAATTTAGTATTCTTACCTATTATCGTCCTAATCCATGTTAATAGATAATTATTATTTTTAAATATATTTTTGGAACTGCTGGTTTTAGTAATTATTAAATTAAACGAACTAAAAAGTCTTAAAAATAAACAATTCTTAACCATAACCAGAGCCATAACCCCAAAAAATACAGATCTCCTGTCAACTTTCTTTATTTTTTATTTATTCATTGTTTTCCTAGTGACGTCACAGGTGGTATGCGCGAACTGAACGAAATTGGAGCCGTTATCGATCATACCTTGTATTCTTTGTACCATGGTTCTAATCAGTGTCGATATGACATTACGACAATAGTCACCAAAGCCACCTCGTGATATTAAAAAATAACATCATAAAGTAATGATTGCAAATTGTTGGTGGCAAATTCATTTCGCTCTTAAAAATTAACCAAGGCATGTGTTGACATGAGTCAAAAACAAAATGCTCAAGCTGATCGAAAAATAAAGTTTTAGGAAGAGTTACACAAGAAATTATTGCCCAGGGTGTTTTAAAGTTAGGGTAAAAAACAACAATTCCATTAACCCTGTATAATAATACAAATACTAAAGTTTATAAAAAACTCAGTTTATGAATTAAAGTTGATAGATTTATATATATACAGTTTGCTAAAAAAATCATGAAAATATAGAGCTAAAAGTAAAAAACATATAACACTTCAAATTTTACGAAAAAAATTTCCGTATGTAACTGTTCTATACCTAAATTAACCTAACTCTTTTTGGATTATTGGCAGTATTCGGTATTGAAATGTTATGCATATTTGTTATTTTTTCAAAGTTTCTTCTAAAAATTACTTAACTTGTTTGTATATGATTTTCTATATTAATGTGTGACGACAATGTGTCGAGTGTTATGGAGACTATTATACAGGATAGTCCGACCTGTATTCCGGAAACTTCGGCAGCATATTCTGCAGATAAAAACAAGTAAAAAAGTTCATATAAATGTATTTCCTAAAATGCTTAGTATCGGAGACACAGGGCGTAGAAATTTTATTTTTATTTCGATTTTTTCCAAATAATTTCTGAAGTAACATGAGAAATTTGATTTTGATGTCAATATGACTCCTACTAGTAGGGCGCACCACCTACATGTGTTTTAACTGTTTTGAAGAGTAATAACTTTTCGGCCGTACCTGTATAAAAGTACTGAGTGAAAAAAATATACATTTCCGTGACTTTTTAGGTAAAAAATATCTCTGGGTAAAAATCGCTAAGAGTAACCTTTCTCAAGATATTTAGAATGGAAATAGTCAATACATGTCATTATTGACAAAAAATAAACACGTTGAGTTGATTTATTTGACTGAAATAATAAATTCGGGAAATTTTTATTTTTTTAAATTAACCATAAATTTTTCTGTGAAAAAACAATTGAAAAAAGTGTGAAAAAACAACATGATAAAACAGTTTATGTTGAACTTTTGGCACAAAAACATTTTAAATTTATGATTTCAGTCTAATAACTATTTAGTCAACATGTTTAATTTATGTCAATGATGACAGGTATTGATAATTTCGATTCTAAATATCTCGAGAAATAGCGAGAGATCGCTGCCATTACTCGGCAGCGATTTTTTTCAAGAGATCTTTTTTACGTAAAAAATGTCGTAAATGAATATTTTTCTCAGTAGTTGTATATAGGTACGAACGAAAAGTTATTACTTTTCAAATCATCAGTTAAAAAATATGTAGGTGGCGCCCTGTACAGGTTCATATTGACATCAAGATCGAATTTCTCATGTCAAAAAACTTCCAGACACCAATTTTCATCCAAATTTTTACGTTACTTCAGAAATTATTTGGAAAAAATCGAAATAAAAATCAAATTTCTACACCCTGTATCTCTGAAACTAGGTATTTTAGGACATGCATTTCTACAAACTTTTTTACTTATTTCTGTCTGCAGAATATGCTACAAAAGTTTCCGGAATACAGTTCGTACCACCTTGTATACCGGGTGCGTCTCAAAAGTGGCTCATAGAGGTGAACTTTTTTATTTTTTCAGATAAAAAAACGAGACTTATGAGTATGTAGATATGGTACGTTAGTATATGACATAAATTACGATTGCTTGACGTATTCAATTGTTTTCGGTCACTGCCTGTTTCACTGGAAATGACTACAACTTTTGATTTTTAAATGGCGCCTTCAGTATTTTTTTACTTTATTCCATAGAAAATGACACTCTGAATCGAATGACATATCATATGTCAACTCTTGACATATCGGCTCAAAAACAAATTGTATATTAAATTTCAATCTAGAGTGCGGCTGACAAAAAACACTAATTTTTAATCAAGGAGCCTTGGAAAAATAGATTTGAACGTCTAATGTTTTTAGTGTCTTGTCCTGGCCGGTTAAAAGATACCGAAATCGTATTTTTAATCATATATCAATTTTTTCAAATGGAACGAGGGTGGCGCTCATTAGCATATTTGGAAAAAGCATTTTTTACGAATAATTTGATACCACACACTTGGTATTTCGAGTCAAATTGTCGTTATGAACCGCATGTTACAATTTCAAATAAGTCATATACGAAAATGTCAAAAGTTGACATATGATATGTCATTCTATTCAGAGTGTCATTTTCTATCAAATATAGTAAAAAAATACCGAGGGTGTCATTTAAAAATCAAAAGTTGTAGTCATTTCCGGTAAAACCGGAAGTGACCGAAACCAATTATTGAATATGTCAATCAATATTAATTTATGACAGATATACTAGCATACCAAATCTCGTTGTTTTATCTGAAAAAATAAAACAGTTATATAGGTGAGCCACTTTTGAGACGCACCCGGTATTATTATGTTTTAACAGACACTAATAAACTGTATTTAAAAACATTTAAACATAACAGTTTTTGAATACATTTAGAGTTATTTTATTCTTGCAAGGATTGTTTTGTAGGATTGTAAAATATCATAATTTTTGTGTATATGGTTATCGTTTTCTCTTCCTATTTCATTGTTTTAAATACTACAAAATAAAATTACAATTAAATGTATTTATTATTTTAATTTGATTAAAATAAGATAAAATAAACCATATTTTTAAAATACATATAAAAATATGTAAAATATATAACATAACATTTAATTTATAAAATATGCAAATAAAAAAATCAATTGTAAGTACAACAAGAAACACAAACAAAAAACAACAGAACTCATTTACTTAACATATCTTAAAACGTTGTGCTCAAAAAGTATAATTGATTATTCAAACCAAAATAAATCTGTCTCTAGTAGGTATATCTTGGTTTACAAAAATATACATTTTAATTAAGAAATTTTAACAATAAAATCAAATTTAAATTCAAAATTCGACGCGTAGTATATCATTATTATTAATAATCTCTCAGTCTGAAATTTCATCCACAATAAATATCAAACCTTTTGACTTTAAAATTGCCATGCTTCAAGAAGGAAAATGTTTTAATACTTTTGATTTAATTCCACTTTAATCGGCTTTGATTTACGAGAATATAAATTACGTTGTAGAATATTCGAAATTTTATATAAAGACTCTCGAATAAAATTAATGTGCCTTTTTATTCAAGATCTTTTTCAATATTGACTCGGAATTGAAACCCAATCTATTCGGATAAGGGATTATCGCACTGAAAATAAGTAATTTTATTTTAATATAATATGTACCTTTTGTTTTATAATTATTTAGTTAACGGACGATATTAGACTATTCTTTAAAAGGAACATTTTTGGTGACTATATTAAAAATACTATTAAAACATCATATTTTTTATGCAGCAGCTTATTCTATAAACAATCATGACATAACATATGAAATCAACATTTAATAATAATAATAACTCCCGCATATAGCATTTAACGCCTTGGGATTTGGTTAGGTTACGTTATGACCGTCCAAACCAAACTAAGCCAAATCAACATTTATAATTTCAAATTATGAATATTAAATAAAATACATGCAGCAACAATATGGAGGATTTAAAATATTCTTAAATTATAATGATTCATATATTTTGTGGTATAATGATTCATATATTATACTTGGTACTGTGCCAGTTCCCATGGACCATAAAAAGAAACTACAGAAAAAACTAGAATATTAGAAATGGAGAACTAGAAGAAATAGCACAATGAATTTCTCTTATTCCAAATGCCCTAGTTTTCTGTAATTTATTGTTACGATGTTAGGAATATTTGTATAATAAAGAAAGTAAATAATATTAATTTTTATATAATAAAAGAATAACAGTAAAACAGTTAGATTTTTAAATGGAACAGATTTAAAAAAAGATATTTTTAGAGCATTTTACAATAATAATAATACAATTTGTCAACTGCTAACTTGTATTATATCATAAAGCTAGAATTACAATAAGGAAAAAAATATGTAGAGAGAATGATAATCAGATACAAACAATGTATGTTATGACAATTTTAGAACAAACATTGAAAAAATACAGCCTTTCTAAATTTTAGAGTCATCTTCATCATCATTTTCAGCTTATTCATCCATTTCCAATTATGGTGTAGCCTCCCTCACATATTTAGATACCTTTTTTCTAGTTGGGCCCATTGTTGTCTATGCGGACCCAAGTTATCCATGGTAATTTCCTGATTTCATGCTCTCATCTCAGGTTTGGTCTTCTGGATTTGATTTTGTAGATGACATCTGTTACCTTAATGTTTTGTCGTATCCACTTTATTCTTCAACATTCTTTCTTGGATATTTCCAGCATATTTCGTTCCATTGAGCATTGTGAGACTTGCAGTTTCCTCTTGAGTGTCCAGGTTTCGCATGCATAGGTCATGACTGGTAGTACACATTTGGAAAAACAAACCAAACCTGCTTATTCTTGTGGTTGTGCTGCGTCATGTTTTGTATTATGTTGTTTATTATTTTTGTGATTATCTTGTATGTTACTGGTAGTAGGCTTATTGGTCTATAGTTTCTGATATCTTTTGCTGCCTTTTTTATCAATTAGAATCATGTTGGTGCTATTCTAGTCTTACGTTATATGTTTTTTTAGACAACTGGTATATATATTTGCAAGGGTTTTCCAAGTTCTCCTATGAGCATACTTAAGTATTCAGCTATTATTTCGTCGTTCCCTGCTGCTTTTCCATTTTTCATATATTGAAGCGCCTTTTCTACTTCTCCCACGAGAACTTCTGAGGAATTTTAGAGTAATAAGCTGTAAACTTCTGGGAAAAGAGGACTCCGCATCGCTGAGAGATGGTGCAGGACTGTCTGGCTGAGTATCAACTCAGATAAAACCGCGGTAGTGCCACTCACCAGAAAGCGAAGTTTGAAAAATTTGAAAAGAATCCATCTAGATGGAAAGAAAATACTGCCATTACAGGAAGTGAAATATCTGGGAATAACCCTGGATAGTAAACTTCTCTGGAACAGGCATATTAAGAACATTATCAGCAAAGCCACAAAGGCTCTCATGATTTGCAGAAGACTAGCGAGAAATAGGTGGGGCTGCGCCACATTTTGCGCTGGATGTATACCATGATAGTAAGACCCTATGGAGCAGTTGCTTGGTATACAAAACTAGAGCAACGTACAGCAAGGCAAAACCTGTGCAAAGTACAGAGACTGGCATGTATCTGCATCACAGGTGCCATGAGAACATGTCCAACAACAGCAGTGGAGGCCATTCTGGACCTAACACCACTGAACATTGTCGTCGGTAGTTATGCGATAATGATTAGAATGGTCATTGAGGGAAACAGTACTGGGAGAATTTTCAGGTCAGGAGCTTCGAACACCCTCAAAAGAAAATTCCACTTCTCCAACTCCCAGTGGATGACATACCAAGAAATTACAACTTTGAGAAACACATCACTGTAGTATTGAGTAATAAAAAGGATTGGGAAGGAAGAAACTAGCGCTTAGAACTCAGCATATTAAAGACCATACCATAACGTGGTATACTGATGCTTCCCAAACCAAGCAGGGACAAGGATAGGAGTATTTGGGCCGAAAACTAAATACTCCGAACCAATGGGCACCTACCCCAGTATCCTTCAGGCAGAAATTTACGCTATCGAAAGATGCGTACAATTTATCTTAGATAGGAACTATCGAAAACAGGAAATTGCCATCCTATCTGATAGTCAAGTAGCACTAAACGCGATCAACTCAGTAACCATCAATTCGAAGTTGGCCAAGGAATGCCTAGAGAAGTTCAACAAATTAGGCAAAGAAAATAAAGTCCTCCTACTATGGGTGCCTGCTCACCAAGGGATAGAAGGCAATGAAAAAGCAAATGATCTAGCTAGGAAAGGAGCAAACACTCCACTAACTGGACCAGAACCGTTCTGTTTTATAAACGGGAACCAACTGAAAGCGGAACTGAAGATTCTGGAAGACTCCATCCGTAACTTGGAATGGGTGTCCTTCAACGGCCTAAGACACTCGAAAAAGTTCCTCGGAACTTACGACCGAGAAAAATCAAAGGTTTTCCTTGATTTAAGTAAAGACAATCTTCAGATTGTCACGGGGTTTCTAACAGGACACTGTCTCCTCAATGAACACCTCAGTAGGCTGAAGCTGAGAAACAAAGGCGAATGCAGATTCTGTGGGGAAAACGGGAAAACACCAGAACACCTTATCACTGAGTGCGCCGAGACGACGACCATTCGTGCCATGAACTTTGGTACGGCTGATGTCGAGGATGGAGAGCTGGCCTCTGTGGAGCCATCTCAGATACTGGCTTTTGTTAAAGCCTTGAGACTGTATGATGAGTTATAACTCGTTATAACTCAAGAAAGGGAAACACACAATAGATCTGTAAGGGTGCGGTGATTAATTTCCCTCCTAAACGTTCAACATTCTACAAACTTCTGGGAAATTTTACAATAACAAGCTTTATATTGATTAATAATTAAGAGAAACCAGTGTAATAAACAAATCACTCAATAATAACTTTAGAAGAAATAAAACAGTATTAAAACACTCGAACTCAAAGCTTAAAACAAAAAGTAACGAAACGCCACGGAAAAGTAAAACCAATAAAACCTCCGAGCTTTTTATTGGCAATCAACTCTCTGCAACCGCATATATCCCTGGCTCGATGCAATGTGGCCGCTCGATGGTTTTATGCGACGTGACGTGCCTGTCACTTTTCTGAAGGGCGGGAGGAGAAAACCCCCTGACGTGCCGCTAATGGCTTTATTTTTATTGGTGCGGCTCATTTGGCGCTTGCCGCTTTGCCTTTCAAAATACCCTCGGGGTTACAAGGAAATCGTATTAAGATTCTTGCATATAGATGGAAATTAGGTTAGAAAAAATCATATTTCCGATAATTGCGGTATGAATAAATAACTTGACTTAAAACATAAATATTGTTGTTATTTAGAAAATTGGTATGTATTCTTTTCATATTTCTTGTACTTGGTTGTATATTAATATCATAACTTGGTTGTGCATGATCTTCATTTCGTTATTTTATTCATAATACTAGCTGACTAGGCTAACTTCGTACCGCCTAACAGTTGTGAGAGTTTTTTAGCAGTCTTGATGAAACGGCTAACTGATTGACCACATGATCTGGAATGATTATAACAAATCGATATGAGAGTTGTTCTCATTTGTTCCCTATATTTTTTTAAGCTTTTTATGAAACTTGTTGTCAAATATTAATTTGTGATACTAACATAAAATTCCGTATTTTGGCCAACTAGATTATTAAGAACATAATAAATTTTATGCGCCTCCTTGATGTGCAAAAAATATTTTTTGGAAATGAGCTCTGGAAAAATAATTTTATTCCAAAGAGTTTTTTACAAGAGACGAAGTGTAGTAAATACTAGAAGGGCCATTTTATAAAAAAAAATGGTCATCGGTTGAGTTGGAAAATATTTATACTAAAATGTATATAGGGTGGGGGTAGGTTTTCGCCTTTCCTGGGCTTTTTCTTGATTTTTGTGAAGTTTAAATGTTAAAGCACTTGGCAAAATGTAGACACCCAAAATCTCATTCAAATCGGAATAACGGTCCTTAAAATATCTGAAAGTGTAACTATTATTTTTTAAGTTTGATGCCCTCTAGCGAACAAACAAAAAAAAAACTTTTGTATAGGGGTAAATTGTGTCCAATAGATTTATTTTGATTCCAAAAATACGTAGTAGTTCTATGTCCACGGAATATTGATACACCCTGTATATTTCAATATTTGCACATGCTGTTTTCCCACTATTTTTCGTTGAGTGAACATTATTACATATAAACTATAAAAATGTGTGACGTAGTGCTGTAAATTTCTAAAGATGAATAGTCAATTTATTTACAAATTATTTTTTTATAAGTTTTTATAGATATTTTAATAGTTATTTTGCTAATCCGAGATCCAAAATCGACCCAGTCGTTCTTGTTAGGTAATTATTAATTGTAAAACTAACCGACTTTAAATAGTGTCTATAGATAATCAATTTTCAATTCAAAACTTAATATAAGTATTAAATTTTCTCTTGTATTTGATTATAATTTTCTTTTTACATTCATTAACCAATTTTTATATGCCTGATATAAAAAGATTTTAACTAGTATATTGAATAAATGAATTCAAAAATAAATATAAATTCCATTTACTAAAATAATTTTAGGAAATCATATTAAGAATCGTGCATATAAAGTAGCTTAGAAAACTTCAAATTTCGTGGGTTTTTGATTAAAATGTATTTTAGAAAATGTTAAAGTGGGTTTGAAATATAAAAGTTAATGATAGGACTTATTTATAAAATTAAATTTTCAAAGAAACTTCTATGCCATAATTCATTTGTACCTGATTATCATTTTCTCTTTTTGTATTAAAGAAAATAAATGCAGTTTTTCTTAAATTAGTTAAAATAAGCTTATCCAGAATTGTTCAAATTTGGCGCTTGTATTCAGCATACGAAGACCTTTAAAAATTTTAATTGGACGGTTCAATATTTGCATATGATTTCCTACTTTTCCATCGCCGATGCACCACCCGGTATAATTGTATTATCTTTTGTTTGTAATCTAAAACAAATTACAATCATAAAAATTCTCATATTTCCTCTCTCAACTTTATACAGCTCTAAACTGAATTAAAAATATCATTCCAGAACAATCCACAAAAGTCTCGCAACCACAGATATATCATTCAGATCTCCACGTATTCTTTTTCCTTATTCACCTCTCTCTCAGTTACGAGCGGAGCAGCCGTGTAATCATGTCCGGCCACGATCGTGACAAGTGACTATAACGATATTGTCCCTACCCCCCACCCCTACACACGTACTATGCCCCCTCTCCCGCCCCTCGAAAACTTCAAAGTGATGAAGTAATTTGGTTTGGGTGATGACGGGAATATGAGGTCGTAAAACTCAATGTAGGACTGAACGAATCAAAATTGGAGAAAGGACAGGGAGTGTACAACGTTGGGGGACTGGGATTGCGCTAGAGTACTAGAGGGTATAATTAATTTAAGCATCGGATTTGTCGGTTAAATCGCTTTTTCGTGGTCAGCACGGGACATAAGTCGAGTTATTGAATTAAAACGCTGTTATATTTTGAATTTTAAAATGCAATTGTATAGTCTGTTCAGCGATCGTACAACGTTACGCCATCATTATTTTTCAAATATATATTATTATATACATTCACCGGCACGAAAAACGGACACCTTAAAATTGTCATATCTTTTAAAATTTAATTATAGTTCGTCTAGAAAGTATCCGGAATTTTGTATTTTTCCTAATTTTAATGTTTTTTTTTCTGTAACACTTTAAGACAACAGTAATCCATCACATAGGTTGTGCCGATAGTAGGCTATGACCAAAATCGCATGGCAACACCATCTGTCAAATATTGTTGATTGTAAACCGGCTTAAGATTTGAGAAATAATGTCACAAGTAAAAAATAGAGAAATGGTGGAATATTTGTATAGAAACGTTAAAAAATTAGTGCAATTGACTAAACTCGGAAAAAGTGCAGTATATGAGACAATAAAGAGGATAAAAAATGGCACAGATATGAAGCATGGACCAGTTTCAGGAAGACCGCGTAAGATTCGCGAACACAGGAAGGCCACAAATCTTTGTTGAGTTGGAAAACAGGGTGGATGTCTCGACACCATGTGATCACGTGCACGTGAATGTAAAAAAATAAAATCATCAAAGCAAGGAAGGAAAACTAGGAATAGTAAAAACCAGAAAGAAATAACCAAAACCTTGTGGAGAATATTTAAATTAATATTTGTAGATTTTAGGTTATGATACCTTACCCCAAAGCGTAACTAACAAGTCATCCAGCTACCATCGACAATTTAATGAACAAAATTAGTGGATCCATTCCAAAATTGTCCAAATATAATGAAAATTATTAAGAATCAGAATTGAAAAGGTAAAGAACGTGAATAAGTGAACTTACCCAATATCTGGCCACATGGCACACAAAAAAAATCTCTACTATTTTGGTTCAGGCAAATCTTGTAAAAATTTATAAAATTATTCAACAGCATCCAAAAATTAAACTGGTAATCCCCATAGGAACCAACAGTACAGGATTTCACCAAAAAAGACGATTTCCTCCCGATCGCCACGCTAATATGGCGATCGGAGAGAAAACAACAATCATCGACCAAAATGAACATCCAAAGATTTGACAATCCAGAAATGACATCAGAAAACGGAAGTTAGCGGCGTTGCCGTACTGACCAAATAAACAGGTATTTTGGGGAAAATATTAGAAAGATAAATTAAAAAGACATATTTAAATATTATAATTAATTAAGAGAAATTTATAAACAAATAATTAAAAAGAGAAAGGGCTATTATCAAAAAAATAGCAAGTTTAAAAAAACATGCTACAAAATAACAATAACATGCATACTTAGCAATCCCAAGTCTGGAATTTCTTCTTTTAATAAATTCCTAAGAATAACATTTATCATAACTGAATTTTTATAATAATGTTTCACAATACTCGTTAATCTGCAAACAACTGTGATTAGAGTAGTCTAGAGTAAAAAGAAAATGACAAAAAATGAGTAAGACAGTCTAGGGCGCCATGTTGCGTAAATTGAGAGTGCATATTGGTCGTGACCGCGATATCACCACATTAGGCTTCTTTCCTTTTGTGTCATCGGGGGGATTGAATGAGAGCTCATTTAAGTTTCAATAGCAGGGATCAGGATGTGGTTCAATGCGGTATATTGGTAATTCGAAGCGCTATTTTATACGTAGGTACATGCAGAGGGAAAATTCTATCAAACTTCGTTAAAGTAGTTAGTTATTCAATTTCTGTTACAGATTATAAAATAATAAAACGGCAATAAAATAATAAAATCTTCTTTATTCTAATGTCACAAAAGTATTAATTCTTGCACAATATAGAAAAGTCATTTTACCGCCTAGACAGAAAATATATTATTAAACTGACATCTGTAAAATTCTGACATGTGTCAAAAGTGTCAAATTCAACAAGCTTAACCATAGTTTTTCTGATATAATGACTTACAAGATATTATTATAGTATTAGATAGTATTAGATTTATTATAAGGGTTTAATATGTTTAAAAGCTTTGGTTTTTGGGATATTTAAAGATATATAAATATGTGTGATATAATAAAAAAGTTTGTCAACACCCTGTACATTACTTTTCAGAGTTAATTCTTGTGCTAACTTTGAAGCCAGAGAAATAAACTTTACTAAAAAAAATATTGCTTCCTTAAATGTATACAGGGGTATCAAAAGTTGCTGGTCTATTTTAAATATTTATTTTACATAACAACTTCTTTATTTCAAATGCAACACTATGTATTTTTTTAAATAAGTCGAAGCAGATTTAAATGCTCTCTCAAACTATATTAGAGTTCCTATACCTATCTGGCTCATATTTTGAATAAAAAGCGATTTTTCAATAAAATGGCAATCAAGATGGTTGGTGTCGCCATGGCAATTTGCTAGTGACAGGTAGTAGCTATTTTCAAAATCGGCATTAGTTTATGGACTTTATTTAAATTTATAACAGTTTACTTTTATTTAATTTACCTACAATAGTTTAATAAGTAAGAAGTATTTATTACTTTATCAAGAAAAATAAAAAAATAGTTCTTTGATTTATATTACGATGACTTGAAGATATATTGGATTTTCTATAAAAGAACCAATTAAGGCAAATTTATTTTCTTCGCTTCCAACGACAGGTTTCTGCCTAATAAATTTTTCACATACCACACATATCAGTTCTGCGAAATAGGAAAAGTAGTACTTCAAAGGGACTCTTGTAAAGAAAAATTCTTATTTGGATATCTTTGAGCATAGACCCTTCAGGCCAACACAAGCAATTGTCCTCACAATTTATTTATTTATTTATCGTATGGCTCATATACATGCAAGAAAACCAGACACTTAAACATAGACATAAAATAAACTACAATGTAAATGAAAACATTACAATGTAAATATAAAAAAAAACAAGTATAATAAAAAAAGACAACCTAAAAAACGTATTTACGAACACTATATATTAACATCTAGATGCCCTATCCATTCCTAAGCTGATGGAGAAGCCTCCAGAAAGTCCCTCCAGTCTTCACCATAAGCGCGTAGGTTGCACTCTCTAGTTATGTGATGGATGGTTTGGTGAGGGGATCCGCAATCACATTCTGGGGAAGGTATTTTTCCCCACTTATAAAGGGAATCCGCACATCTTCCATGGCCAGAGCGTATCCTATTCAAAGTTGACCATGTTTTCCGCTTTAGATCGGTACCCGGTGTCTGGCAATAGTTATGTTTGAACCAGGAATATAGGTGCGCATCGGCCATTTCTCCATAACTGAAGCCACTGTTCTCGAGAGTTGTAGTTACTGCTTTTAGTTGTTCAGCTGTTCGCAAAGGTGGATTCCTCGACTTAAGTCTATTCACCTGTAAAGCAGGAAGTGTTTCATGAACAGGTAGCGTTGGGGTAGCTATTATTTTATCAAATTCTCTAAGAAGAGCCTCGTTTCTGCGTAGATTTGGAGGTAGGATGTTACTCAGAACTGGAAGCCAGTAACTAGGTGTGCATCTGATTGTCCCTGTAATCAGCCGCATGGTGTTGTTCAGCTGTCTGTCTACGAGATTTGTGTGGTGGCTATTCAACCACAGGGGTGCACAATACTCTGCCACACTGAATACCAGACCAAGGGCGGAGATCCGAAGTATTGTTGCTTTTGCACCCCACGAAGTACCACAAAGTTTTTGTATAATGTTGTTTCGTGTTCTGATTTTCCCAGCAACATTTTCTAGGTGTTTTCTTCGAAATGAGAGTGTACGGTCTAGAGTAATCCCCAGATATTTTGGATATTTGTTATTACTCAGAGTGGTGCTACCAAACTGGACGCTTATTTCAGTATTCGCCAGCTTGTTATTAAGATGGAAGGTAGCCACTTCTGTCTTATTTGCATTGGGTTGAAGTCTCCATTTTATAAAATAGGCATTCAAGGATGCGAGATCCTTTGTAAGCGTTTCTTGGGTTTGATATAGCGATTCATATTCCGTTGCTATGGCTATATCGTCTCGTAAAACAAAATTTTCTAGATTGCGTATCTGGTAGGTCAGAGATGTATAAGTTGAATAAGAGAAGGGCGAGAACGGAGCCTTGGGGTAAGCCGTTGTTAAGTTTTTTAGGTTTACTTGTGCTCTCTCCCTGAAATACTTGGATATATCGGTTACTTAGCATGTTGTTGATAACTCGAGCTATAGTTTGACACAAAATAAAATAACTAGTAACACATCCATTTATTCTGACAGCAGATACTGCTTCATTTTTCTTTATAACATAATAAATACTTACTTATTATAACTTTATTGTAGGTAAATTAAATAAAAATAACCTGTTATAAATTTAAATAAAGTCCATAAACTAATGTCGATTTTGAAAATAGCTACTAAGTGTCACTAGAAAATTGCCATAACGACACCAGCCATCTTGATTACAATTTTATTGAAAAATCGCTTTTTATTCAAAATCTGAGCCAGGTAGGTATAGGAAACCCTAATATAGTTTGAGAGAGCATTTAAATCTGCTTCAACTTATTTAAATAATACATAGTGTTGCATTTGAAATAACAAAGTTTTTATGTAAAATAAATATTTAAAATTGACCAGCAATTTTTAATACCCCTGTATACATTTAAAGAAGAAAGCACATTTTTAGTACAGTCTATTTCTCTGGCTTGAAAATCAGCACAAGAATTATATCTGAAAAGTAATGTACAAGGTGTTGACAAACTTTTTTCTTATAGCATGCATATTTAAATATCTTTAAATATCTCAAAAACCAAAGCTTTTAAACACATTAAACCCTTATAATAAATGCCTTATTTTATATCCAAGAATCCAAAAATTAAACAAAATACCGGGTGTGTTCCATAAGAAAAAATATAACTTTTGTATGGATCTTAGTTCTGACACATTCTTCTTAGATCTTAGTTCTTACACGTTCTGTACATTTCAAAATAATTTGAAATTATGCACATTGCCTCCCAACATATACCTAGTGATGTTAATATTTCAAAAATGTTTGATTGTTGCAGGAAATTTCTGAAACTTTCGGAAACTTTCGGAAATTTATGAAATATTAGGAAATGTTACAATTTTACATATTTTTTGTCAATACAATAAAGGAATAAATTAGATAGACATTTGGTACCAACATGTAAGTGGAAAAAAAACAATAAACATAATATTAGTTGTTATATTTTTAATAAACAATACATAACCCATAAAAGTCATAAACATAACCCATAACAAAAATCATTTGGTAACATTTGTATTTTGTGCATAAACCACGAACTATGACTATGAATTAAAAAAAAAGCACGAAATATAAATTTAAAAAACGTAAAACACAAATAACTGAATTATTCTATTCCGGAATATCAGGCGTCGAGCTGGCCCCATCTTCATAGGGTATTATAGTAGTAGTACTGTCTTCGTCAGTTTCTATTTCCAAATCAGTTATATTTGATGTATCATCTGGTTCTGATTCTGAAGGATGGACCTCTACCTCCACGAGTTCTAGTGGTTCTGGAGGAATTTCATGTTGTTGAATATCATGCTCCATATCCACTTTTTGTTTTTGTAGTAATAATGTATTGTTATGAGCTACGAACATTATTTTACGGGCTCTTTGTGCAGTTAAGCGATTCCTTTTTTTAGTATGGATAAAACTGTAAGTACTGAAACTTCTCTCTGTGGCTGCAAATGACGTTGGTAAAGACAGCAGAGCAACAGCTAAATATTTCAACCTCGATTTCAACTGAGTATTTTTACACATTGCTTGCCACCAACTTAGACAGTCTACATTTTTAACTGACATCCAAAGGTAGTCGAGAGCCCATAAACCCGATTTGGCGCAATAATTTGTTACATCTGTAAAAATGGCTATTGACAAACTGAGGATGATTGTTGGTGATATTGTTGATAAATTCCATAGCGGCTATGTGTTCTTCATTGTTAAGATGCTCTCCCAGGAAACAGGGGTCCAAGAGATTCGCGGCAAAATGCATTGGTTCAAGAGCCATAGGTTTTTTATTTTGTAAGGCGGATAAGCATTCTTTTCTTCTGACTTAAGAATCGGCATACTTGATACACTTTCGTTAAATTTTTGCTCAATGTCTTGAATTTTGAAAAGAAATTTCTTGCAAAAGTCGGATTTTTGCGAATATTCGCGATTTTGGGACCGTATATTTCGGAAATTTCTGAAATTTCCTGCAAAATTCGAATGGAAATATTCGCTACCAACATCACTACATATACCCATAAAATATTTTGTTTCTACATCTTTCCGTTTTCGTATAATGAACCGACTCGAATGAGATGTATAACCCTGTATACTGTTCAGTTGGTTAGTTTATATTTTATAAAGTATTAGATATAATATGTATTATGCCTGAACCACACACACACATCTTCTCACTACACCGAAATAGAAATGAGATGTATAACCCTGTATACTGTTCAGTTGGTTAGTTTATATTTTATAAAGTATTAGATATAATATGTATTATGCCTGAACCACACACACATCTTCTCACTACACCGAAATAGAAATTCTAATTTTAATTGAAACCCTACCAATCGCGTCTTTGATACCGCCATATATTTCTCTCTTTGCTTATCTCTGTTTTGGTCGTACATTTCTGTTTGGCTAATAACTGACGGCGGAGGGCGCAATTAACCGCGAGCGTAATTAAACTCGACGCCGCCGCCGGCCATTTAGAGTAATGGCTCCCTATGAATTATGAAGAGCAGTTGGCAGAGACGACGCTCGGGGGAGGGGGGAGGCGTCGGGACGGCGAAGACGCGGCAACGGGTTGTTGTGCGGAAACAATAAGGAAAGCGGCGTCTTGTTGTGCTCAATAAAGGCTGTACCAGCCAAATGGAATAAATACGGTAATAAATAAATGAAAACATGTTCGGAAAATTACATTATTTACATTTTATCGCGATCAAACATCGTTTTCATCAAAAATCGATGATGAAAAATTTATGCGGATTCCGTTAAATCTACGGTTTCGTTTGAAAACGAAGTATGTTAATATTATTTCTTTTTTGCCACAGGTTTTTCATATGGGCTAACCGCTAACCGGGTTTTAAGCAAGGGTATCACATTTCCACATCAAGGTTGATTCTCACTATACCTTCCATATCAGCTATCATGTATATACGTTCTGTTTCGCTTCCGTTCCATATCCATTCCTTTCATACATTTTTTTTGGCGGCCGGACTGAAGCGTATCGGAAACAGTGTTGTCAAGTTCTTTCATTTGTATCAGCTCTGTTAAAATTTGGTTGATATTTATTAATTATTTCGCCTCTTAATTAAATCTATTACCTTTTTCAAAAGATACACATTTTTAAAATAAAACTTTCGTAATGATTGTACAATAAAAAGTATCGAACTGATACGGAACGAAAGCTTACGTATAGCGTCAATACAATAAAAAATACGGAACGGATATGGAATGGAAACGGAAGGTATAGTGAGAATCAACCTTCACCTGACTAGAAACCGTCTCACAATTGCTGTAGTGTCCAGAATTGCTGCTTTTGTAATCGAACAAGGACCGATTTTCGCAATCCCAGACGCCTTAAAATATCAGGTAAGGTTTTATGTATTATTAAACCGTTGACAGTAATAATTATTGGCAACATTTTTACAGTTTTTAGATTCCAAACTTGCTTCAGCTCAGGGCTTAGACCCTCATATATTCGGAATCAACTAAACTTTTAGTTACGTACTCGAGGTCGCGATTTTTAAATTTATTGTTGCTAAACATGGACATATTCGGCGCCGGCCTGACAACTGTAATTTAAATTTCCCGCTGGGGATTCAGGTCCCCAGTAGCATCTATCTGACTTCGAACTGACCTGAAGCGACGTCAGACTTTGTGCCAATTTAGGTCGGGTGCTGGTGATACGACCGGTGACGTCGCTTTCCTATTAAAAGCGACGTCATTGGATCCAAATCGGTAAATCCAACGATCTGTCGACGTACAAAATAACAACGTACCATTTTTATTAATTTCCGAACGTCGTTCCCACGTTGGCTTGCATGACGTACATATACTTGAACTAGCCGGACGTCTACCGTTGTCCGAATAGGATACGTCTCACTGATAATCTCTAAAGTAACATCCAATTATATTTTGTGGTATTTTATGTTCATATTTATAACCTAATTTACGTATCTCTATTTACGTCCGTAAATACAACCCATTAAGTAGCATTTGCCGCCTAATGAACATCATGAACATAACCTAATAAAAAGTTTTTGTAAACAAACTTATTTTTTTATTATGCCTAAAAAAACACTAAAAAGGCATTTAGACATTCATCTACATTTTACAGAAAGAGGTCGAGGCTTTTGCAAAATAATAATAGTAGTAGTGATGTCTTGCCTCCACCCACGAATGCAGAGGAGACGGCACATCAGCCAGAACAGGTAGGTATACAATACTTATGTTTGTGGTATTAAGAAAGTATTCTCCTCGTTCAAGTAGTGGTAAAAACTTAATGGGTAATAATCCGGAGGAGATGCTGCATTACACTGGTGCATCTTAATTTCTTTTTTTAGCTTAAGAAACCAGCAGACCCCATCCTCCTCCCACATGTGAGGTACTGGTTCCAATTCTTTTAAATTTTGTACATATACTATCTTAAAAAAGTGGCTGCCCATTTTTTTAAGGAGAAAACAAAAACTAAAATATAATTGCACAAATCCCCAAATCACTGATACACAAAGTAAGGTTACGCCTACGAAACCGTTGAACCGTCAACCGTCAAACATTTTTTGACAACAAACAATTGACCTATCCTAGACCAATAACAGACAACGTTGGGAATCGTTTACCAGGAATACAAAAAATTATATGCTCTGTGGCCGACGACGGATGTTCCTACGTATGCTGACCGATCGCAAATTTTACGTGGCGTACGTTGGAATTATATACGTCATAATACGATTGCCGGTCGTCCGGTTTGATGACTTCGGTCGTGTGAGACAATTAATGTTGGAGACCGGGTCGGAATTGGTATATAATATTGGTAGTTCATAATTAAGTCGGACACAGAAATCCGCCATTCTTAACAAGTATCCGATTGTCAGCCATTTTAAAATCGTTTTTTGTTTTTAAAATTTATATTCACATTCCGATTTCTAGTAGAATAATATTGATAAGGCTGAATTACAAAAATAAACAGAATTAAAAAAATTAAAATTATATAAAAAAAGTGAAAATATAATTTTATCAGGGATGAATTCATTACCTACTACTACCTAATTTTGAAGGCGCTCGTTGTTTTCCGGAGTATTTTAATCAGATATATCAAAAAAGTGACAACCCCAAACTGATGTCTGGATTAATGATTCAGAATTATTATAATATGAAATTAGGTAGGCACTTTTAGTTATATTCGAGGAGTGATTATGAATCTATTATGTATTCTTGGTAGCGAATTTGAGACCAAACGTAACGTAAGTGCTTAGCGACGAATTTTAAGTCACTGAAATCCATCGTAATATGACGTTGGTAATTGGTAGAATTACATTCCCTATTAGGTCAGATACCAATGTCGAGGCGACCCGAATCTGTACTCCCCATTAGGTGCAAATAAGGGTCGTCAGGCAGACGTCGGGTTTATTGAACGCGACGTATACCCGACGTTAGATAACGTCTAAATGCTACCTAGAGTGGTAGGTCTGCTGTAAAAAAAATCAAGTTTGTCACATTTGTTTCCTGACATTGTCATTCTTTTTGATACTTTAGTTCTCTATTACGAATTTTTGATTTAAATGAATTGCATTGTGATACTTCAAAATTTTTACTAGCAGACTTTGCAGTTGAACATTGTTCTTTTTAAAACATCTTTTAGTGCAAAGTGTACAATATTAGTAATAGCCGTAAAAAACTCATCGCAACTTTATTAGAATAACGAATTTATTAGAAGACCTACAATTTAAAATTATTTTTATAAGATCTTTTATCTCTATACTGACTCCGTCGTATGTGGTGAACAACCCTGTATATATGACACAGTCTGTATAAAGTATGAAACGTTTTAGTTGACGAAAATGCGCAATTAAAAATAACCATTCAAGATGTCTGAACATATTTTTAAACATGCCTTCTTACACAAACATACTATATATTACCTAAGATTAAATATAAATCCAATTAAATTTCTATTAACCAATTACTGGTAAAGCACCAGAGAGACATTTAAATTTACAAGAAAATAGGTTTAGGAATCAATTAATGACGGAATTGAAACACGAAAAAAAGTTATTGGTTTTACGTTTTTTCCTTTTAGTTTTTTCTCCCACATTTTACACCTACCGCTAATTGAAAACCCCACTTTCCCAAAAACCCAGAAAACAAAAAAACGGCCAAAAAAAGAAACACCAAAACCGGTTCCTCCTTTCTAACTAGCTAAATCCATTAGTTAAAAGAACCGTAGGAAAATTGCTTCCATCCTGCTACTTTTCCACTCTCCATGCCGTTACAGTGGAGAAGGAGGAGGGAAAAACGATGGAAATAATGTCCTTAAAACCACCTTAAACGTATCGTTAGCCGAGGGAAGGCCGGAAGTAACTGGAGGGGCTTAACAGATCCCATTCATTATTCAAAACCTTTCTTTTTATTAGCAGACAATGATTAAATACAGTTGGAGTGTTTTTAGACGAAAAAGAATATCTGGGGGATGCTACCACTGTAATGGATTTTTGTTTTTAAAAATATAACTAGCCAACCAAAAACATTAAGAGTATAATAGGATTTAACTCACCCTTAACTACGTAAAGAATGTCCAGCCATCATTCAATGTTACGTCATAATGATCTATCAAATATGAGTTTTAGGGTGTAGTTGTTAGAACCGCTTTTAGTGTAAAGTGTACAAAAATTCCACAGTAGCTTAATAGCAGTTGCAAAAAACTCATCGCAACCTTATTTAGAATATTTTAAACGGAAAACCGGTAGTTAGGCCCTTTATATCTCTTAAATGCTGTTAAGGAGGTGAATTTTGTTTATGTAAATAATAACTATTTATATATTTATAATCAACTTATTTTTGTTTCGTAAAATATTTTGATTAATAGAAAATATGTAAATGTGGGTAACGCCGTGCCGGTCAATGACTTAACCACGTGACTAAAAGTTTATTTGTTAAGATCTATAGCAAAGTTTATCACTTATTTTACACGAGAAAAGAGACAGTGGTAAAACATTTTTGCCCGTCAATGCGGTACATGAAGTAATTACAGTGCAATCGTGTGTAATCTTATGTAAATACAAGTTAACTGCATTTTTTAATAATATAGTTTGTTACTGATGTTTTGACAATAGATATTTCTTATATTTAAGAACCAGGAGGATATTTAGTTATTTTAGGCATCTTGAATTTCTAGAGTACAAAAACTAAAGTGTTCTCGAATAGTAGCATTTAAAAATTTTAAATAGTTTTTTTTCTTTATTCTTTGTATTTTTTTGCTTCCGACGGCGACGACAGAAAGAGATAAACGAGTGCCATTTAAAAATCAGAAGTTGTAGTCATTTCCGGTGAAACAGGAACTGGCCGAAAACAATTGAATACGTCAATCAATCCTAATTTATGTCATATACTAGCATACCAAATCTCGTTTTTTTATCTGAAAAAATAAAAAAGTTAAAGGGGTGAGCCACTTTTGAGACGCACCCGGTATACGCCTAAAATTATTAATTGAAAAACAGTCAAAATGAATCAAGGCCTATAATATTTTTAAACTTATTGATTGTATAAATTTACTTTATCCTTGAAACCCACTCTGTATTTTAAACTAAAAGAAAATCATATATCACAATCATTAATCATAAAATTGGGGGATACGAAAAACCGATAACGTAATGTCTAGGATCATAAATTTAAAAAAGTAGTTTTTAGATAAAACTATAAAT
This sequence comes from Sitophilus oryzae, assembly GCF_002938485.1. Taxonomy (NCBI): domain Eukaryota; kingdom Metazoa; phylum Arthropoda; class Insecta; order Coleoptera; family Curculionidae; genus Sitophilus; species Sitophilus oryzae. The sequence continues at coordinate 3,687,322 of NW_022146055.1, read as the reverse complement.
TATAAGTTTCAAAGCGAATCTAAACGACCAGAACTAGCCAAATAATAGTTTTTATTGTTCAAACTAATAATAAGATAAGTTTCATACTCATTCTAAACTTCGGGAACTCTTGTATTTTATTTGGTTTTTTGTTCATATTCAAATCCAAAGAAAATGTGTATCGGATGCCTCTGAATTATGCACTCGTGACAAATCGAAATAAATTTCAAATTGAGATTATGCTGTCTGCGTACCGACTATACGTATATTCCAGAAGCATGTCGCATATTCTATACCTGATTTATTGTTTTACATATTGGGTTATATGTACGGAAAATTTTCCAATTGAAATATGTTCGAAACTCTGGCCTGTATTATTAATCGTCCTGCAGATTCATTTTATTTCTATTTGTGAAATACTGCACAGTTAATTACAACGATTATGATTAGCAAAATAAAGAGTTATTAATTATAAATTATGTGAAACGTGAGCTAAATTTTAATATTTACTGTTCATAAAGTATTAATAGGCCAGTCAAATATGATTTATAAAAGGGGTCACTTGGAAAAAAGTGTTGAAAAGCTAATACTTAATTTGATTGGGTCATTTGACCTGAAAGAAAAGTTTCCTAAGTTTTCACTGTTGCTCGAACGCCGCTCGACTCAGGAGGCCCAAAAGATGGTAAAATTCATGGACATTTTCAGATTCATCCTAGCGAATATCTTACTATAATTAAATTCTCTGTCAATTAATTTTACATTGATTCCATTCCGTTCAGTAGTATGGGAAAAACTATTCTATGAGTATGTCTTTTTATGCAGTTTTTTAGACAATCTTTTAGTTGCTTATTCAGCACAGCAAAATTGTTCTTGTTTAATGAATTGTACCAATAAGGGGCCAATAAAGGGCCCATGTTATCTGAGATGTTTACTAGAAAGAATAAAATACTATAAGAAACAAGAGTACCTGCAAAAATTATTATGGATATCTGTGTACATCCAGGTAAACAATACATGTTGACCTTCAATATCATGAAGGTTAATTTTACTAATATTATATTATTTAAATTATTTTATATAGGGTTGGTGCATACTTGTATTATGATTTATATAACACTTTTTATATGAGTCTGCCGATCGCTGCGGTCGGAATTTTTAAAATGAACTGAATTACCAAGCCTATAAAAAAATATCAAAGAATAAATTTTAATAACAGTTAATAAACATATTATTGTAAATTATGGTATTGATAAAAAAATAGAGAAATAAAAGATAATTCTGATTTTGAAATAACTCAAACGGTACTTAAAAAATTAAAAATACTTCTGTTCTTTTTAGACTTCCTACTATTTCCCTTTCTTTAATTAAATGCTTTGGGAAAAGGTTAAGTAAAAGAAAATTCCATTAGAAATCCGGCAAATACTATTTTCTCTTAAAGATGGTCTCTTGATGGTCCCTACAAGTGTGATTAATGACAGTATCGTGGCAGCACCCTCGGAAAAAGATCCGTTGAAACTTTACTAATTAAAATTTAATACCTCGGGTCAGTTTGACATCTGAACAGAAGCGAGGAGGGAGTTTCTAATAAATTGTCACTAGACACCGGGGACTAAGACGGGAGAACATCGTAGACAAAAAGGAGTGTTAGAGAATTTGACAGAATAGGAGATGTTATAATAATAATTATAGAGCTGAAAGGGTCTATACAGTGTGTTTCAAAACTAGAGCAAAAAATTAATTGTTACCGATGTTTATTGTAGGATCACTATTATTAGGGGTATTACAGTACAAAAATGGCGGAAAAATAATGTTTTATTATCTTTCTTACAGACGAACGGCAACATAAGAACAATTCGTACCAAATACACGTTTAGTCACGTGATTAAGCTTGACCGGCACAGCGTTGCCCACTTTTATATATTTTCTTTTAATCAAAATATTTTACGGAACAAAAATAAATTAATTATAAATATATAAACAGTTATTATTTACATCAACAAAACTTACCTTCTTAACAGCACTTAAGGGACATAAAGGGCCATTACTACCGCTTTCCCGTTCAAAATATTCTAATAAAGTTGCGATGAGTTTTTTACGATTCTTAAGCTATCTTGTACACTTCGCACTAAAAGAGGTTCTAAAAAGAAGAATTTTCGACTGCAAGGTCTGCTAGTAAACATTTTTAAGCTTAAACTATAACAACACTATTTATTTAAACAAAAAACTCAAATATACAAAACTAAAATGTCAAAACGAATGACAATGTCAGGACATAAATAAATAAATGCGTTAACTTGACGTTTTTTACAGCAGAGCTACCACCTGAACCCCCAGCGCGAAATTTAAATTCCAGTTAGTCACCTCGGCACCCTCGATTACGTAACTAAAAGTTTAATTGATATCAAATATAAATATCTGCACATTTGCTATTTATTTTAAAATGAGTGGAAAGTGTGGAAATTAACTACCCCTAGAGGTAGTTTATTTCGACTGTATTGTACATGGTAACTAAATTTAAAGAGAAAGTTAAACAACTTGAAAAAAAATAAATTTGGGTAGCCTTGGTTTATTTAGAAACCATCAGCGGCGCACAGTGTGACGAAATGTAGAACAGGTGGACGTTGGCATTTTTTTTGTGGTTTTGCTACTTATCTCAATTATATTCGACAAAAACTACATGATATAGCCATAAATGTGATAAGGGAGAGAAGGGACTCAAAATAGGTATTTTGTATAGAAAAATATACGTTTGAGAAAGTATGTTATATTACAAATAAGGGTAACTTCGCCGCCCGTTTTTAAATATATGATAATTTTAAAGTAAGAAATAAGAAACATTTTTTTGAAACAAATTAGTAAATAAAAAAAATGTTTAAAAATGGCAGCAGTATTTCAATAAAAATAAGTGCACAAAAAATATATTGTAAAAAAATGTACAATAAATCAAACTACTTTACACATCATTATGTGTATCACGTTAACAAATCAAATTTAAGAAAAATAAATCGAAAAAAACTTCTTTTCTGAAGAAATATACATTTTTATATATAAAAAAATATTAATATTTTTTAATATTTAATAGTAGGCAAACAGAAAAATGAAAATATTTTATTTTTAAATTGCTAAAAATCCACAAATGTAAAAAGTTAAATAGGTACTGTAGTGTAACAACCCAAATTCGTCAACAAAGTTGAAGAGGTAATATTTTGGCCAACTGTATAACAAGAAATGTAAATAAAAGAAAGGAACCTACGTGTTAAATAATTTTTTATTGGGATTACCTCGGATGCGCCTCGACAGAAGCAATATTTTGGGAAATTTGAGGAGAATAGGTTATGTAAATAAAACGCTAAATTTGGAAAAAGCCCTACTTATTTTATTAAATGAAATGAAAGGAGTGCCGTACTCTGCCTGGAATTCACATGTAAAAGAGCACGGCAGAGAAAACCATGATCACTATTCCAGAGAATCTAACTATGCTGTCCTGAACTTTAATAAAAGAGAAATAATAAAGAAACTGTTCTCATACCTAGGTTTATAGTTTAATACACTCAAAACATACATTTATATCGTTCAAAACTGAAGAGTTTTTTTTTGTTAGTTTAACGGGTCCCCACCCGTAGGTACGAGATCCCTTGTTGCGGAATCGACGCTAAAGTTGAAGGTTTGGTGCCAATATCTTATAATTTAATAAACTGTAAGTTATTCTATGAATTATTTTATTTATTGTTTTTCTTTGCCCTTTTGCGAGCTAAGATATTCGCCCATGCAAGGTCGAAAATTGTTAGTACACTCAACAAGGCCCTTATTCTCACAAACCACAAACATCGGCACGAAGGAACAGTAAACGATTTTATTTAGATTACTTTTAAACTGAAATTATTTACAGCATAAATAGATTCCATTAAATTCATACACATGTTATATATTATCTTTGTCAGATCAAATGAATAAGGAAAAGCTTTAGAACAGAATTACAACAAGAAAACAAAATCATATGATTTAGTTAACATTAGTTAAATAATGAGAAAACTTTTACTTTACCATTAATAAAATTCTTTGTCACAAAACTCAAGAACCAAAATAATATCAATGCGTCTCGAATGGTAGTCTAGAAGCTAATATCTAAAAACTATTATCTCTGGTCGTCGCCTGATTTCCCTCTCCCTAGTTTGTGAATAATATTTTAAAAATCAATAATTTTGCTTATGTATACAGAGTGTCTTAAAAATGAATGTTTTGAATTTAAATAAATATGTCTATTTTTAAATAGGCGGTTCATCTTAGTACATTCACATACTTATGCAGAGAGGCAGATAAAGATATTCATTATGATATTATAAGCAAAAGACAAACTTAATTTTCAAAATCTTCTGTTTCGATAATATGTAAAAAATTTTTGGCTTCAGGAAGCAAATCCACCATTCCATTTTTTGAATATTATGGGTCGCAAGTTTTTAAAAATGGCAATAAATTTTCTTAAGATTTAGAGATATATAGATAATTCGTAAAAAAAATATTTTCTTCCAGGATAGGATCCAGGTGGATACAAATTAAATGCAGCAGTATACTAGAAGGTTTTTTTTATTTCATATATGAAAGACCCTATCCAACTTGTACTTATATACTTTTTACTTTACGATCATTCACAATGTCTAAAAAACACAATTAAAATTAATAAAATATCCTAGCAACAACTTGCGGTAATCTGTTGTATACATAGAGAATGCATAATATTTAGCTTATAAAATAATAAACTTTTGATTTCCAACCAAAATTTTTCCTGACGGGAGATAATCAAAGGCCAAAATAACATTCCTCGCAAATTTTGAAGTATAGTTAGTGTAAAAGTCAAAAGTTTGTTAACATTTTCCACTAATTAAAAATTACTACCACTAATTATGACGTTCTGAATACTTACATTCAAATTAGGTGAACAAACTTCTACAACTAATTGAAACTACTAATTCATTCCACTGATTTCGAGGTTCTGAATGAAGCTTAAGTGAGACTTAAAAAAAACAATAAACTCTTAAACTTTACCCTTATACCTTAATGCCCAGTTTTGTTCTAAATTTTTTTATTACAACCACCAAACATCAAAAATAAACATTACTATTTCTCCTTCATACTTTCTATTACTACCATTCCCTACTATAACACTAAAACAAAATACCGCAAGAACAAAAGAAAAAAGCGCCTACTTTGAGGGCTGGAAGCTTTTTATCTGTGGCGAAACGACCGTGCGGGGTGCAAAATTCATCGTCAGACCTCGGGAGGGTCGAGTTATTGCTTTAGGGTCGCGAAAACTAATACCCGTAGACGGCCCTTACCCGGCCCAAATTGTTATTTTAGTAGCGACGAAGAGTGCTAGAATGTCCCTCTAGCGGACAACTTTTAATACAATTACCGACAGCGTGGCGATGTCGGTTCGGGGACTAAAGTTATGGGTTAATTTGGTTATGTTGTTGTATCTTAAAATTGTAACTAGCTGGGAAATATAATAAAAGATATATTTGAATTGCTAGGGCTGCATAATTCAAGGGTATACGATAGTTATTTTTTTCCTATATGGTCGGTCTACAAGCAAAAAGTCCAAAAAATAACAATTTTAATGCGGTTTTTTAAAAAACGGCGTCAGCGATATCTATAAAGTGAAGATCGCTGTCATTATATATGAAAAATTATATAGGGAACATCATCGATCATCATTTCCAGGCTAACTGGACGCCGTTTTTTTTTGATCATAAGGTATTAACTTAATGAACAAGACTATAATTTAATAATCCAACTAATTCGTAGAAAACTTTTTGGATTTTTCTGGTATTTGAATCTAATCATATACAGTATGTCCCCAGACTGACTCTACAAGTAAGATTTTTTATATTATTGCTGTTTTAAAATGTTAAAAAAGCGCAAAATTTATTTAGTTCATCAGTTATCCGGAGAATATGATACTCATATGACACTTTAACAACAGCAAAAAATATAACGTTAATGAAAATTAATAATAACCATATATCAAATAATCTGTTTCATATCAATTAGACTTTTAGTTACGTAATCGAGGGCGCGATTTTTAAATTCATTGTTGCCAACCATGGACACATTCGACGCAGGGCCAATTAACGAATTTAAATTTCGAGCTAGAGATTCAGGTGGTAGCTCTGCTATATAAAATAACAAGTTGCAATTTGTTTATTTATTTCCTGACATTATCATTCGTAACAATTAACACTTAACACTGTAGTTTTTTATTATGAGTTTTTGGTTTAAATAAATAGTGTTGTGGTACTTTAAGCTTGAAAATGTTAACTAGCAGACCTTGCAGTCGAACATCGTTAGGCGTTAAAAACTCATCGCAACTTTATTAGAATATTTTGAACGGGAAAGCGGTAGAAATGACCCTTTACTTCCCTTAAGTGCGGTTAAGAAGGTGAGTTTTGTTATTGTAAATAATAACTGTTTATATATTTATAATAAATTTATTTTTGTGTGGGCAAAGTGCGGGCAACGCTGTGCAGATCAACATTAATCACGTGACTAAAAGTTTATTTTGCATAAACTGTAATACCGTAGAAATCCCGTTTTGATTTTTAAGACTTTTGAATTTTAGGAAAAAATCCATCTATATTTTCATGTTTTTTTATTTTTCTCTAAAACGGTATGGCAATCTGAAAAAGTATAAACTGGATTAACCATTTTATAGCAAGCAAACATTTGTATGAAGAATGCATTTTTCTCAAAATGTCAACAATAAAGAAGTTTTTCATCTTTTAAAGACAATCCGGGGACAAACTGTATATAAGTTAAAAATAAAAAATAGAACTAAGTGTGTATTGTTGTAGAGATCTTGTAGACCGATGATATATACGATTTGTTGTGATTCACTGTGAAGGTATGAGATATTTTTGAACATATCCGGTATCACATTTGATGGTACTATGATACTAAAAAATTTAATTTTAACGAAAACTCTAGGTATCAGTCCTAATTTTTTAATTGACACAATTAAGACGTTTTGGATACATTTTTTGCTCTCCCTTATCAAGTGATGAAGTAAATAAGTAAATGCTAAAACTAAATAACATATGGGCTTTACAATTTACACGAATAAACAGTTTTTCAAGTCGTCGTCGATACTGCAATGTTTGATTCACCACAATACATCACAACACCTTATTTTGAACTGGACGCGCAATTCGCTAACCAAGTTAGCATCATCAGCAGATGATTAAAACTGCAGAAATTTGTTTGAAGTTAACCCGAGAGTTTGATTTGGTTTGGTTTGGTTTCAAATTAAAAATTGCTTGGAAGCTGAACAAATTGCAAAGAAAATTAACTCCTCCTAGACTGAGTGCCAGCCCACCAAGAGATAGAAGGTAATGAAAATACAAACGATTTAGCTAGAAAAGTAGCGAACACTCCACCAACTGGACTACAACCGTTCTGTTTGGCAAGTAAAAAGCAACTTAAAGCAGACCTCAAGAATCTGGAAAACTCCATCGATAACCTGGAATGAGAATCCTCAACGGCCTAAGAGGCTCGAAGGAATTTCTCGGGACTACCGACCGAGAACAATCAAAGATTTTCTTTGATTTAAGTAAGAACAATCTTGGGACGGGGTTTTTAACAGGACACTGTCTCCTCAATGAACACCTAAGTAGAATGAAGCTAGGAAACAACGACGAATGCAGATTCTGTAGGAAAAATGGGAAAAGACCAGAACACCTCATCACTGAGTGCGCCGAGACGACAAACATTCGTGCCATAAACTTTGGTATGACTGATATTGGAGATGAAGAACTAACCTCTGTAAAACCGTCCCAGTATTCATACAGTCACAGTATCTGGCTTTTGTCAAAGCTCTGAGAGTGTATGATGAGTTATAACTCAAAAAACGAGGACACAATAGATCTATAAGTTCACGGTAATTAACTTTTTTAAATGGGTCACCTTAAAGATATTTTTACGCTTGCCAAGTCAAATAAAACAACCACTTCGTCTCTATAAGCTCCGCTTTTCCACAACAACAAATTACTGTCATATTTTTTTCTATTTCCGGCACATTCATCTTTTTTGCTTCCATCTTTCTTTTCCTTTCTTTATTACAATACTAGACTTAGAGCCCACCGAACCGGCCAAGCGAGTCTTGAAATAAATTAGGATACATTTTTCCATACCCTGCGCCTGTGTTTGTGTGCCCCGGTAGTTTCCTCGGTCGGTATCGTGTACCTTCTTTTTTTCGTTCTGGCCTCGGTATTTTTACGTAAAACCTACTGAGTAATTTATTAAAACGTCGTAATTTACGGAGCGGTTCGCTAGGAGACCGAACGGAAGAGAAGAAATGAGTTTAAAATGCAAGAAAAATCTAATTAGGTTTTAAAATCGTTGTGATTTATATCTTAGGATCATTAATATTGAGAATTTATTCCAGTATGACTGTCTACTAAAACAATACACTGATATACCTAAATGTATCTAGACCATGCTGGCAACTTTTACTTTTGGGTCGGTATTTACATGAGTGGAAGTATATCGCATAGGGATCTTATTAAGTCGGAGTGAGAGAAATGTGACGGTGTGCTGTTGCGGCGTTGCCACATTTCTCCGATACACTTTTCCCTATCAAGTACGGTAAAATCAAGATCGTAAACCGCTTATTTAAAAAAAAAGTCGAAAAGAAAACTAGATAAAATAATTAGATATATTTCTGAGCATCTAAAATAGGGATTATAAGGATATCGTTAGGGTGTTTATTTTTTTTATAACAAGAAAATGTCAGTAATCGCGGTAATTTAAAATCTCAACTTTTTAACACATAACACGCGATAACTCAAGAACCACTTTTGATATTGAAACTTTTTTCTATTTTGAAGCTCGGATCTTTTACAAGATGTTTAAATAAGAAAAATTCGATAGGCTGTTTTTTTCGATTCAAAAATTTTAAAAAATATATTAAGAAATAATAATATATATTTATGTTACAGTTAAAGTCTGATGTCCGGTTAATGTCGACATTAACAGGTTAATGTTTGGGTTAGGTTATGTTTTTGGTTGTTTTTTTGTGTGTTATTCTCGAGATTAACCGGGTAATGTCAACATTAACCGGACATTTGACCTTAACCGTAACATATATTATTAAGTATATATTAAGATATTATAAATATACAGGGTGGTCCGAACTGTATTCCGGAAACTTCGGCAGCATATTCTGCAGTTAAAAATAAGTAAAAAAGTTTGTATAAATGTATGTGCTAAAGTGCTTAGTTTCCGATATACAGTGTGTAGAAGTTTCATTTTTATTTCGATTTTTTCAAAATAATTTATGAAGTAATGTAAATATTTGGATGAAAGTTGGTGTCTGGGCATTTCTTGACATGAGAAATTTGATTTTGATGTCAATATGACTGCTATTTGTAGGGGGCTTCACCTACATATGTTTTAACAGATTTGAAGTGTAATAACTTTTCGACCGTACCTGTATAAATCTACTGAGTGAAAAAATATACATTTACATGATTTTTTACGTAAAAAATGTCTCTTGGTAAAAATCGCTAAGTACGAGCAACCGTTCTCAAGATATTTAGAATGGAAATAGTCAATACATGTCATTATTGACAAAAAATAAACACGTTGAGTAGATAGTTATTTGACTGAAATTATAAATTTGGGAACTTTTTATTTTTTTAAATTAATCATAAAATTTTCTTCGAAAAAAATGATAATAAACCAGTTTCTGTTGAACTTTTGACACAAAAACCTTTCAAATTTATGATTTCAGTCAATAACAATTTAGTCAACATGTTTAATTTATGTCAATGATCACAAGTATTGACAATTTCGACTCCAAATATCTCGAGAACTATTACCCGTAGCGATCTTTTTTACGTAAAAAATCATGTAAATTTATATTTTGACACTCAGTAGATTTATACAGGTACAGTCGAAAAGTTATTACTCTTCAAAACTGTTAAAACACATGTAGGTGGCGCCCCCTACAAATAGGAGTCATATTGACATCAAAATCAAATTTCTCATGTCAAAAAACTCTCAGACTCCAATTATTGACGATACTTAAAAAGTTATTTGGAAAAAATCGAAATAAATATGAAAATTCTACACCCTGTATCTCCCAAACTAAGCATTTTAGGACTTATTCTTAACAGCAAAATAATATGCTCCCCAAAGTTTCCGAAATACAATTCGGACCACCCTGTATATTAAGAAAGTTTTTGAAATAAACTACAATCAATTATTTCTAATGGATTTCGAGATATCAATTTTTGAATTCAGAGTTCTAATAGCGCGACCACTGTCGAACACCAACTCAATTCCACTGATTTTTACCAAAAGTGCAAGTGTTTCTAACTTAAAAATTTACAAGCGAACCATTTTCAAGCAGTTTTAGCACATTTTTGTTATTTAAAAAATGAAAATAGACAATTTTAATCCTGAAAGTATGTCTCGCTTAGTTCCTTTCAGCTTTTACCCTCTATTCTGTTGCATCCCCGCCAAACAAATAAATGCAGGCGCGATATTAAGGGTTGCTTAATAAAAATAAATTGAGCCGGAACACGGTAAGAAATTGCCTTAATTCCGGCAGCCTGCCGATCCGTTTAATGAGCGCCATTTGTAATAAAATATCTACGAAAATTTCCTCTAATTGGCCGGAATTGAGGGTCGGAAGTTCTTAGCTAAGAGCGGCGCTGTTCCGTAGTAATCAAGGATTTATTCAGCTTAATATCTTGTTTAGCAACTTATTATAGGATTACTTCATATTTTTCTTAATTCTTCGTGAAAATAAATTTTTAAAGAGATGTTTTTATAAAATATTTTTTTTTACTTTAGACTATGGAAGAAACCTAATTAGTAGTACTTTTGTTTTAACGAATTAGAGATGGAATCGACGTCATGGCACACCATTTTAGAACAGTTTTCTTTGGTATTTGTCCTGACACCTTCGAAACTGATTTGAAAGTTTGCTGATTTGTTGGTCTTTTCAAAGTTTAGTTTGTGTTATATTTTGTTTATTTTATAATTGATTTTATAAAAATGTACAAATATGTCAATTAGGGTGATTCAAAAAAATTAAAAAAAAATTGTCCTTGCATATAGGCTGAAAAGTTTCAGTTTGACTTAAAAAGATACCACTTAAAATTTGAGCCCTTAATATTATTATTAAGACTGCCCACATCACATTTTGTATTTTCCGTAAGAATACCATGGAAAAATTTTGTTCTGCACCTTATGAATTTTATTGCTAGCCTGTCGTGTGTCATAATAAAAAAGATCATTTTACTTATTTTTGTAGAGAATTGAACGTTCTACAAAAAAGGTCTCTTATGATTGTTCGAGATACCTAACAGTGTAAGAGTTATTTGAGGCCAAAGTTCAATTCATCGGAAATTTTAAGGTTTTTGGTTTGGTTTGGAACAAATTGTAACAGTCAAATTTCCTCGCAACGACCTCTGTGTGCTAGCTCATAAAATATCGCAAATAACTATTATTTTTGCATCATGTTTACTATAATTTTATTGTTAAATATTATTTTATTTAAATTTTACAATTATGCAACCCGACACAATATACACCGCGCTATAGAGCCACAGAATATTGTCACTGGATGCCGCCCAGCATTAGAATTTTTGTCGACCTCTTTTTATCTTTGGTCATCACTTGTCACTTGTCACTGTCAGATCAAATCAGATGTTTTTGGATTTATTTATCCTGTGTTTTGGTTATTGAAATTTTATAATTATCAGATAAAATTTCGTAGTTAAATTGATTATTTTTGATGTGGATCGCAGTATGCAATTCGTTCATTTAATTGTGGGAATTTGTGAATTAAGTTCGTTCATTGACCGGATATGAAATATGACAATAGAAAATATTCTAGAACATCGTTTTTTATTTATGCCTTTTTGTGAGTTGGACTAGTCAAGATATATAGTTCTCTATCTATATCTTGGAGGGAGATTTCCGGTTGAAATCTGATTTTGTGAAGGAAATCGAATCCTTGCATCACTTCTTGTGTACTACCCGACCGAGAATATCGTCGTGAAGAACTGGCTGCCGTTTCGTGAAGCATTCTCTGTTGGCGAATAGCAGGTCTTCGTAAAGAAGGATTAAGGCTTCCGAAACACCTTTGGTCAGAGACGTGGTTGGATTTTGATGATTTTATGGACCGCCGACCAATTTCCGCAATGGGATTAAAATAGCCTAATTTTCCGACCGATATTCCGATTCCACGTGCCCAAGAAGTCCCCGAACAGTTCCAAGGTATGCTATAATTCTTCTGCCTATTCTAAGTCAATGCTCAACTGATTTTTATTCATATTGTTGTCTGGTTTTCGACTTTTCCACGCCCACGTGGTGTAGAAAGATTAGTTGAGTGTTATCTTTCTTAAATCTTATTTGGTTGTTCGTAATTGTAGAGCAAGAAGACCGATCCAGACCGTAGCACAGAACAGTCCAGAATTCCATCCGTTCCTGTTGCCCGTGTGTAGAGTTACCCGTTGGACATCATAAACCCTCGTTGAGGTAAAGTTCAAATTTGATTAGTCCTTCTTTATTACCTTTATTAACTCCTACACGTTGTGCTAGTCCTTGTTCTATAATTGAGGCTCTTTTCTAAGACAACCAATATGATTTAGGGTTTTTTATGTTCACCATTTGAAATCTCAACACCTACCTTTCATCTGTACCTCTGCTGACATCTGTGGGCTCCAGTGACAGTACCCCGAGCTGCTGTACACCGCCGTAGCAACCCTGTAGCTATACGCCGTAGCTCAGCCGGAGGAAGTTTTCAATATCACATCGAGTAGAGTAAGACTGTACAATTTTAGTTTTTTTTTTAGTTTAGATTAGTATAATATAGATTTCATTTGTGTAAACCACCCTATTTGTATCTAGTATTAAGTTAGATAAGGGGGTTTGACGTCATAGGTTTAGTTATTGCATTTAATTTAAAATTCCATTTTCTTTTCCAACCTTTCGATTTAAATAATTTCTTAACATATTACATTTTACATTTCATTCGTTTTTTTATATATATTTAACTTTTTAATATTTTAATAAATTGCTTAAATATTTTTAGTAGTATTATTTACAGTCTAGTCTCATAGCTAAGTTAGAGTCACTTAAGTTTAAATAATTATAGTAACATTTGAAGTTCATGGTAGTTACACTCAACAGTTCGAGGTTAGTGTTGAAGTCTACTTAATAGTAACATCTTTTATGCCGAGTTCATAGAGTATAATCTCGTGGCGCCCTTTTACTAATATCTTTGAACCCCGACCACCCGGCTGTTAAAATTAAAAAGCTAGTGGCCTCTATGCAACTCATCCTAATTAAGTAAACTTTGTGTTTTATTGAACTTCGAATTAGAAAGGGCGTGGCAAAATTTTACCCAAAAAATTCATATTTATCTTAAATTTAGTTTCTTAGACAATAATTGTTAATAATTTTGTGCAATAATAAGACCAGTGAAACTCTTTGAGATCATTTTTAGTACCAATTGGCTTCGAAATCATAGTTTATCGCGTTTTTGTTTAATCTAAAGACAAAAAATTGGCGCCGGGAGGCACGTATAGCCGTCCATACTAAAATATGTTAATAAAAAATTGGTTGGCAGTTCTTTTAGTTTCAAAGTAAAGGAATTTTACCAATTTTCTTTTATCTCAAAAACTGCGACTTTGACTGATTTTGCTGACATTACAAATTTTGTTGCAAATATAATAAATACATCTTAAATTGAAAACCGCGTTTCGCTAGCTACTGTAATTTTGGAGTTACGATTTTTTTAAATTTTTAACCCCTTCCCATACCCCCTTACCAACCACCCACCCCCACCAAAAACTAATGGCCAGATTCTCGGGTGCCACAGTATTTTTGTGCCAAATTTGGTTAAAATCGGTTTAGCGGTTTTTGAGTTATCGTGTTACAGACGGACAGACAGACAGACACCATGAAAATATTCCCAAATAACTCATTTTGAGTGAAATTAAAAATACTTTTTTTGCCGATCTTAATAGCCTACCATACCTATTGGTATGGTCGGCTAAAAATTTTCTTCAATCATTGGACAGTCTGGATAACGTTGCCGAAGTTCTCGAAGTACTTGTAACAAATACTGTGCTTGCATTTCATCTTTGGTGAGGTAATTGTTATATTCTTCGATTAACGCAACTTCTCGTTCAGCTACTCATTCGTTACTTTTAACGTTTTAAAAAATTCAGCACATTCGATGTAACTATCATTATTAGACAAAATTTTTAAATAATTCCAATGATATTTTTGATACAAAATCATTTAAATCTTTTTGTTAAAATAATTCATGCTCATTATCGAGTACTTGATACCACTGATTTATTGTTGTAGAAGCTTGTCGAGAATCAATTTTCTCAATCATTTTTCTTTTTATATCTACAACATATCTAAACATTGGAATCAAATAGAGATAACAGCTAATTCCTCATTTAAGTACCACAAGTGGTCACTCATATAGTTACAATGACTTTTAAAACATTTACAGACTATTGGATGAACAGAAGAACAATTTAACGTTATTTTTGTTTTCATAAAAAAAATTATAATAAATCTTCAAACTATTCGATTTTTCTTTGGACGACTACCGAAAATTATTAACAATTAGGTATTGTCTAAGAAACTAAATTTAAGATAAACATGAATTTTTTGTGTGATTTGTTCCAATAAAACCATCAAATTTGCTGTAATGTACCAAAAACCTTAAAATTTGCTGTAATGCTAAAAACCTTAAGATTTGCGATAAATTGAACTTTGACCTCAAATAAAGCTTGATTTTCATGCATCCGTTATACGTTAGTACGTTGGTCCGACGGTGCTCTGATTGGTCATGGCGTTTTCGCGCCACTTTTCATCCGTAAATATTTTACATCAGCCCGTCAACGGACCCATTCATACGATAACGGACGTTTTGACACTTTTTTGATAAATTTAATCTAAGCTTACGAAAATATAAAATAACACCTACTTATATCCGATAAACGGAGGCATGAAAATGCAATAAATTAAAAAACTGTGTTATTTTCTAACCAGTCAAAGTCTTTAAATTCTACCAATAAAATTAATATCGTATCAACGTATCGCGGGACAACGGATGCATGAAAATCAAGCTTAACTCTTAAACTATTAGGTTTCTCGAAAAATCATATGAGACCTTTTTGTAGAACATTCAATTCTCTGTAAAAATGATTAAAATTCTCTTTTTTATGACACACTACATGCTAGCAATAAAATTCATAAATTGCAGAACAAAATGTTTCCATGGTATTCTTATGGAAAATAGAAAAACGTAATGTGGGTAGTCTTAATATTAATATCAAGGGGCTCAAATTTCAAGTGGTATCTTTTTACGTCAAATTGAAACTTTTGATCCTGTGTGCAAGAATTTTTTTTTAATCACCCTAATGTCAATACCTGTGATTTTTTTTAAATGTACAGGAGAGTACAGTTGAGGGTTGGAACCTTTGGTGTTACACAGCAAAATAAGAATCTGCTGATGAGCAACATCAGCAGATGATTATAAACTAACTTAGTTTATAATCATCTGCTGATGATGTAGCGTTTTATTTTTCTTTTTATAAAATTCCAAATTTTAATATTGCTGGCGCCATCTATTCGCTAGATGTTAAACTTCATTCAGTACAGGTAGCGGTTCCTTTCCATAAAAACAAATTTCATTCAGTATAGACGATAGAGTTCACTTAATTGCCTTTGGTCATATGACCTGTCAATTGGAAGACTTCCGTTTTGCGAAAAGGAGGAAGGAGGCTTTCCGAGAGATTGAGATTAGAAAAAGACGCGTGGTTCAGCGTCCGACGAATCTCAGAGAAAAAAGGGCTTTCTGAAACACTTTTTCCTAACAGTAAAGGCACGGGTATCCAAAAGTGGAGATTTGAAATCCTGTAGAATATACTGTTCAGAGCCTAGTTCGTGTTTTTTGGCCTTTTCCTGGAATAAGATCACAGTAAGTGTATCTACCATTTTGTATCGCCATGTCTAACTAAATTTTATTTCAGTTATTCCCGTTTTTATTTATTTTGATAATGTTTGATTGTGCATTACTGGTTTGGATCAGCATATAGTTTGGCTATATTTTGGAAGGTGTACAGCTGATTTTCAGACCGTAAGTTATTTTTTTGGTATTCGGTGACTGTTCTGAGAGTTTTTTTTATAGAGTAACTGGCGTATAAGAAATTGACGTATAAGTAATTGGCATATGAGTAACCACTTTTGAGACAGTATTTATGACTCTACATTTATTCTACTGATATCGAAGACTCCTGCTACTATCGAAGAGTCTACATCCACTTCCGTTAGTCTGGAGACTGCCTGCCTATCTGTTCACTACGTCATAAATTAAAAAAAAAATACAGATAAGTTCTAAGTTCAACACACAAGGTATTCCCTAAATTTTTTTTACTTTGAGATAATATTTTGAATATCTCTGTGAATTGTTGTCATTTATTCCATATATTATAGTCAAAATTTACCTTTTAGTTAACATTATAAGTCATGCTTTGTCCTTAACGGTACGTTTTACTTCAGTATGATCTTTTATGTGAGAATCGCTAACACGGATTCATTTTTGAAGGTTATTGTACACGATTTGTTTCGAAACATCATCGTATTGGTACTTACATAAATTTCACCTGTTTATATATTACGTAGTATAGTATACTGAAGAGAACTTTAACTAAATTTGAGTTTACTTAAAGCAACTAACGATTTCATTGGGATAATTGAAACTGGGTTTAAACTGATTGATAATTGTGTTCGTTTTTAAATAAATGTCAACGTAGGATAGTTATATCTGACTTTTATTCTTGATGAACATAATAGACCCTTATTGCTGTTGATTATTTTATTTTAGCTATTTCATGATCAAATTTTCTTACTGGTTTCTTACTTTACCTTTTCATACCCAAAGTAAGTGGCGCCCTTTTTACTGTCTTTGATCATTACTATTTGAATACTTAACATCAATTTTAGAATCTTTGCAGCCTATACATTATTACTTTTATTTCATTATTTAACAACATTATTAAGTCACCACAGGTCACAAGCCTTACCTACGAACCCAGCTCTCCTCTAACCCTGAGCAACGGATACCTTTTTCTTTCTGTTTGAGTGATGACAGAAAAAGTCGTCACAATGATGCTAACATGGTTAGCGAAACGCGCGTCCATTGTAAAAGTAAAAGTATTTTGGTGTATTGTGGTGATTTAGTGTTTTTATTTTGCTGTACAGGAGACATAAAAAACTTAATATTTTTGAAGTGAAACTTCTTTACCCGCGCTGGGGGGTAAAAATTCAAGGTCGTGACATACGAGCTAGTGGCAACGAAAAGTGTTAACGATCGAAAAAGTGGTAATCCAATGAGGAAGTTGAGATGGGTCTTTGGAGCGTCGTAATTCGGGCTCAATGTGAGCTAGGGGGCTTAAACTCGGAATGTAGATGGAGCTCCAAGAGCCCCATCTTTTCATTGTATTTTGACGACGTTTCGTGCATGATGAAACCCCATCATCAATGGCGAAAAAACATGTCACTGTGCACTGTGACAGTTAGTTTTGACGTAAGAAACGTCAAAAGTCGATGTCGTCCGATCGCTATCAAATTTGGCAGGTAGGCTATGTGGGCGATGGTGCACACCATGGTACAAAGAAAACAAGGTATGATCGATAGCGGCTTCAATTTCGTTCAGTTCGCGCATACCACCTGTGACGTCAGTAGGAAAATAAGGAATAAATAAAAAATAAAGAAAGTTGACAGATCTGCATTTTTGTATTTTTTAGGGTTATGGTTAAGAATTGTTTATTTTTTCTGACTTTTTAGTTCATTTAATTTAATAATTACTAAAACCAGCAGTTCCAAAAATATATTTAAAAATAAAAGACAAAAATCCAAAATATTAATTATCTATTAACATGGATTTGGACGACAATAGGTAAGAATACTAAATTTATTTCTATATTCGGTATAAAATTGTTTATTAGGTTTTTAGTTTGCGATGTTTATGGGGACAGAAATGCGGATATCTATGGAAAAGTAACAACAAGAGGAATTGTTACATCATTTAAAAAATGTTGGGAAGTTGATTGTTTCCCATCAAAAAGTAGAAAATGCCAATGAAGATGAATGTATTGTAATTGTAATAGAAGTAATTCCAAGGGTGAAATTTATTATAATTAGTGGAAGAAATTCCAAAAAGGTGAAGTTTATTATAATTAGTGACCTGTGCTTCTTTTTATATGTAGATGTTTCAGGTTTTGAGAATAAATCGGTTGAACGAAACCCAAAATTTAGAGAAAGTACTTGCATACCCAGAATATGCCCACCAAAGGTTATAGCTCAAATTTCCTTTAATGGTAGGCAATTATTCAATACTAATTAACTTTTTAAGTGACTGAAATATTAAATAGTTTACAATATGGTATATCACTGTAAAAATATATTACTTTTAGGTACAATTAGGGCCCGATACATTTCAAAAAGTAGAATATTATTTTATATTAAATGAGGTATTGTACCAACAATCAATTATTATATTTATTAATACCGGAGATTAAAAAATAACAGAATAAATAGTTCTTTTTTTTATACTACAAAAATAAACTATAGAATACAATAGTATTTAAAAAATTAAACAAAAAAGTTATGACCCGGCCGAGATTCGAACTCCGGTCTCTCGCTTCCTAGCCTGACTGTTCACCCACTGCTCCAAAGTAACTTGCTTAGCGACAGTTCAATGATGGGTAGAGGTACCCAAATGGAGTCCTCAGACGGACAGACCTAGACGATCATTTTAATACAAATTTTGTGAAAGTAAATCAAATTATTTATTAATTTTTAATTTATTACTTTTTCGACATTTCAAACTACACTTTTTCAAACATGTCCTTTAAATCATTCAATTTAGTAGCTGTTAGTAAGAAAATTCACTTCAAATATGCGCACATAGTGCACAAACAATTTTTATTCCACAATTGGTTTTTAAAATTACCATGGTCCCAAATTGGCAAAAGTTTACAAAAAAAAGTATTGAAACATTTTATACCTAAGCACGACGGTGCATTATGACGGTGCATCAGTCAACCTTAAGTATAGTATTGACACAATGTGAATCAAAACCAGCAAATAATTGCTTCCATCATAATTTATATCTTAACATATTTTTATTAAAACTAAAACGTCATTGGTAAATTGGAATGTATATGTTAGTTCCTTAGTACTTTTATTCAAAGTTTTAGCATTAGGTATTCGTAGAATATCGAATACGTAAACAAACCTATAACGCCCATGAACATTCTGATCAATATTACATGGCATTGTGATTTATAATCCTTTCCAACAAAATTTTCCGGTAAACAAGTCGTAGCAAAATCTTGGCAACATAAAGCATAGGATGACAGGGATATATCGATTTTTTGGTAATTCCCTGTAGCAATAAAATTTAATAATTTGGTTGCTAACTTTTTGGTATTAAAGTAAAGCATTTTTTAAGTTAACGTCTCCTTTTTGCTATTAAGGCTAATCCTATGGAGCCTATACTTTGTTTACGCGGATTTCTGAACTGCATTGCGGTCCTCGGCCATGTCAATATCGGCCTACCGACTTGACAAGTATCTAAATCGATTCGTACTCACGAGATATCCGATCTCATGTTATTGAACAACCTCACGACAGAGCTTCCAGACTGTCACCCGTCCATCCACTTTCATCATCTAATGTTGGTTAACTTCGGTGACCTATCGGGAATCTGTCGTATTCAAGACGTTTCAAAACAAATGCGACAAGTATACTTATTTTTCCATCTGTAACTCAACTCCCAAAGTACAGTATATTTAGATTTATTTTACCTACTGTAATTTCGTCACAAAACTTAGTTATTACTAGCTGATCCGGCAAATGTTGTTTTGCCATAAAAATTAAATATTTTTTATGGAACAACAGTCATTTTTATTCACGGCGCGGCGTTAAAATTATTGAATTACTAATATCGCTAATAAAAAATAGGGGTTGATAATACACGGGTGAAAATTTAGCGTTCGGTATTTTTAATGCCATATCATAAAAAACAAAAAAAAATTGTCCAAAAAATAAAAAAGGGGTAACAACCTATTCTCAGACCTACTGAATATGCATGTAAAATTTCTCCAAAATCGATTAAGCCGTTTCGGAGGGGTGTGGTAACTAAAACTGTGACACGAGAAGTAGATGTAAGAAAACATTTATTTACATCTAATATATAAAATATAAAGAAATTTATTTTAGAAAAATATCTAGTGGTTGTAGCCACCAAGGAATTACCATATCTAACTCCAAATCAGTAACACCCTGTATAAACGAAAAAAAAACATAAGTAAAAATACTTGCACAAAATTGTTCATAAGATCTTCATAATTTTTAGTAACATGACATATGTTTCTTTGAAAAAAAAAAACAATAAAAATAGTCACAAGAAAGGCCTACAGAAGACTGTTTTTATTTAAAATAATATTATAATTTCGTCAATATAAGAATAAAGTTAAGAGAATTATTCATTATCAGGAATATTTGATGGTATGCTATACAAGGTGAGTTTAAGTTTCATAAGTATATTTTCAGGGCTGGTAGATCTCGATATAAGAAACACGTTTTCTCTTTACCCTTTTTCAAATAAATCTAAAATAACCGAGTTATTAAAAAAATGATTTTTTGCTCAAATTTGGAAATTTTGAGAACCACTGCATCTGTTCTGGGTTTTCTTTCTTGTAAATTTAATCTACTACCCACATTGACATATTATCAAGAAATTATGTAAAACTAAAACAATTTCCAAAAAATATTTCAAATTTCAAAAAAAATGTTTCGCGAAAAAACCTCATAGACGTGTTTCTGGGATCGAAATAATAGACGAAGAGAGCTGGCTACATAAAAAACCTTATCATAGTTACATGGCCAATTTTTTTTGTGAAGTATCCTTTTGTGTTGCCATTATGAAAGTCATGTCTGCCAGCGCGATCCCGGGGCTTAAAGCGGGGGCGGCCAATCGAAAGGATGAAATTTTGACACTAAAAATATTATAAGGTACATGAGTTATAATTACCA
Organism: Sitophilus oryzae; assembly: GCF_002938485.1. Lineage (NCBI taxonomy): Eukaryota > Metazoa > Arthropoda > Insecta > Coleoptera > Curculionidae > Sitophilus > Sitophilus oryzae. The sequence continues at coordinate 3,666,208 of NW_022146055.1, read as the reverse complement.
AATAGCTTTTATTTATTATTAGGAAACGTGAAAAATTGTTGGCAGACATTTTTCTCGTGGCTAAAATGCCGGCAGCCAACACGAAAGGCATGAAATTTTTTCCAAAGGCCATAATTTTTAAAACAAATTAAGGCATACATGCATGCCAATTGTTGGAATGTCATATTTATTTATTTTAAAAGCCGTATACAAAAGGGCAGACAAAAAGATCGTGGCTAAACCAGCGACGGATAATTATCAAAAGCGCGATATTACTCTAGCGCAGATTCACCCTGTAGAGAGTAATATCGCAATTTTGATAACTGTCTGTCGCTGATTTAGTCACGATCTTTTCGTCTGCCCTTTTGTATACGGCTTTTAAAATAAATAAATATAACATGCCACCAATCGGCATGAATGTATGCCATAATTCTTTATTTAAAAAAATATAGCCTCCGGAAAAAAATTCATGCCTCTTTCGTGTTGTCTGCCGACATTTTAGCCACGAGAAAAATGTCTGCCAACAATTTTTCACGTTTCTTAATAATAAATAAAATCTATTTGGTAATTATAACTCGCGTACCTTATAATATTTTTAGTGTCAAAATTTTACCCTTTCGATTGCCCCCCCCCCCTTTAAACCCCGGGATCGCGCTGGCAGACATGACAATTTCATAACGGCAACACAAAAGGATTCTTCACAACAATAATTATCCATGTAAAGATGATAAGGTTTTTTATGTAGCCAGCTCTTAGACTAATGGATGGACCCCTAAAAATATTTGCACTTATTCAAGGCTCACTCTGTATATTTAAAACAATACCTTTATACCACACAAATACAAATAATCCAATAATTTTCAATATTGTTATTTTCCACAAATGCTGCCAAGAAACTATAGCATTTGTACTTAATCCCGGGATTAGCTAGGTGCACCGTTAAATTATTCCAACGATATTACTCATCTTAATCTGGCTTAAGGAAGCACCTGAGCTCCCTCTATTAGTATAAACTTCAAATTCCTCTTAAGATACAATTAGTAATAGGTTGTTTCTCAACTAATCAATCATCTTATTAAAAGCCTCCATATAATTAACTTCTTAGACGAAATTAATATCTTAGAACAACCTATTACCTTATAAAATAAGTTGTATCCATTGAGTAATCCAAGTGGATTGAAAAAGTTTTGAAAACGTACTTTCGCTTTAATATTTTAAATTTCAATCTAGAGTCCGATGGCTGTATCAAAGACACTAATTTTTAATCAAGGGGCCTTGAAAAAATAGTTTTGATCGTCTAATGTTTTTCGTGTCTTGTCCTGGCCGGTTAAAAAATGCGCAAATCGTATTTTTAATCATATCTCAATTTTTGGTGGTTCATTAGCATATTTAAAAAAAAACATTTTTTTACTAATAATTTGGTACAACACATTTGGTATTTCGAGTCAAGTTGTCGTTATGAACCGATTGTTACAATTTAAAATATACCATGTGCGAAAATGTCAAAAGTTGACATATAATATGTCATTCTATTCAGAGTGTCATTTTCTACCGAATAAAGTAGAAATATACAGAGGGTGCCGTTTAAAAATCAGAAGTTGTAGTCATTTCCGGTGAAACAGGAAGTGACCAAAAATAATTGAATACGTCAATCAATCTTAAATTATGTCATATTATACTAACATACCAAATCTCTCTTTTTTTGTCTGAAAAAAAAATAAAAAAGTTATGAGTCACTTTTGAGACGCACCCGGTATATTATGCAAGGAACGGCGGCGGCGCCGGCGGTCCCAATTTTGTATTCAGTTAACCGTAGGTTTGTTCCAACCCGCCACAGAACCGTCACCGAACGATCACGCTCGTGCGCTGTAATTCAAATGTGTTCCAACCGAGATTTGACATTTATCGGACGATCCTATTTGCGTACGAACCTACCTTGGGATCGTTTAGTTACGATTTTAGAACGGTAATTTCGGTATATGGTCCAAACTGTTTGGGTTGACTTGCGCATTAAAGCATATTGTCAGGGATTATCGATTTTTAACAGCTGATTCATCTCCGGGCGGCGCCGGCGTCCGGCTAATGCTTCTGTCTTGTTTTTTTACGAATTCGAAGAATAAATCGTTCGGAAATTTTAAATTGTACACTTTCATAATTATCTATAGATAATAATTAAGGATGAGTGACGATGATATGACTGATTTCTTTGCCTCCACTTCAGATAGTGACAATTCGGAGTTGCTGCCTAGTGAAAGGGTGAAAAATTAACAATATTTAGGTAAGCTTTAATCGTATTTTCTTGGTTCCTCAAACAAAAACAAAAAACCGATCGATACACGCACGCTTGACACTTTTGACTATCTCGAAAACAATCCACAAAGTGTTCCAACGTTGATAATTTTTGCACCGTCACGAAACTATTCGAAGTCCGCGCATGCTAACAAAGTGCAAGAAAACCGATTCGAGTACGATTTCGAAACGATCCCTAAATGCTGGTTGGAACAAACCTCGTGTCAATTAGGGTATCGTATGAAAGAGTTTCATTGGCACAGGCCTTAAACAGATTTTTCACTATTTTTATGATGTATAGTTTTCGATTTATGACTAAGAATGAAAAAAATCTATTGTACGTTCAACTTGTCCATTTTTTGTGTTATTTATTTTATAAATGCTTTTATGCATAAAAGCACTGCCCTCCTTGTTAAATTATTATCCAGATAGTCATAATAATAAACACCCACTCGCAATAAAAAGCTTTTGCAATTACTGCCTAAACGTGATCGGGATTTGCATAAGTGGCATTCTTCCCCTTTTAAATCCCATTTGTACTTTTTAAGCCCTATCTTTATCTGTTTAAGCAATTGAGTTTTATAGTCATATTAACCCATAATCCCGATGTAATCCCTATGCATTTAGGGATGGGCAGTAGGAATCGATGTTTTTAAACGTAGTCACTGATATTATGTGCCATCATAATATTCTGTAAAATCTACAGAACTGTGGAAGTCGCCACAAAATAAAATAAATATACCAATTAACTACAAAAGAATTTTTCAAAGTTATAGAGTTATTATTTTGTTCTTTTATTTCTTTCGCATTAGTAGAGAAGGTTTTATCAACATTTGCTTTATTCAACCTGTGTCTGTGAATACGGTTACTAGGTTATATTATACAGGGTGTCCCAGAAATAAGTGCAAGTGTTTTAAGGGGTGGTAGATCTCGATAAAAGACCATATTTTTTCTTTATCGTTTTTCAAATAAGTGCAAAATAACATAGTTATTTTACTTTGAAAATTTCTAAAAAATGATTTTTTGTTAAAATTTTGAGAACTACTGGATCTTTTCCGGATTTTCTTTCTTGTAAATTTAATCAAATGCCTATCTATGTTGCCATAGTATCAAGAAATTATTTTTTTTAATTAAAAGCTAAAAAAATTTCCAAAAATTTTTTCCAAAAATTTCGATTTTTTTTATTTTTTTTCGCGAAAAAAACCTCATAGGCGTGTTTCTGGGGTTGAACTATACTAACAGTTAAAATACTTGCACTTATTTCTGGGACACCCTGTATATTACTGAGAACTGTGAACACGGTTATTAGGTTAGTATAGTAGAAAAAGAAAAGAATTTTTTTTTTAATTAAAAGCTAAAAAATTTCCAAAAATTTTTTCCAAAAATTTCGAATTTTTTTATTTTTTTTCGCGAAAAAAACCTCATAAGCGTGTTTCTGGGGTTGAACTATACTAACAGTTAAAATACTTGCACTTATTTCTGGGACACCCTGTATATTACTGGGAACTGTGAACACGGTTATTAGGTTAGTATAGTAGAAAAATTATGAAATATGAAAGTAGTTTCGAAAAATTTAATAATATACCTGGTGTTCCCTTTAAAGTAACAAAGATGCTACCACTTTTACTATAAAACGGCAACAATTTACTGCTGAAAATAATTTAGACAGATGAAGCAGGTGCCTTTAAGCAAAAATCCAAATTTAAAAAAAAATCCTATCACCGGTTCTCCATAAAGGTCTAACTAATGGCCTTGAATCACCATGTATAAATGTCAGCTTTCATGTGTTTTTCATTTTTAATATCATCTGCTAATGGTAGAATCAGAACTACAATTTTAGTACCATCTGGCTACTCTTTTAGTATCATGATGCTAACATGATTAGAAAAATTCGCTTCTAGAATCCAAAGTAAAATATTTTGGTATATTGTGCTGAATTAGTGTTTAATTCTGTTGCTGACACGCCAAAGAATCCATACACAGCTCCATTTTTTATGGATTTGACTAATATTATTGATTCTATCGATACTTCCGTAACAAGTCGATGAAACTGCTCATCTCTAACTGCATCTGGTGTAACAGCATCGCCCTGATAAAGGCGAATATCCGGCGCATATCGCCTTCCCCGCCAGAATTTAATTCTGGTAATGGCGTTTCCTATTTCGGAGCCCGCAGACCGTAACCCTAGAGCCCCTTTTTTAAAAGTCCGTCTTATGTTCCCTCTTCATCCCCCTTCCATTGGGCTTTTAGTTTTAAGGTCATACCCATGTAAACATTTCACTATCTATGCTCAAAGAGTACGGTGTTTTTATAATTATTACTTATACCTAGTAAAAAACGCAATGATTACTTTAAATATATAGATCATACCAATAAACTTTCAGTCACGTGATTAAGCTTAACCGGCACACCGTTGTCCATTTTTACATATTTTCTTTTAATCAAAATATTGTAGGAAACAAAAATAAAGTAATTATAAATATATAAACAGTTATTATTTACACGAACAAAACTCACCTTCTTAACAGCACTTAAGGAATATAAAGGGCCATTACCCGTTCAAAATATTCTAATAAGGTTGCGGTGAGTTTTTTGCAACGGCTATTAAGCTTAAACTTATCTTGTACACTTCGCAGTCTTCGCACTAAAAGATGTTCTAAAAAGAACAATGTTCGACTGCAAGGCCTGCCTTTATTTTTTTAAGCTTAAAGTATCACAACACAATTCATTGAAACCAAAAACTCGTAATACAAAACTAAAGTGTCAAAACAAATGACAATGTCAGGAAATAAATAAATAAATATAGTAACTTGACAGTTTTTACAGCAGAGCTACCACTTGAATCCCCAGCGGGAATTTTAAATTCCAGTTAGTCAGCCCGGCGCCGAAAATGTCCATGGTTAGCAACAATAACTTTAAAAATCGCGCCCTCGATTACGTAACTAAAAGTTTAATTGATATCGTTTATAGGTAAATATGAAAGCTCCCAGTGCTCTACAATATTATAAATTAATGTTTTATGTTTCTTCCTCTATTTATATACAGGGTGGTCCGAACTGTATTCCGGAAACTTCGGCAGCATATTCTGCAGATAAAAATAAGTAAAAAAGTTCATATAAATATATGTCCTAAAATGCTTAGTTTCGGAGATACATAGTGTTGAAGTTTCATTTTTATTTTGATTTTTTTTTCAAATAATTTCTGAAGTAACGTCAATATTTGGATGAAAATTGGTGTCTGGGAGTTTTTTGACATGAGAAATTTGATTTTGATGTCAATATAACTCCTAGTAGTAGAGGGCGCCACCTACATATTTTTTAACTGGTTTGAAGAATAAGAACTTTTCGTCTGTACCTGTATAAAACTACTGAGTAAAAAAATATACATTTTTTTATGTAAAAAAGGTCTCTTGGGAAAAATCGCTACGAGTAATGGTTCTCGAGATATTTGGAATCGAAATTATCCATACCTGTCACAATTGACATAAATTAAACATGTTGACTAAATAGTTATTAGACTGAAATCATAAATTTGAAATGTTTTTGTGCCAAAAGTTCAACAGAAACTGTTTTACCATCATTTTTTGCAGAAAAATTTATGATTAATTAAAAAAAAAATTTCACAAATTTATTATTTCAGTGAAATAACTATCTACTTAACGTGTTGATTTTTCGTCAATAATGACATGTATTGACTGTTTCCATTCTAAATATCTTAAGAACGGTTGTTCGTAGCGATTTTTATAAAGATATATTTTTTAAGTAAAAAGTCACAGAGATGTATATTCTTTCACTTGGTAGTTTTATACAGGTACGGACAAAAAGTTATTACGCTTCAAAACAGTTAAAACACATGTAGGTGGCGCCCTCTACTAGTAGGAGTCATATTGACATCAAAATCAAATTTCTCATGTCAAAAAACTCCCAAACCCCAATTTTCCTCCAAATACTGACGTTATTTCAGAAATGATTTAGAAAAAATCGAAATAAAAATGAAACTTCTACACCCTGTATCTCCGAAACTAAGCATTTTAGGACATACATTTATAAAAACTTTTTTACTTAGTTTTATCTGCAGAATATGCTGCCGAAGTTTCCGGAATACAATTCGGACCACCCTGTATTATAATTTTTGTTATCTTTAACCTACCTTTTATTGGTTGGAAGACTCATTTCAACATGATCAGTGTATACCAAACTAGTACTATATGATAAAAAAAAAAACGACGTAAAAGACAGCTGGGGAATGAAAATCGATGATAATTTTGGCGATGTCAAGCCCTACACGTCATTACTTCGCCCGTACTCTTCTTCATTATTTAATGTCGTTTACTTCCAGTTGGATTTAATAAGGTTCTAATTTATTTTTATGTCGAGTAAAAATGATTTTTAATGGCGTACTTTAAAATTCGAGAAAAAAAATAATAAAAAAGAAATAAAATTTTTGGTAAGTGATGTCTAGAGATTGACCTCGCGAAAATTAATATCGACTGTCGATCCCCAGCGGTCTTTGAAGCCGTTTTTTTTTCGATCATACCAGGTAATCGGAATCCAACGAACTAGGATTTGTTTAAAAGAGTATTACTTACTATATAGTATACCCTATAAACAATAATAACAGCATTCATTTGACAGTAGATACTAGGAGACGGTGTCTGTAACAAATATTGTGCGTTTTTTTTCAAAAATTTAAATGCAATAGTATGTGTAATTTTAGCGGATAGTAAAGAAGAATGAAAGCTTAAAAAGTCTAGTCTCCTCCTTGCGTCTACTGTTAAACGCTTATTATTGTTATTTATACAGGGTGGCCCATCGAAAACGTTCCGCCAGGCATAACGGCCAGAGTATTTTTTTATTCAAAAAATCCAAAAACACGTCAATTTTGTTTGTGGGGGGGGGGACAACTTTTGCCCCAAAAATGATTGCAAAATCTTCAACCCTCTAAGCGGGGGTGTCATCCCCCAACTTTTTTCAAATGGGAAGGGGGTCAAGTGGCGCCGCAATGAAAAGAGCTTCCTATTCTCTATATTTCCCCGCTTCGTTTTTGAAAATCGGTCAAGTCATTGAGAAAATATGAAGGATTGAAATTTGAAAAGTTTATTTAAACATTTAAAAGAATAAATGATACGAATAAGTTCCTTCGACCAATTTGCTGTTTTTCTTATTATTTCTAGATGCTTACGCATTTTTTCACTTGCCACAAGGTTAAACAGTCAGGTGCGGTAGTTGCTAGATAGCTGTTCTGTGACTTGTGCGTTGAAGTTCTTCTCAATGTCGTTAAACTGACCCACAATAGAATTTCCAAAAATACCAGCCCACACGTTCAATTTCTGAGGGTATAGTGTGTGCACCTCGTGAAAAACCCTGGGGTTGTCCTCAGCCCAGTACCGACGGTTGTGCCGATTAACTACACCGTTCAAAAAGAAACTCATCCGGAAAACACACATTAAATAGGAAATTATTATCATTCGCCACTCGTTCACTCATAGTTTCACAAAATTGCAAGCGACGATCAAAATCGTCTTCGTTAAGTTCTTATACCAACTGAATTTTGTACGGGTGGAACTTGTGTTTTTTTAATATCCTTTGGACACTTGTACGATTCACGCCGGTCTCATTGGCTAATTTTCTTGTACTCAGCGTACTATCCATGGCAACTTGGCTCAGTAAGGATACCTCCATACCTCCATTTACTACAGGATTTTCCCTTTTTGCCTCTTTTTATTCATAACGGAACCAGTTTCGCGAAATTTTGCTACTAATTCGCGAACAATTTTGCCATAAAAGTGTTTGTCAGGATAGCATTCATTGAATATGTGCGCAACCCAATACATTCATTATTTTTAAAATAAAGTTCAATTATTTCCACTTTTTCTGCAAGTGAGTACACCATAATTGTTAAAAAGTTTAACGATTAACGATATTGAGAAGAACTTCAACGCACAAGTCACAGAACAGCTATGTAGCAACTACCGCACCTGACTGTTCAACCTTGTGGCAAGTGAAAAAATGCGTAAATATCTAGAAATAATAAGAAAAAACAAGAAATTGGTCGAAGGAACTTATCTTTATCATTTACTCTGATAAATGTTTAAATAAACTTTTCAAATTTCAATCCTTCATATTTTCTCAATGACTCGACCGATTTTCAAAAACAAAGCGGGGAAATATAGAGAATAGAAAGCTCTTTTCATTACAGCGCCATTTGATCCCCTTCCCATTTGAAAAAAGGTGGGGGATGACACCCCCGCTTAGAGGGTTGAAGATTTTGCAATCATTTTTGGGGCAAAAGTTGTCCCCCTCACAAACAAAATTAACGTCTTTTTGAATTTTCTGAAAAAAAAATTAGTGTGGCCGTTATGCCTTGCGGAACGATTTCGATGGGCCACCCTGTATAGTGTAACGCACAGTAAGGAACGCTCCTTTAAATAAGCTCCAGCTTGCTAGATTTCGATTAGCCAGTCAGGAGTTATTAACATTAATAATAAAATAAAAAAAAATAGATCTATAAACTTTCCCCACCTCTACACACCGGTACATACAATTCTAATCGTGTGAAATTCTACATATGTTACACAGATAACGGTGTAGTGTACTTACAGTTCATTTTAAAGAAGAAGATTTAGATTATCTGCAATTTCCCTGTATTACCATACCTGAAACAAATAAAAAGTCCTGTATTATTAAAAGAAAACCACTTCAAAAGGTTTTATTATCTGATTCACACAATAAATTCTTGGAAACAAATCAAAATCTTCCACATTGTATTTTACACGACAACTAACCATTTTTCTACGTTCCATTTAATCCGAGATTTCTAGTTTCCTCTACCTGGAAAATAGACTTTGAAATATGCATTTCTGGCCTGCTCTAGTCGATTTAAATAAATTTTTGCGGCGGGTAACAAAGAGTAAAGATAAATGTATACACGCCACTAGGCCACAGCGGTTATTATAAATCGTTTTAATATTCAGAAACAGAGAAAATGTATTTTTATCTTTCTAGATTAATTACACAGAGAAATAACAAATATGTTTATGACTCCACGGTAAGGTGAGAATTATAATATATGTTAATAATCAACTTATTTATATAAAAAATTTAACAAAAAGTCTAGAAAAATTGTACAAAAATATGTTTTTCTTCAAAAAATGCATGCATTTTCATTGCAATTTTGCATCAAAATACAAAAATGCAATGAACGTCAAAAGTCGATATCATCCTATTGCGACCAAATTTGCAGGGTAACGAATGTGAGCGACGCTGCACACGGTCCAACCCTACCATAGATAAAAGACTTATACTATTAAATAGATAGACAACTTATAATACATTTCAATTTTATTATACAAGGGCGCCTCTGGTAGACGGAGGAAGAAATACTAATGGAAGAGAGGGGTGCGGGGAAGGGGGGTTGTTTTAGTTAATTTAAAATAAATTTAGACATACATGTAAGAACACTTTGTGTGCTTTTAATTAGGTCGAACATATTATAAACGATAAATCAACTGAATTAAAATCATACAAAGTGTTCTTATATGTCGGATATTAATTAAAAAATATATTAAAAATACTAGAAATAGTATATATTAAGTTGTTACAGTTATAAATTAATCTTTGGCGGTTTTCAGCAAATAGCAGGCAGTTTTACATAATTTTCCTATCTTTGAAGTGAATTGGAAACGGCTAGATATATAATTTTGGTGTAGGCAAGATTCCCAGTTTGTTTCCGTTTGGGACCTGAAATAATAAAAACAAATTAAATCAGATGTAATCATCTGCTGATCATGCTGATATAAAACGCGCGTCCTTAATTCCTTACATGCACCGTAAAAAAATTAAATAACTGCTCTGCAAGTAGCATTTATTAGCAGTACTAATTTAAAAAATCTATAACTGTAAGTAGATATGTTTAATTTACTTACCATTGTATCCTTCGGAAACCAGGTGTACAACATTTAAACTCCACGATAAAAAATAATTAAGAGTTATTACAAAACACAAATTGTCCCACCATTTTTAAAAAACATTGTCTAAAACAGAATACTGGCAAAAAATCTGAAGGAATTTAATTTTACAATAATTCGACAAATCAAAACGAAATCAAACCGTAAAATCACAACAAAAGCGTCTCTGAGTGACAGTTAAAAATCAAATTTTATTATTGTCAGATATTGACATTTGCATTGTTGATATTGACAGTTTTAATATTTTGCGCCTCAGCATCTTGGAGGAAAAACTATTTTTAATGAACTGTCATTTCCATTTAAGTTTCCCAGCCATTAACCCTACAAAATTGGATACGACGTTTCGTTTACATCTTCATCAAGGTGGGACTAACAATTTGATATTGAAGAAAAACGGGACGATTTTGGCATAATTGGGGAGGAGCTACAGGATGACGCATTCGACGTTTCGAACCGATGGCGATGCCTCTAAATGGACGAAATCATTAGGATTTTTTTTAATTATGGGTCTATTGGAACCACGTGGATAGAGTCCCGAATGGAGTCCTCAGACGGACAGAAAGACAAGCAGATGTAATCAAGAAGAAGTTTCACTTAAAATGATGTAATCGAGAATGTTTTACTTAAAATATATGCACATAGTGCCCACCACAGACATCTAAATAAAGGGAGACAACAATTTACATTTTATCGCGATCACGAACCGTGTTCCGCAAAAATCGATGATGATAGATTTACGCAGTATGTGATAGAATACGGTTCGAGTTCCAAATGTTATTATTGTTATTATTGTTTTTGGGGTACCTATAGAAACGTTAAACCCCTTTCAGATTATACCCCTTTCAAATTATTTTTAGTTTTCTAATTAAATTATATTGGGGAAATTACAATGACAACTAGCGGCATCGCTGCGGATTCATCTTTACTACGAAATTGACGAAATTTGTTAGAATTACGCTGACATTTGACGTTTTCATTTGTTTTCATTCAACTTATATTGGACAGCGCGCGGTTGTGAGTTTTCTGCGGTAGTTGAAAATTTTTGTAGCTTTTGAAGAACTTTCTAATAATTATTAGTGTTTATTGTAAAGCAAACTATTTAAAATAGTTTTTAACTATCTACGATGGTTCGCCAGTGCATAGTTTGTAAAAAGGTGGACTATTCTAACCCGGGAATTGATATTTCGTCGGTAAGTGGCATTACGTTTTTTTTACTTTTAGCCATGCTTACAGTAGCGTATTTAGATACTTTTAGTTATAAGTAGAATTATATAGTAATAGGTATAAATTACGAAAATACGTATATTTTCTTATTTGTTGGCGCTTTCGAATTTGATCGAAATACCGGTTCCCATTAGAACACCCAAGTTAAGCGACGGTAAGGCGATACTAGTGGATGGACGCACTGAAAAAGATATTGTTCATAATATTAATGAACATTGATTATTAACTGTTGTTTCATTGGGACAATTATTTTTTTCATTAATATAATGATTTGTTAATCATAGATCGATGTCCGATTTATTAATACTATGAATCTAATTTCATCAATATACTGAAAATCTGGTTATTAAATTAATGTAAGATTTTCATTAATATAATAAACGCGTTCATTGTCCCAATGAACGCGTTCTTTATTTTAGTGCTGAAACTTTAATAAACACATAATATTCATTATATTAATATACTAAATGATTGATTAATGAGTTGTACATTGTGACAATGAACAATGTTATTAATACAACGAACACACTACATTATATTAATGTACGCGGTTATTAATATCATGAATAAAATATTAGGGCTTAAATGTCCGCCATGTTGATCGGTTACTTTGGCACTTTAATAACGTCTGTGTGGTTGAGTTATTCAGTGAGGCTTTAGTTTCATTAGAGCGGTAACTGTTCTCTTCAATATTTTAAATATTTTTAATAAAAGTCCTATCGTATTGTAGTTAATTTGTTGTGTTGTCAAATCAAATTCCGCTGTGTGAGATCTCTCGTGTGGGTATTCGTTAAAACAGCGGTTTCCAAATATGTTTCAGAAGATAAAAAACAAAAAGAAGAAAAACATAGTAACAAGTCGAGACATGGAACTGATTATGGTAAATTCGAATGTTCTTTTAATATTTGGCATTTTAATTATTTTGATATACGTCTTTTAGAACCGGAAGAAGATGTTGAGACCTGCCTTCAAGCCCTCAAATTCGACAATTTAACATCGGACCCACTTGATGCGACTTGGAAAGCCTGTTGCAAATTCGTCTAGACGTTAACAAGTCTAACGATACAGCTAATATAATGAAGAAATGGTCTTTTTATAGAAATCCTTCAGGATATCGACTGGTAAATTAATTTGCTTATTATAATTTACCCTAAAATTAATAATAACATTACTATTCTCTTCGTCGATTCGATTTTTTTTTAATTTTTAATTAAGTTTAGTAAATAAGTAATTGAGTTTAATAAATTATTATTAGATTATTGCACTTATTTTTTATTAATAATCCCCAATGGAAAAATTTACTGTGCTCGTAAGTAAGTCGGCACTATTAGTAATTTTGTTACCTTTGTAGCTAAGGGCTTGTTCAAATGGAAATCTATTTATAGTAGAATTATTTCAGGTAGTTGGCTGGGAAATGACTATCAATGACATTTCATATCAATGACAGCAATCTTCATCATCGATTATACGGTGTAACAAGAGTTACTAATAGTGTCGACTTTTAAATGTATAACTAAATAGGTTATGAAATTATTACATTGTATTAATGATAACGGTTCATTAATATAAGGAGTTAGGTACATTATATTAATGAAATCTGTTCACTGTACCAATGAATGTGTTCTTCAAATTAATGAACACTGTTCATTGATTTAATGAACTGAAAGTTTATAGAGTTAATGAATTACTTTTCATTGTGCCAATGAAATCGTTCAGCGGCTCAAAATTAATGATTTAATTCATTATATTAATGAACTTTTTCATTATATTTATGTCGACTTTTGGTTCAGTGCGGGTGACCGGTTCGAAACTCTGTATCGTGCTGTTGTCCAAAAAGAGGCAAAAGTGTAAAATCTATTGACACACACTGCTCATTCACGCCAGTTCGAGGCCGGATGAGATCGGATATCTCGTGAGTAAGAGTCGATTTAGACACTTGTCAAGTCGGTAGGCCATTGACCATGATATGACCGAGGACCGCGGTTCGGGTTCCGCGTATACAAAGTAGGCCCCGGCCAGATTAGCCCTGGCAGCAAAAAGGAGACGATAACTGAAAACTTTACTTTTCAACCTTGTTGTCATATTTATGTACCCATATCTTTTTAACTCTCATAAAAGTGTCAAACCATGTATAATTCTAAAAAACTGAGTTTTATGAATGGAGTGTTCTGTCTACCCATTTAGGTGTCTTTGGTACACACCCAACTTTTTTTTCAAGAAATGAACCCGTCACGAAGGTACAAACATTATTTATTATTTAAATTTTAGTATTTCTCCATTATATTTTTCTGGATACTTTTTCCATTACTAATTTTATTTATTACTATTACCATAATTTTCTAATATCATTTATTCCATCTGAACTGATTTAATACATTGCCCATTAGACAGAACCCCACGCCACTCTTATCTCTTATCGGCACCCCCCATCGACCCTTTTACGAAAAATAATGGAATTGTCACGTACAAGAAACTATATATGAACAAAACCAATCAAATCTCTGACACTAATAAAACTTTCCCCTCATCGATGGCATCCATTGCGAGCAGCCGTCCAAGTGGAGCGGAAGAAAAAGCGGGGTGGGCTGAAGAAATCAGTGGCGGATATTGATGTTTTTCTTAGATTTTTTTGTTTTGTTAAAAATCCCGAATCTGTGCTGTTACCAATAAATTGACAGCGTCAGATTTGGCTTGAAAAATCTCTTCTATTTTTAGCTCATCAATTGTATAAAAGATGTTTTTGATAGAGCGTCATTACTTTTGTCAGATTAAAAATAAAATAGAAAATTTTACCAGCAGCAAAACTAAATTGATATAATATTAAGTAAGAACGAAAATAAAGTAAACAAATTTGTTCCCTGATAGTAGAAATGAGTAAGAGAGGGGGGGGTTATCACTGCAAGATCTATTGTATCCCCTTTTTTTGAATAATTAATTATAGCTCATCATACAGTCTATAACTCATCATACATGGGGATCTTCTTGTAGTAGGTGGGACAGGGTATTTCCCATACTTGTCTGACAACAGATGTTCATCCTCTAGAGTGGGTATACACCCTTCCACGGTTGAGGTTAAGCCCTCCGTGCCCTTCACAGCGGAGGAGCTTGTCTCTCAGGCTGAGGTACCCGTGAAGTTGAGGCTGGAAGATCTGTCTCCATTTTCTCCACCTCTTTAACTTGGTCTCTCCTTAGACCTAATACCGGTGTTATCACGAATCTATAATAGAAGATATATCCTTCTTTCTCTATTGACTCCTTGGATTTGAAGCCAATTACACGGCATTCTATTAGGAGGTGGTACACTGTTAATTGGTTGCCACAATGAGAGCAGTTAGGCGGGGGGTCACCTTTTAGAAAGAAAGAATGGGAGAAATAGCAGTGACCCAACCTGAGCCGATTCAAAATGACTTCCTCACTTCTGGAAAGTGACTTGAATCTCCTGTCACTTCCCACTCTGCCTGGATACCACTTTTTATTGTGAACATATGTAGAAATTTAAGTTCAGAGATAGAAAATGCAAGTGGTATAAAATCTCCATCATTTGCCGCAGTCTTAGCAATCTTATCAGCATCTTCATTACCTCTTATATCTACATGGCTAGGAATCCATACTAGATCCACAGTTGAGACTTTAGATATTGAAGAGTCGATATTGATGCAAGTCGTACCGATTTAACGGCTAGAGGATGTTTTAGTGATAATTCGTTTAGGCATTGTAATGCATTTATTGAATCTGAACATATCACCCATTTGGAAGGAGGTAGGTTGGAGATTATTCTTAGTAATTCCTTAATAGCAAACAATTTGTTAGAAAGGATGCCGGTAGTAGGAAGTAAGCGATAGACATATTATATGTAATACGGCGCATCCTGCTGCATGGGATAATTTGGAACCGTCCGTGTATATTATATTATCTAGAGATAGATCTTGAATAATACCGTAAAATGACGCTTTTATTAAAGATGGAGGGGTGCTTTTTTTGTCTAGTTTCATGAGTGTATTATTCATTGATGGGGCAATTAATTCCCAGGGAGAAGTGGTGACATTTCGAAGTGGCATGCATTCAGGAATAGTGATGTTGTGATCTTTGCAAAAATTGGAAAAAATTTCCCCTGGACTATCGGATCTAGAAACAAGTATAATATATATATATATATATATATATATATATATATATATATATATATATATATATATATATATATATATATATATATATATATATATATATATATATATATATATATATATATATATATATATATATATATATATATATATATATATATATATATATATATATATATATATATATATATATATATATATATATATATATATATATATATATATATATATATATATATATATATATATATATATATATATATATATATATATATATATATATATATATATTATACTTGTTTCTAGATCCGATAGTCCAGGGGAAATTTTTTCCAATTTTTGCAAAGATCACAACATCACTATTCCTGAATGCATGCCACTTTTTACTTATGTTAAATTATATATATTTAATTATCTTTGAAATAGCGATATTTATAGCTCCCGAGATATTAATTTTGTTGTTATTGTGCTTCGGCTAATGAAATCAATTCTACTTCACTGCTTCATTCACCCCTTAAAATTCTCTATTATGCCTCCCCATTTTTTCTTATTGAGAGCCGAATAGCGCCATCTGATAGAGATCAATAAATCAATTTATCAGATAAGAAAAATTATGTTTGGATGTAAGAGAATTGGAAAAAGATTCTATCTATATCTTGTAATGCCCTAAAGAAACCTAACGATATACTTTAACTAATTTATTTTATAGGCCCCTTGTACAATCATTAGATTGCGAATATGATTGTTGATAAGATAGTATAATATGTATAATCAGTGAGAGTTGTATCTGTCATTTTAATTAGCAGGCAAATTATATTTCCTGTAATTTTTTGGATGTTATTATTTACATCAACAACATTCACCTCTTTTACAGCACTTAAGGGACATAAAGGGCCATTACTACCGCTTTTCCGTTCAAAATATTCTAATAATGTTGCGATGAGTTTTTTGCAACGGCTATTAAGTTACCTTGTACCACTTCGCACGAGTGAGCAAAGAGATTCTAAAAAGAACAATGTTCGCCTGCAAGGTGCGCTAGTAAAAAAAATAAGCTTAAAGTATCACAATACAATTCATTTAAACAAAAAACTCCTAATACAAAACTAAAGTGTCAAAACGAATAACAACATCAGGAAATAAATAAATAAATGTGGCAACTTGACATTTTTTACAGCAGAGCTACCACCTGAATCCCCAGGGGGAAATTTAAATTCCAGTTAGTCAGTCCGGCGCCGAATATGTTCATGGTTAGCAACAATGAATTTAAAAATCGCGCCTTCGATTACGTAACTAAAAATTTAATTAGTATCTCTTATACAGGGTGAGTCTTAAATAAGTGCAAATATTTTCAGGGCTGGTAGATCTCGATAGAAGGTAAAATAAACATATTTTCTCTTTACCGTTTTTCAAATAAATAAAATTATATACGGATTCTTGCCACTTAACTGCTGATATAGAAATTTAATTCTACGCTGTGTTTGTCATAATATATATATAATCTTCATAATTTTTAGTACTATGATATATGTTTCTTTAAAAAGACAGTAAAAATAAAAGTATTCTCAAGAAAGACTTACAGAAGCCTGTTTTTATTTAAAACAATGTTATAATTTTTGTCATTAAAAGAATAAAGACAAGATTAATTATTAGGAATATTTGGTCGTATGATATACAGAGTGAGTCTTAAATAAGTGGAAATATTTTCAGGGCTGGTAGATCTCTATAGAAGAAACCCACTTTCTCTGATTTTTTGCTAAAATTTTGAGAACCACTGGATCTTTTCTGGATTTTCTTTCTTGTAAATTTAACCTACCACCTAGGATGCCATATTACCAACAAATTATATTTTTAACTGAAAACCAATAAAATTTCCAAAAACATTTACAAAAAATTTCAAATTTTCAATTTTTTTTCGCAAAAAAAAACTCATAATGGTGTTTCTGGGGTCGAAATATACTACCCCTAAAATATTTGCACTTATTTAAGACCCACCCTATATGCTAATATTAACTTTATCCAGCTTTTTGAAGTTAACAAAACTCCCATTATAAAAACTCCTATAGTATAAAAGGGTTTCCCCAAAAGATGCTAATTAAGATGTAGGTTAAAAAGGTGGCTGACAGGAAGACTCCCTAGTCGGAAAACATACATTTTCTTTCGCCAGAGCATTGGGGTGTCCTTTTCCCCTTTTTATTACATTCTAGAACAGTGACCCTCTTATATATGGCGGTCGGTCAAACACCTATTTCTCAGCGTAAGGGTGGATTACGAGCCCGGTAATGCTTAACCTGTGACTGCAGGGGCGAAAAGTTTTTATAGAAATAAATTTAGTTCGATCCTAAAAAACATACCGCAGAATATATACCTGCGGATATATACAGGGTGGTCAAAATTTCGATGCTCAACATTGGCATTTCATTTTTCAGAGGCCAGAAAAAGAAAATGATGCGTTTGTTGTATATGACAATATCTTCGGGACTATTGTATCAATTGCAACGTAAGTTGGTAGTTTTATATTTTTTACCTCGGCCAATTAAATGCCAGTTTGCAATTAAATGCAAAGTTTTTGACGAAAAACTCCTTTACGCGCGATGGGAGTAAAAATTGCCGTGACACACGAGGCGCGAGAAGAAAAGTGGTAACGACCTTGGAGTCGGGTCCTATGTGAGTTAGGGGAATGTAGATGGAGCTTAAAGAACCCCTTAATATCATGAAAAGATCATGATATTTTGATGATGATATGTGCACTACGAAACTCCATCATCAATGGCGAAAAAATTGTCCGATGTAATGGGTCTTTGGAGCGTCGTAACTCGGACTCAAACGAAATCCCGTTAAATCTTTGAGACATTTTTGCAATACAAAATATGAATTTTGTTTTACAGCAACAATCAAATTTTAATTTTGACAATGCCCGTCAATAAAAGTATAACCCCAGATCAAATAACAATGACAATTACTAAAAAGAATATACAGTAATTTACGAAATGCCGTAATGACGTCACCAATCTCTTTCATCTGGTTGACAAGTGATTGAGAGAGTTCAACAATATATGACGTGACGTTGAACATTCTATATATGACACACTCTGTATAAGGAATAGTTACTCTCTTAATATAAACTACTTTCTAACTAAATGTGAATTTTTTCTTGGCATAATAATGTGTTAATAATAGTTATGTTAATAAATAGTTATTAAAAATACCAGAATTTGTAATAAAAATTCATCGTTTCAATAATATTTTTTTAGAAAAAAAGGGAGCTCTAAATGTGTATCAAATCTACACCCCATCAATGATAAAGAAAGCAGACTAGAATTTTGCAATTGCTTTCAGAATCGTTGGACTCATTCAGGAAACCAATTACAAAATTTTAGTCTGCCTTCGTTATCACTGGGATGTAAGTCGTGAAATTTTATATTTTTTACCAAACCAAACTAAAAGAATTTAAGTCTGAAAGATATTTTATTATGACAGCTGCATTCTAGCCTTAAAATAATGGTCATATAGATACACAGTATTTCCCATTAACAGAAATACTAATCAATTAACAGATGAAAACCAAATAAAAACTATTATGTCCTTAAAATCTGTAAAAAAGCTAATCAAATCGGTCTTTCTGCAGTATTTATTACCTCAAAAACAGCGTCTAGACATTTTATTATTCTGCACTGACACTAAGCGACAGAGGTACATAAATTCCGCTTAAGGAAACAAGCGGCAACGTGGCAATATTCCAGCGGGGATCGTTTCAGAAATACTTGAATGTTGTGGCGCCGGCATAGCCGATATTCGATAGGGCATATTGACCGGAAAAACAAAAAGACAAAGTGTTGGGAAAACGTATATGAGTTCGAGTCTAACTTTCCATAATAGTTTTTCTTTCTTGAAAATATGTTACTTTTTATTATTTCTTTCTTTTCTAGATATTTTATAGATATACAAGTGAAAGAAAATATATTAGGAATGTTACCAAAGCGTTATGTAAACGTAGTTCATCATTCTGTTATGCTTTTTGTTTGAGAAGTTTTAGAAGTATTTTATCAAATCAAAATCATAAAATGAAATAAATGCCACGTATCGCAGCATAGTTCTTCCTCTACAAAAAATTGTGATCAGATCAGATCTCATAACCAAGTCAATTATTTCAGTTAGCGTCCATAATGAGCATCTATTTAACAACTTAGTAAATAACCAGGCCTGTTCCAAAAGCCGGTGTTGGGTTGACACCGGATGCCATATTTGATAATGTTGCGGACCCGTGTGGACTCGGCCTAACTTGACTAATATGTCCCGCCCCATATGACCTTAATATGGCATTAAAGAATAGATACTTAATGATTTATCGAACGTTCGAGAACAATCGAATTCCACTGGAATGGAGGCGTACATACGAGAACGTTATAAACCTTCTCTATGCACCTAATCATCTAATGGACTATTCGAGAACTGTTTAACCACGGGTTTAGCTGTGGGTTGTAACCCGAGGCCTGTGCAAAGAAGGGGCAAGAAAACAAATAGACGCGTACAGTTGCAGCGCTAAATTCAAAATAAATTCCTTCTAGATAAATAGTTATAAATAGTTTGTAAATAGTTCTTTAAGTCTTTATTGTTTTGTTACTTAATGTAAAATAAATTGTGTTTAAATAAATTAGACTTTCTATCCACACGAAACCGACGAAAAATGTAACAATAAGATAAAACAATAAGACTCTGGCATATGTATTTTAAGTAAAGTTTTGTGTCTAATAAAATTATCAACTGAAATGCACTATGCGAGGCACTATGCAAGCCTACGACACCTGTTTTGATCTCGACACCGGTGTCGAACACCATTAAATTATTAAGAACAGTACGGGTCAAGGAATAACTGCTAGGGCTTGACCTCGCTAAAATTATTATCGATTGTCATTCTCCAGCCGTCTTTGACGCCGTTTTTTTCAATCGTATGATATAACTAATACCACAGTTTAAGGAATATAAAATATATATTATATATATTTTATATTCTTTAAACTGTGCTAATACATTGAACAACATTATACTAAGTAAAAAATATTATATTTAAGTTTAAATAATAATTGCTAATAAACATTATGGCAACTTCAAAAGAGAAAATAAGTAAGAACAGTAAGAAATAGCATCACTACTGATTTAGAAGAGTTTAATTTCGACCGCTAGAAAGTATACTCCCCGGCACAAAATTCCGCCACCCTAAAAATTTGACTATAAATATGAAACTTCTACACCCTGTATCTCCGAAACTAAGCAATTTCACATACATTTATACGAACTTTTTCACTTATGTTTAATGTTTCATAACTTTTTATTTTGTAATCTAATTTTTAAGATAATGGTTATGGTTAAGGTTATGTGAAGATAAATTTATTGGAACTATTTTTTATTATTTTAATGGCTTATATTCTTCGGTTAGGTGGGTTTATACAGTGGTTTATACAGGGCAAAAAACATTGTTTTTTGCAATAAATTCAAAACACCCTGTGGAAAAAATGAGAGGGGTGTTTTGGATAAAAAACACTTTCGTGTAATTTTAGATGTATTCTTAACATTTGATTTTTTGAATTAATCCATTATCTCTATGCTTTTAATGAACTACACATTTTTAAGTAAAACATTGGTTTCAGATAATTTACAAAAACAATAATCTTAATAGCGTGTATAGTGTATATCCAACTCTCGCAGCAATAACAGCTCGAGGTCTTTGTCTTATCGAATGAATAAGGGTAGTCATTCTTCACAAGAGCTAAGGCTAGCATAAACTAAGCATTCAACTGAGGAATCTTCATTAATTCTAGCCATAGATCTCGTAAAGTTTGTGGTGGAATAGGATGACGACGAACAGCTCTTTTAAGTTCATTGCACAAATGTTTGATTGAATTTAGGTCGGGACTACAAGGAGGCTATTTTAATCTTCGTAGTCCAACCTCATCTACTTACTCGTTACTCCTAACTCGTTAACTACTCGTACTCCTAACTCGTTACCACGTGCTAACGCGGGACTAACAAAACGTGGGACCTGGCATTATTATGCATCAGTATAAACTGATTTCCAATGAAAGGAGCTAATGGAACGACAATAAGCAAGTGTAATAGCAACCTTTAAAAACATTAATATCATTAACTTGAGAAAGATTTAAATAAGTACTCATTAATTCCTCATCAAGAATTATAAAAAAAGTTCCTATAAACATGGGTATCGAAATGCATAGTTTTAGAGTTACAGGACAAACTTTTTAAAATGAGTTTTTTTTTTGTAATTATCTTAAATACCATAATTATATATAAATATATATATAAATAAATAATATTTGAAATTGCTGTTGGACTAATAGTAATAATAACTAATATTAATAATATTTAATAATAAAGGTAAAAAATATAATTTATTAATTTCATTTTAATTTTAATTTTATTAATTGTAATTAATAAAATTGTGTTTATCTCATCAAGGAGGCCAAATTCGACAAAATATGAAGAGATACCTTTTAATTGGCATTAAACGGCTTACACAATTTTCATGTCAAAAGAAAAAAGTCAGTGGCGCACATGTTTTTTTTTGAAAAATATCCCAGTGATAACCCATATGCACGTCCCTGGTAAATTTATCGACACTTTTTTAGCATTAAAATATGTAGCACTTCTAGTAATTTTTACCCTCAAAATTTCATTCAAATCACTAAAAGTACTTGGTAGAAAATTATATAGGTACAATAAATCAAAAAAATATTAAGACTTTAACACCCTGTAGCTACGAAACAAAGCAAAATCGGACCTATGTTGATATGAAAAATATATCTTATTTTCACGTGAGGAATCTCCCCAAGAGAGATGGCACATGTTTTTTGAAACCCCCTGTATAAACCATTAAAATAATAAAAAATAATGGCAATAAATTTGTATCTACAAACTAATACCATAATGAAGAATTTTGGTTTTTCGGGTTATTAGGCCGTCGTCGGTTAGAATTGCTTCCTAACGTTTCGCTAGCACGAGTGGCTAGCATCTTCAGAGGTGTGTTTGCTCCGATTGCTCACACTAGACTGATCAGTCTAGTGTGAGCAATCGGAGCAAACACACCTCTGAAGATGCTAGCAAAAAAAAATATTTTTTAATTATTGTTACTTGAGTCCCGAAAGTACCGA
Organism: Sitophilus oryzae; assembly: GCF_002938485.1. Taxonomy (NCBI): domain Eukaryota; kingdom Metazoa; phylum Arthropoda; class Insecta; order Coleoptera; family Curculionidae; genus Sitophilus; species Sitophilus oryzae. Next base: position 3,643,460 of record NW_022146055.1, on the reverse strand, counting down.
GAATTTTAGTGTGGAGTCTTTTTAAGTTCTGAACTATAACATAGATATATTCTATGCAATTATTTTTGATGGTTTTACTTTGCACTCCACTGGTTTCTACATTAACAACGCTTCAGACAGCCCTGTACAGTTCCATCCCCTTTTTCATCTAAGATCTGCTTGCTCTCCGCAGCTGATAAGGATCAATAGATCAATTATTCCAGACGGGTTTTACTCGAAACAGTGAGTTTTGTCCGAAACTGGCAGAAATTGCTTTGTGTTTATTAAGCTTTCGGTCTGTCCCCGGCTCACGCGCCTTTGTTTACTAACTACGTCACTGTAATTGAGTCAAATAGGGGAGAGGGTGGCGCTAAAATGTAAATATGGGGCGAGAAATTGTAACAGAATACTCTGGCGGGATGGAATTTGTGACTTTACATTTAGTTAATGGCTTCCTTAATCAATGATAGATGAGGAAAGAAAAAAATATATTAATTTATTACAAAATGACATAAACCTAGTTCTATGTCATACATCAAAAAAAGTAGAAAATTTTCAGGTACAAGGGACTCAAGCTACATCCACGCTGTGGCACTTATATGTAAGAAAAAATCGTTCTTACGTCCCCAGTCGTCCACAGGACATCCGTACATAAGATAATGTCCGTACACAAGACACTACCTTGGACAGAGTCCGTACCTTGGACACAGTCCGTACCTTGGAAATAGTCCGTACCTTGGACACAGTCCGTACCTTGGAAATAGTCCGTACCTTGGACACAGTCCGTACCTTGGACACAGTCCGTATCTTGGACCCTAAAAATATGAAACTCTTGTTTAAAACCAAACAAGGTCTAATAAACAAAATAAACCTACCTCGAAATACTTCCGAGGGCTCAATAAATAATAAACAACATGTCGTTTCTTCCATGTGACATTCTGGAGGACAAAAGAAAAGGGACGCCAACGTGCCAGCAAAACACAAATACAAGTTGGGACATCCGTAACTCTACCCTAAAAATATTCAATAATAATATCGAATCTAAAAGGATAATATCTCATATTTACCTGTAGCTTCGAAATAGCAGCTGATTCAGATTACACAGCAAGATTTAAATAATCACCATTTCTCAAAAACTGGGACTAATGGCGTCTGACAGGCCAAAGGTTCAAACCAAAAGTGAAGTTAAATGACAGAGAGTTGACAGAAGCGATGTTGACAGCGCGCGCCTCCACAGAGCGATAACAGGGTTGTGTCAAACGAAAACAGGGTTGTGGACTAGAGAACGTAAAAATTCGTCAAATAAATCATCAGGCCCGAACGATACGGAATCGGGTGACGATATGCCCAGACATCATATATTATATATAAAAAAGACATGTAACGAACTAAAAACGTTACAATACTAAGGGCTGGCAAACGTTAATCTTGGGTCGAGATTTCCGTATGTAAGAAGAGTACAATGCGTTTATAATGTACTGAACAGAGAGAGGACAGTAAACACATTGCCAAACGTATGAAATAAACCGAGAAACTTTGCATATCGCTAAGAGACGTGGAAGGGTATAAGAAGTGTCTAGCCCTAGCATGCAACTATTAAGCTTGACCAATCAGGTTGGTTAGCGTGGTTATTTGGAGTGTGTTAATTCATTGGTTTTTGTCAAAAACTCTAACGTGATTGGTCGGGCTTAATAGTTGCCTGCTAGGGCTAGACACAAGTAAGCGGATATAGCAGATTTGTCGCGGTCGACCCAATCAGTACCTCTGTCAATAACTTAAGTTCTAGGGAAAGGTGTACATCACGCGTTCAGCTTCACGATTTATTTACGTCTCGTGATACTTTATTTGTTTATTTATTTATTAACGAGTCGTTTTAATTTACCCTATAGCTTGAAACATGAAAATTTTTAAGTGCAAGTTAGAAACACTTGCAGTTTCGGTAAAAATAAGTGGAATTGAGCTGGTGTTCGACAGTGGTCGCGCTATTAGAACTCTGAATTCAAACATCGATATCTCGAAATCTATTAAATATAATTTATTGTAGTTTTTTCAAAAACTTTCTTAATATTTCTGCTATATTTTCTTCGCAGACAGTATGTGAAAATCTTTATAAATCAAAAAGTTACACGATGTTAAATGGTATATACAGGATCGCTGATATGTATGGGAACGGTCGATTATTAGATAAAGATACCGCAAAAAGTTAAATAAAAAAGTTATAGGGTTTTTAAATGTCTATTAGCTAGTAGTAAATTTAAGTATAAAGGGTCGGTCATAAAGTTGTGGCACATCAACATTTTTTCTTTCTAATGCAACTCCCTGTATATTATTGCATATTTCAATTCTTCCTTCAATTTTAAGCAATAATCGTAATACACATAATGTACCTATATAAATTCAACCATTTCCGAATTATGAAGTTTTGGTTTTGAAATGTTAAACGAAAATTTTGTAATTTTCAGACCTGATGATATTTTGTTTATATATACAGGTTATTAATTTGTTTATTACTCGCGGCAAGAACTTTATGGTTGAAATATGACAACCTCGGCCCGCTCGTCGATAGACGACGCGACCGACGCACAATGTTGCGATTATATAGCACGGCAGGACAAAAATCATAACTCTGGTTACATCAAGTGGAATTAAAAAAAAATAGTAATAGTTGTTAATAATTATCTGTGGCTTATATTTACCAAGGGCGGTTCTAAGTTTTGGTGCGACGGCTGGAGTATACAGTGTGTCCGTAAAGTAACGCATAATTTTGTTAGGAGTTCAGGTTTTTGTTTCATAAAAAAATGGTTGTGCCCTTCGATTTTTTATTCAATATTAAGGTAGTTTGATATTATAGATAGTTGACAAAAAGTTAATATAAAAATAAACCATTCCCCTCTAAACTAAATTGTATAAATTTAGCAGTTAATCAAATTGATTGATTATTCAGTTGAATTTAGGTATATGATCTACACATGAATTTTAACTTGAACCCAAAAGTATCTAGTATAAGGGTAGGTATAAAAAAATAACTTATGATGGAATGGCTAAATTTTTATCAAATTTATTGAAAAAAAAATAGGAAGTAAGTAACTAACAATATCCTCATTTGTTAAGTGTTTTAATTTATCGAAAAGGAGTTTGGGGAATACAGCCTTTACACAATTAAAAAAGTTGCACAAACGCATTTAAAGTTAAAAGCTGAGAAACTATTCTGAATCGGAACTTGATTCATCAATTAAAGATATATCAGGAAAATAAAAAAAAAGAAGGGTCTACAGTATTATCGGTATTATTGAAAAAAACGATTTTTGTGGCTTGCCACGGCTAGAACCTGGTTGCGACTTTAGATTCACAGCGTTTATTGAAAAGTTTTTCCTCTACAAAAAATTGTGGGGGGAGTCAATTATTTCAGTTAGCATCTATGATGCGTATCTATTTAACAACTTAGTTATAAATTCTCAAAATAGAAACAGTAAATAACCAGGCCGGTTTCAAAAGCCGGTATGGGAAAACCCTAAAGTGCATGCGTTCTCAATAGGCAGTGTTGCCATTCTGTTTCCCTAATTAGTAACTGTCCAGTTAACAACAGTATACCTGATATACATTTTATACGTCTATAAACCGTCGGTGAATTGTGATAAACTGCTGATAAACTCCATTATTCCTAATTTTAGAGGAGAGAAAAGAAACGGCACAAAAAATAAATACACATTTAGCAAGTATATTCATGCTTTAATATGTTAACGAGATAACAATAATATTTGTTGGGGAACAATAAAAATCAATATTTCTTTAAAAATTTTACATAAAAACGATGTATTAAAAGTATTATTCACTTAAAATCAAAAATGGAGTTAGCAGGTTATAACGTTTCACTGACGAAATGCTAACTTGAACACTAATACCAAATATTAAGTAGCAGAATTTCCACAGCATAGGCATCGGTAAATGAAACCGAACACATCGTAATGAATTAAATCGAATTGTTTGAGTGATATTTTCAAAAGTCAATAACTCGTAAACGGTTGATTTGAGGTACATTGTGTCTATCTCGATTTTTGCTTATAATTGAATTGCTTGCAATTGATTGGAAGAATTATTGAAATATGCAATAATATAGAGGAAATTCCATTTAAAAAAATAAACATTGATATGCTACAACTTTATAACCGACCCTGTATACTTAAATTTATTACTCGCTAAAATACATATTTAAAACCCCTATAACTTATATATTTAACTTTTTGTGGTACCTGGTATATTTTACCTAATAATCGACCGTTACCATACATATCAGCGGCAGCGACCCGGTAAATAAGTTAAATGGTATATAAAATATAATAACTACAGAAAAAAAAACTGAACAATGTAGAATACCAAATGTATCTTAGATCATATAAAAAACGCCGTCAAAGATTGCTGGGGAGTGACAATCGATGATAAATTTGGAGACATCATTTACTTAGCCGTACTCTTCTTTATATGTTAATTGCACTTAAACCAGTTGTTAATTTAAAACAATCTATAATTAGTGTTAATTTGTAAGTTTTATGAAAATTTCCAGTAAATAATGTCTAGAGATTGACCTCGCCAAAATTATCATCGATTGTAATTCCCCAGCCATCTTTGACGCAGTTTTTTAGCCGACCATACCAACAGGTATGGTAGGCTCGAGGGTTGTCTCACTTGGGTGAAAAATGTACATGTACTGCCAAAATATCATTTTACTGCCAAGCGACTGCCAATGACTGCGAACAAGACTGCCTATGACTGCCATGTAATTATTATAGGAGACTGCCGTAAGACTGCCAATGACTGCCAGCGACTGCCAAGAAAATGTACAGGTAATTCCAATAGTGAGACACCCCTCGGGTAGGCTATTAAGATCGGCAAAAAAAAGTTTTTTTAATTTCACTCAAAATGAGTTATTTGGGTCATGAATGACCTAAATACAAAATATTTTTATGGTGTCTCAATATTATGGTGTCAATTATGGTGTCTCTCCCAAACCAAACCGCCAAACCGATTTTAACCAAATTTGGCACAAAAATACTGTGGTACCCGAGAATGTGGCCATTAGTTCTTGGTGGGGAGGGGGGGTTGTTAAGGGGGTATGGGAGGGGGTTAAAAATTTTAAAAAATCGTAACTCCAAAATTACAGTACCTAACGAAACGCGGTTTTCAATTTAAGAATAGGAATAATATTTGCAACAAAATTTGTAAAAACATCGCAGTTTTTGAGATATTCCGTGTTTCCGTAGTCCGTTTTTGAGAAAATCCATGTGGAGAACTCCAAACTCCCATCAGACGCGACCCCAGGTGGTGGATAGGGGAAATAACCGCGGACCAAAATTCGAAAAATTCCTTTACTTTGAAACTAAAAGAACTGCCTACCAGATTTTTATTAACATATTTTAGTATGGGCGGCTATACGTGCCTCCGGGCGCTAATTTTTTTCAATCATACAGTATTATCAATATAAATTAGACAAAATATGCCCGTGGTATCAGCGCTACTTACGCTACTGTATAAAATATAAAAAAAAACTTGTGAAAAATTATGTTTTTATGTCATTTTTGTTGTAATTTTTTTAAATTATGCGCTTTATATAAGTACGTTTTATGTGACACAGTTTTTTATCTCACTGCCATAAAAACATAGTCTCACACCGAGTACAGATTTTTTACGTAAAATGATATACATAAAATGAAATTTAAAAATAGGCAAAAACTCCAAGGGCTACACTTTCTCAAGGGAATCAAAATTTATAGGGTATTTTCCGTTGACCTATAACTATGAAGTTTGGAAAGTAATACCGTCCTATAGGTACTACAAGTTTAATGAAAAATCTGAAAACTATACATTTGTAGGGGCAACGGCCCAGCTACGTCGAAACACAGGTTCCCATTAGAACACCGAAGTTAAGCGACATAAGGCGATAGTAGTGGATGGACGGGTGACCGGTTCGAAACTCTGTATCGTGCTGTTGTCCAATAAAGTCCAAAAAGTGTAAAATCCATTGACACACACTGCTCATTCACGCCGGCCAGTTCGAGGACAGATGAGATCGGATATCTCGTGAGTGAGTTGATTTAGACACTTGCCAAGTCAGTAGACCATTGACCATGATATGGCCGAGGACCGCGGTTCGGATTCCGCGTAAACAAAGTAAGCCCCGTCCAGATTAGTCCTGGCAGCAAAAAGGAGACGTTAACTGAAATCTTTAAATCTATACATTTGTAATTAAATTATAAAAAATATAGTCTCTATACGAAATCTCGAGCTTGTCGTTTTTTTTTCTTAGTCGTATAGTACGTGATACGATATAGCCAAAAAAAATACTATCTATTAATACTCTCTCTCTAGACTCTTAAGCACATTAACTAGATATTTTAAGCCTTCAAACTCTCGCTCAGCACCAACATTTTCCTTTTTAAAATATAATCGAACGCAGATTTTCCACGGCAACTGACGAAATATCCGCTTTTGTTTATATCTGGTAAAAGGGAAATCCGGAAAGTTAATTTTCCGCACCCCTAGGCACCCCTGCGAGGGGAGAGAGGGGCACTCCGATTGTTCCTCTCCCTTTCGAAAGTTGTCACTGCAATAGACCTCTAAGGCCTGGTGCACCCCACGCAGAGGCTGAGCTGATCCGTGCTGCGTGACAGACTTTATGATTTGCTCACGATATTTACGCGGATTTAGCTTGCCTAGAGAGATGATGGAATGCTATAGAACCAGGAGTTTTATTATAGTATATTTCTTATAGATACTAATTCAAATACCTCATATGACTTTATAATGTACACACATGACCAAAATTATTGCATATAACGATATTTTTATTTTACTTTGGACCTAACATGATTCTTTTTATATTTTTGGACATATTGGCTTACTACACCACTAACTAATATAAAATTAAAAATCTAAGTGCAACTAGACTGTTATTATTAATTTTATCTACAACCGTTTAGTTATAACGTTTTTACATCACTATTTTTTTAGTATTTCAGTTACGTTATGAGATTCTAATCGTTCACACTCGTTGTAATCATGTTCATAAACACACTTGTACCGTAAATAACTATTATTTCATAATGAGTGAAAATCAACAAAAACAAATTTCATTTTAACAGAAAATATTGAAAACAATTTTAATTATTTCTCACAACTAATAGTCTGTATTGCCTCCTCGCGCCTCAATGCAAGTTGTGAGACGACGTGTCATGCTCTCAATTAAGTTGTCCAGAAGATGTTGAGGAATGGCTTCCCATGTTTCGCGCGCAGCAATTTTCAATTCATTTAAGGTACGGGGAGGATCATTCCTTTTGGCAATATGGCGTTTTAACATGTCCCAAGTATGCTCGATCACATTCATATCTGGAGACATGGGTGCTCACCACAGTTTTCTTATACCTTCTTCCTCACAAAATTCGCGAACCGCTAAAGTGCGATGGGGAGGAGCATTATCGTCCATGTAATCATCCCCCACTGCCCCCTCGAAATGGACGCACAATAGGCTCTAAAACGTCTCTAAGATATGAGGCATCCGTCATTGTGCCATCAATAAAAACAAGAGGAGTTCGAGCTCCGCGCATTATACCTGCCCATACCATAATGCTTCCACCTTGAAACGGGACACGGTGTTGAGCTGCATTCAAGCGTGCTCGTCTTCCGGATGCTCTCCAGACCAAAGTTCGTCGCGAGTCTGACACTAAGCCTATTCTTATTTCATCACTAAACATGACGAAATTCCAATTAGGTCCATTTGCTCTCATCTCCTTAGCCCATTGTAGTCGCGTAATTTTGTGCTGTAAATTAAGCTTCGCAATATGTAGGGGCCTCCTTAAATGTAATCCTTTGTCATGGAGTCTTCTTGCTATGGTCTTTCTTGAAACATTTCTCCATCCTTCAATGCGAGCTAACTCATTTTTACTAGCAGTACTAGAAAGCAGGGGATTGCGTCGTGCAATTAGGGATATTTGACGGTTTTCCTCAGCAGTAGTAACTCTCTTTCTACCTCTTCCAGGCCGGTCTGTAACCTCGTTTGTCTCCCTAATTTTTTTTTAATATTCGCGAAACATCGCTTTGGTTAACTCCACAATTTCAGCTATTGCAACTTGCCGGTAGCTCTGTTGAGACAGTGTTACTATTCTGACTCTATTAAACTGTGAAATAATATTTCTAGGCATTTTAAGGCCAAAACAATGGTCAGATTTCTTCTGAAGCCCAAGAGACCACAAATCGAAATGTGCAAGAATTTGTAATAATATTGGATCTGAACGATAAACATTGTTTACCATATCCATTTTAACAAAAAATATTTATTACTATTACATACATAGTGCATACACAATTTTTTTATTGCTAATGTTTTTCTCATTCTAAATAATCATGATTTGCAATTACATGCGTTTGTTGTTTCATTAGTTCGCTTTTCATTTTCTCATTCTAACTAAATGTCATTTGCAATTCTACTATATCTTTTTTCTCGATCCCTAGGGACTAATAAAATAATAAACAAGACTAAACTTGAACTCCTCCCAAATCGTCAACAAATTACCACGACAAAAACCCAATTACGTTCCTCCATATCTTATTCTTTCTTATTAATTGCTCTTGCCTCGTCCCTAGTCCAAATTTATTCTAATTAAACTTCCCCAACTTTCGCCAAACTTTATCTGGATCGATCTTGACAGCAGGGGTAGCTAGAGAGAGGCTAAGAACATCCGAGTCCACTTTACTCGCACACCCCCTACAATTGCGTCCTGCCTTCGTCTACACTCTTCCTCTCTCGATAACTCGGAGAATCGAATTAAGGAAATGGCGTAGAGGTGAATAAAGGATATCGATATATCAGAGTATCGATATTTGGTAATAAGTGCTCTCCGTGTCTATACTCTGTTTTACGACACAGGGAAGATTTTGACAGACGATGACAGAAACAAAGCTGATGACGTCCATACGAATCCATTTATTTCACTATAAAAGTTTCTAATATTTTTTTCAGATAACTATGAAGAATCGGTGATATTTTTTTTTGAAAATTTGGATTTTTTTATAAAGGCATCTGCTCCATCTTTCTAAAATATTTTCAGCATTACAGTATTGCCGCATCATTTGAAAAGTGGTAGCATCTTTCTGGTTTTAAATGAAACTTCCATTATATTATTACATATTTGAAAACTATTTTCATATCTCATAATTTGTCCATTATACTAACCTATACGTTTACCTACCTCTAATGGTGCAAGTACACACTCGCCGACCGAGGCCGAGACAAGGCGAGTGTGTACTTGGGTCAATAGGTGTCTCTCGTCTTGCTCTCTAGACTTGTCTCTCGTCTTGCCTCGGTGTCTCTCGCCTCGTCTTGGGAGCACTCGGTCTAGAAACGGTCTCCAGCACGAGTCAAAGGAGACGAGAGCCACAGAGAAACTAAATAAAAGTGAGACACAATAGATTCTATATTTCTCTATGGTGAAAGCGTTAAGTAGGAGGTCCCGCGAAAATATACACGGTGCTCTCGGGAGATCTCGGCATTCTTTAGTTCGCCTTCTCAACTGCCGTTTGACTATTTCCGGTATTTAAATTATTAACATATAAATATATAATTAATACAGTGGATAAACTATTTTAGTCAAAGTACCGAAAAATCTGTTAAGAGAACTGTAGAAAAAAAAAGATTCTTTAATGGTCACTTTCCGGGCCGGTTAAGAAAGAAAAAACACGTCTATTACTAATAAGTCTCGGCATAAAAACTATGCACGAGGCTTTCATTCGGTTTGATGAAAATTCTTCAAATTCAAATATACGACTGCCAACAGTACCAACCTAATATAAACATTCATTAGTTTCTATAAGTATCTACGTTTGTTTTAATAATTGAGAAGCGATCAAACAAAACGAATCCATTTTGAGATATTAGCAAAAAACATGTCGTTATTGGTATAAACGTGCCGTTATTGCGCCTTTTAAATAAAGAAAATGAAAGATATTATGATACAGACTTTCTAGACATTGTTTTCGCTTTTTTGTCATCATTAGCATAAGAATTATTACTCTAATTATTGATTCTTTTATCCTCAGTTAAAAATAAAGATTTATTTTTTATAATGTAAAATAGTTTGTTTTTATATTATTAGGTAAAATAGCAAATATAATATAGTTCTTAGACAGTTTCTTAATATTTTATTTTAATTTACTTTAATTTAAATTCCAAGGTCCGAATTTTTTAACAGTATTACTTTAATTTAAATAACTTAAATAATTAAACTACCTTTAAATTAAAATGACAGCCACTTCTATCACTGTCAAGGATTTTGTGTTTTGGTTTGGCCAGACTATATGGCAGTCATCCCTTCCCTATCGATATTTTTTCTTAAGTTAAACAACCCTAAAACGGAGCTGTGTGTTGGTATTGAGGGTTGGTTTGATTTCATGGATAATGCAAAGTTTGTTTTGTGTTTTCGCTTAACAAACTGATTCGTCTTCGATTTAAATGCTGTCGATGCGTTTTCAGGAAGGGTGAAAAGTATAAAAAGCTTTGTTCTGGGTATGCGGAAAGATTTAAGAGCGTAGTGTAGTGTTCCATGATGAAGTAATAATGTTTTTGAGAGGAAAGAACAGAGAGATCCAATTCAATTTGTGGAAATAATTGGATTTAAATTATTAAATATATTTCCTGAACATCAAATCTTTTTCCTTTGGTATATCTAAAATATAAAATTTCCGTGTCACAATTTTAGTAACCATACTCTTCCGAAACGGTTTAACCGATTTTGATAAAATATTGTATGTAAATTCAGTAGGTCTGAGAATAGGTTGTTATCTATTTTTTATCCCTAATTGATAATGGTGGTCCACCCCAATTTTTTTTTACTTTCTGGAGAATTTTTTTTTAATTTTATTTTTTTATGATGTGGCATAAAAAAATACATGCAACCCTAAATTTTCACCCTTTTAACCCCTATTTTTTAACAGGGTTTTTTTAAATTTTTTTATTACAATACTCCTCCGAAACTTGGCTTGACCGATTTTGATAACTTTTTTTTATATACAGTGTCTGGCACTAGTGCGTCGAGCATCTGTAGCTCCTAGAATAAAAAATTTGGAAATGTTGTTTAAATGTAAACCTAAAGTGTGTACGAGGATGTATTTTAGGAAAATATTTTAACTTCTGTAGGGTGGCTCAAAGAATTGTGTGGATATCGAGATGATTTTTTTAAATGGAGCGCCCTGTATATTAATGCATGTTAGCTTGCTTTCAGATCACTTTACATAATCATAAGATATGAGTAAATATTTTTCGACGGTTTCAGAGATTTCAGAGAAAAAAAGTATTTTTCAGCTTTACTTAAAAAATATTAAAAATACAAGAACTGTCCTGAAATCAAAAGTATATTAGGTATTTACTTAAGATGTCTAACATTACTTTACTATAAATATCTTTAACAATACAGAATGTTCAAAATTCTACGCCAAATTTTCTAAAATATAAAATAATTTTTCTTAGTTTTTTTTAATGGAACGCCCTGTATATTTTATATTAGATGGTGAATTAAAAAATGAACTTTTTTTGTATGTAAAGTATTTCAAAAATTTTAATGGTTTCGCAGATACACGCAGTATTATTTCACATGACTATATCACACTTTAAACAATATAAATATATTATTATATTTATATTCTTTAAACTGTGGCTATATCAACGGTAAAATACGAGAGAAAAATTATTGGGTGGCTTTGATAAAAATTTACTATGAAAAACGCCATATGAAATAAATATACCTACAAATCATCGTAATATAAATCAAAAAGAACTACTCCTTTATTTTTCTTGATAAAATAATAAATACTTACTTATTAATCTATTGTAGGTAAATTAAATAAAAAGTAAACTGTTATAAATTTAAATAAAGTCCATAAACTAATGTCGATTTTGAAAATAGCTACTAACTGTCACTAGCAAATTGCCATGGCGACACCAGCCATCTTGATTGCCATTTTATTGATATATAAAAAACCGTAATATAGTTTGAAAGAGCATTTAAATCTGCTTCGACTTATTTTAAAAAATACATAGTGTTGTATTTGAAATAACGAAGTTTTTTATGTAAAATAGATATTTAAAATAGACCAGCAATTTTTGATACCCCTGTATACATTTAAGGAAGCAATTCATTTTTTTAGTAAAGTTTATTTCCCTGGCTTCAAAGTCAGCACAAGAATTAACTCTGAAAAGTAATGTACAGGGTGTTGACAAGCTTTTTTATTATAGCATGCATATTTAAATATCTTTAAATATCTCAAAAACCAAAGCATTTAAACATATTAAACCCTTACTAAATAAAACTACCTAATAAATGCCTTATTTTATGCTCAAGAATCCAAAAATTAAATAAAATACCGGGTGTTCCATAAGAAAAAATATAACTTTCGTATGGACCTTAGTTCTGACACACGCTGTATATTTGAAAAGAATTTTAAATTGTGCACGTTGCCTCTTACATATATCCATAAAAATTGTTGTTTCTAAATCTTTCCGTTTTCGTATAATTAACCGAGGCGAATGAGGTGCGCCACCCTGTATATAATATCTTTTATTTATTTATTTATATATCTTTTTATTTATTGATTATTATCTCTGGAACTATCGAAATATATTTACTCATATCTTAAGATTATGTAAAGTGGTCTGAAAGGAAGCCAAAAATGCAATAATATAAAGGGTGTTCCATTTAAAAAAAATCATCCCGACCCACTCCAACCTTTTTGAGCCACCCTATAGAAGTTAAAATATTTTTCTGAAATACATCCTAGAACATACTTTTTTTTGCACTTAAACAAAATTTCCAAGTTTTTTTTATTCTAGGAGCTACAGATGTCCGACGCACTACTTCCAAACCCTGTATATTCAGTATATCTGAGAAAAGGTTGTTATCTATTTTTTATACCCATAAATAATAATAGTGCTCCACCTCTTAGTCTAAGGTCCAACCCAATTTTATTTTATTTTTTGGACAACATTTTTTATTTTTATTTTAGATGCTGACATTAAAAAATTATTCCATTAACCCCGATTTTTTAATAGCGATATTAGTAATTCAATAATTTTCAAGCTCGTGAATATAAATTATTGTTGACCCATCAAAAACATTTATATGGCCAAACAACGGTTGCCGGGTCAGCTAGTATGACGATAAATTTTTTCTTAGCTCCGATATTTTCAAAATGTATACCGTGTTTTTCAACAAACTCAAAGAATAAGTTAGGTCATTCAAGTCATACCTGATTGGCTCCAGTATCATCTAAGCTTCTCCTAGTTCCAAACTTTCTAACGAAGAAAATTCTGAATCGAATCAGACATAAACCTAACCTAACTTAGTTTCCCCGTATAAATGCATCTATCCTTCCCGCGCACAATATTATCAAACTCAATTTAAAATTTTCTCCAAGTTGCTTATAAATAAATCTCCAAACTTTCCCTGGTCTCCCCCGTTCTCCTGCTACGTTCTTCAGCGATGTCGGATTAAAGGAAAATACGGAGAATTCAATTTACATATTTAAACACGGCACAATGCTGTCCTTTATACCAGCATTTTATACGAAGACAAAGTTTAAACCTTATAAATCCAATGCTGTTCTAATGATACAACGACTGTATTCGTTTTGGGAATTGCTGGAAATGAATAGTCATCGTATTCTTCGGTATACGTTTGGGACCCAGAATTGTTTCTTCGGAGGCTACAGCTCATCCGTTTCCTCAGTACCACCGAATGGTTATAAATACTTAACAATCCAGGCAACGGCCTAGCTACATTGAAACACCGGTTCCCATTAGAACACCGAAGTTAAGCGACGTAAGGCGATACTGGTGGATGGACGGGTGACCGGTTCGAAACTCTGTACCCTGCTGTTGTCGTTGCTGTTGCCGTTGCTAAACGTCAAATTGTTATTAGATCAACATTTTGATAGTCTTTTATCTTTTGATTGCTTTTTCAAAATGCCAAAAACTTCAACTATTTCAAATAATAAAGGCATTTTGACAAAGGAATTAAAATATAAAAACGCTGCTAAGACTATCAAAATGTTGATCTAATAACAATTTGACGTTTATACTGTTACGTCAAAAGCAACTTTTTTCCAAAGCCCAGCATGACTTCACTGAATCATCGTTTCTTTTTCACTGCTATTAATATCTTAATTATTATTTTTTTTAAGTATTTGGTATTCTGGTATTTAGTCGATTTTAAAATGAACTAACTGTTTTTATCTTACTTTTATGTTAGAATGGGCATAATCAAGAGGGCTACTAGTGTTAGAAAGGGAGGGGATATTGGAGGGGATACTGTGTTGGAAAAATAAGGTAATTAAGGGCATATTTTTTGGAATTTATTATAATTTTGCTAATATCTTCGGTTTGAAAGAAGATATCAAGATGCGGTTTTCGCTGATTTTATAAGCTTTTACTACTCTTTACTATCAGCTAAAATTACATATACTATCGTACTTAACTTTTTTGAAAAAACGCTTTATGTTTGTTAAATTATAAGAAAGCGCCCCCTAGCGTCTACGTTCAAAAGCTTATTATTATGATTTTTATGGTGTAATATAGAGTAAGAAACGCTCTTTTAAACGAGCCCTCGTTCATTGGATTCTGATGATCCAGTCCGGAGTTATTAACATTTAAATAAAGATAGATCTAACCTTCCCATACCACTTTATTTTAGCAGATAGGGGAAAATGGTTCTAACAAAAAAATCCAAAATTTACTGAAGATTATGAAGCTATTATTTATAGTACCCATTATCTGGGCAAAATTCTGTAAAAATTCTATTTTCTTATTATTCATAGCAGTTGCGCCCCCTAGCGGCCATTTTACAAACTTGAAAATAATTTCCAGCAATTTATCATAGTCCCTTTAGTTATAAATATTTTTTTCCCTAAGCCCTACGCCTGATACTTTCCGAGATACAGCCGAGAGCTATTCTTAGTGGGACACCCGGTATATATTGACGATATGTAAGGCCTATTCCTTGTTTCGCTAGGGCTTTTATTATTGCCTTAGGATATATTATCAATTTAAAAGCCTTCTGAAGTATATAAAGGCTATGGCTAGTCAATCGTATACATATAAAAATGGTGGTCCGAACTATAGTCCGGAAACTTCAACATCATATTCTGCAGATAAAAATAAATAAAAAAGTTCGTCTAAATGTATCTCCTACAATGCTTAATTATGGAGATACAGGGTGTAGAAGTTTCATTTTTAATTCGATTTTTTCCAAATAATTTCTGAAGTAACGTCAATATTTGGATGAAAATTGGTGTCTGGAAGTTTTTTGACACGAGAAATTTGGGGGGGATTTTGATGTCAATTTGACTCATATTTGTAGGAGGCGTCACCTACATGTGTTTTAACTGTTTTGAATAGTAATAACTTTTCGTCCGTATACCTGTATAAACCTACCGAGTGAAAAAATATATATTTGCGTGATTTTTGCGTAAAAAATGTCTCTTTGTAAAAAAATTGGTTGAGTACATACTTATTTGGCCTGAATTGATAAATTTAGGAACTTTTTATTTTTTTAAACTACTCATAAATTTTTCATCAAAAAAATGAGTTTCTGTTGAACTTTTGGCAAAAAAAAAAATTTAAGTTTATGATTTCGGTCTAATAGCTATAATATTTAGTTAACGCATCGCATGTTTAATTTATGTTAATGATGACAGGTATTGATAATTTCGATTCCAAATATCTCGAGAACCATTACTCGAAGCGATTTTTACCAAGAGACATTTTTTAGGTAAAAATTCACGGAAATATATATTTTTCACTTGGTAGTTTTATACAGGTACGGACGAAAAGTTATTACTTTTCAAAACAATTAAAACACATGTAGGTGGCGCCCCCTACAAATATGAGTCAAATTGACATCAAAACCAAATTTCTCATGTCAAAAAACTCCCAGACACTATTTTTCATCCAAATATTGGCCTTACTACAGAAATTGAAATAAAAATAAAATTTCGACACCCTGTATCCCCGACACTAAGCATTTTAGGACATACATTTATACGAACTTTTTAACTTATTATTATCTGCAGAATACGATGCCGAAGTTTCCGGAATACAGTTCAGACCGCCCTGTATAGTAATGTAATATATATTATAAATAATGTAAATATTAATTTGTAAGTTTCAATATAAATGTTGGAGGCAGATGCCGAATTCGGTCTATGTCCGAAATAATTAGACATAATATGGCGATTATAATTAAATATACCTACCTATATCCACAAAGTTACGCGGAAGAGTTTTGATTGCATTGGTTTCAACTTCTATGCGGAGGGTGTTAATCTTTTGTTGTTATATTATACCAAAAAAAGATTAACCCCCTCCGCAAAGAAGTTATATAAAGACTATTTATAACCACGAAGTTGCACGCATCTGGCAAGTTTATTATGGACAAATCGCCATATGTCTAATTATTTCGGACTTAGGCCGAATTCGGCATCTGCCTCCAACATAAATACCGTATGATCGAATAAAAACGGCGTCCAGTTGCCTTGGAAATGACGATCGATGACATTTCCCATATAAATTTACATATACCTATAAAATGACAGCGATCTTCATTTCATAGCAATCGCTGACGCCGTTTTTATTCGATCATACGGTACCAATAATAAAAATTGCATTTAGGAAAGAAGAAATAAAGCAATAATGGTCAAAGAAAGAAATAAGCAGTATTATTGAAAAACCAACCGACTAGAAATGAATTAAAAACATGAAAACGATTTGTAAAACATATAAATCGTTTCGAATAGAAGTAAGGGCTGGAAGAAATGTTGCAAATCGGATTTAAAAAATAATTTGAATTTATCGAAATGTAAAGTGCAGCAGGGCCTGATTAAATAAATGATATATTACGATATTAGAGGAAAAAGAATTTAATAGGAAATTGAATTTGAAAAATCATCGGAATAAATTCTCGCCCGATTTATATTTATGTTTTATTTTATGTCAATTTGCGCGATCGGTACGTGAGAGCGTTAGATAAAAATATCGCAAAGCGGTATTTAAATTATTGTCTGTAAATTTATATCAAATTTCATTAAAACGGTTCTGTAAATATTAACAAATTTAGTATTTAATTTATACATTGACACAGAATATTATAAATTATCACCTCACGGTCATGAAAAACGGGCACCTTCCCTGTATATTAAAAAATTAGTAAAATATTACGTAATCCAACCCGACATTTGTGTAAAAATATCTATTTGGAAATAAAACAGGTTTTAAAATACGCGCCAAATAAAGCACTTCTATCTCCGCCATATTGGAAAAGGTTGAATGGCCTTGTGTGGAGGGGGTGATGCCTTTACTCCCGGTTATTAAAGAAAAAGTTCTAAAGAGGGATGTTTTGTGCAACAGACGAAATTTTCTGAAGTCATTTTTAATATTATTCAAAGCAGAAACCATCACTGCTGTGAAATTTCACCTAAGTCAATAAATAAAAACAAGTTCCATATGAGGACTTTATCTGTGACAGTGTATACGAGGCAGGCATTTAACAAAACCACAATGATAAATTCTGTCTTTTCGAAAGTAAATTAAGGCAGTCATTTTGATTCCACCTCAGCCTTAATCAACTTACACCTCGTTTGGCACATACTAAATTTGTAAAATCGCTCACTCTGCCAAAAAGCAGCCAATAACGAACACCGACTATTTGAACTTTGCCGGAAATTCGTATTTTCGCTCCGATTGCAGCTTGTTTGATTTCTACCTTGTTTAAACATAATTTTTAGAAGTGGATTTGGACGATATCAAAAAATTGAAAAGCTTTCGAACAATAAACCAGCTCGATTAATATCAGTATTGTACTCAATAAGAATTGATTGAAACGGAAATGATGCCTAAAAAATGAAACGTATAAATCAGTGAAATTAAAGTACAAAATTTGATATTTTAAACCTTAAAATATGACATAAATAACAGTTAATAGCAAATATTACAAATTGAGGAAAGAATTTTATTCAGTATGTATGTATTTAGTTAAAATCAAATGAGTTTATTTTGTTCATTAAAATTACACAAATTACCGGGTGCGTTCCATAAGTGGCACACCCCTATAACATTTTTATTTTTTCAGATAAAAGAACGAAATTTGGTATGTTAGTATATGACATAAATTAGGATTGATTGCCATATTCAGTTGATTTTGATCACTTCCTGGTTCACCGGAAATGAATACAACTTTTGATTTTTAAATGATACCCTCGGTATTTTTTACTTTATTGATAGAAAATAATACTCTGAATAAAATTACATATCTTATGTGAACTTTTGACTTTCCAATTTCACTAACAAAAATAGTATTTTAAATATCAATCTAGGGTGGAATGTTTGTGTTCATAATGATAATTTGACTCAAAATACCAAGTATGTGGTAGCAAATTATTTGTAAAAAATATCTATACCTATGTGGCGGATTCATCTCTCTGCTGACAAATCTTAAAGACCCTTAAATGTTCGAATTAAAGAACATAAAGATTATTTAAGAAATGGAGATTTTCACAAAGCTAAGGGCTCGAACACACTGACGACCAGGTCGCACCGGCCAGGCCGCTGCTACCTCTAAAACCATTAAATCAAATGATACCGCGCACACTAACGTCGTGGCCGTCCGTTGGTCGTTGCGACCAGTCGACTGCACGAAAGTATTATAATTTTCTGCCGCTTGTTACCGGTTTTCTTCCAAATTAATAATTTTTCAGATGAAAATACCTCAAATTCAACGCACAATATTTTATTTTCTATAAGAAGATATAGTGTTTTAGTGTAGTTTTTGCACACGTGTAGAAAATCCAAAAAATCCAAATCTCATACATCTGTAATCTGTAGATGTTAGTAATGTATGGCAATCGCTTCTTTGATTTTAAAGAACATAACATAAATAAACATAACATACATAAAATTAAAAATAATCATACTGAAAGTTTGGGGCTTTTTGGTTTTTACCTTATCAAGTAATTGTTATCAGGTAGTAATTGTTAATATTGGAGTTTAACTTGATATAATGTCATTTTAACAGAACATCAACGGTTTTTGTAGACGTAGCTGTTTTAAAAAACTAAAGTGTTCTCGAATAGTTGAATTTAAATATTTTAAATAGTTTTTTTCTTTATTCTTTGTATTTTTTTGCTTCCGACGACGGAAAGAGATAAACCTTCTGAAACGTTAAGCATATTTTTGTTCGTTAGGCAAATTTGTATATCTGTAAACCTAACTGCTAACAAGTAGTTTCCGTTTGGATTAACGCAGCAGTGTTTACAAAAAATAACTATTTTATTTTGTAGATTTTATTGCAGTAGCGAAGTTTCCATATGAGACATTATTTTTTGTAAAAAATGATTTTACCAAATATGCTAATGAGCAACCCTTATCGCGTTTAAAAACATTGAGTGATGACTTTAGAAGATATATTCCTATTATATGCTAAACATATGTTTTCAAAGCTCCTTGATTAAAGATAAATAGTTTTAACACAGCCATAGCACCCTTTATATAATTTTAAATAATAATTTAAGTTTAGTTTGTGATTAGTTTCATTTTTATTTACAAAACTTTCATCAAAAATTTAGAAAACCAACCAAAATTTGTACTCTATGCTGAAAAAATTCTGTTGTACTGAACGATTTGTAATTTTCACAATTGCTTTGTATTTGATTCTCATCTTGTATAAACAGAATTTTTCCATAAATTAATTAACAAAACTTATTTTCTACGATTTTCTTATGGTAAAAATCGTTTTAAACGTCCACATGGGAATTGTTTTTATATAGGCTAACTGTTTCTTTTTACTGCTCACTATTTACTGCTCACTATATACTGCTCGCACTACCTGAGTTTTAAAGTGTTACCGATTCTCAACCTTCTAGAACTCTGAAGCGCATGCGCTGATGAAAAATTGTTTCATATTTCCTTCTGCGCATGTATATCACTTCTAGGACGGTTCAGAATCGGTAATAAGAAAAATCGTTGGTATCTCAACGTAGCTCAGTCGTTTGACAAAAGTTATTTATGTTTTTCTTAGGTTTTGAATTAAACATAAAAAATACAAATTTGGCATTTATTCTATTTTTTATCATTTAAAATAAAACATTGTTCTTACTTTCTGATTAATAACTTGGTTGCAAATACGTAATTATAATTTTAATTTTAACCTATAGTTCATACCTGTTTGGCTTTTAGTCACGTGATTAAGGTTGACAGGCACAGCGTTGTCCACTTTTACATATTTCCTTTTAATCAAAATATTTTAGGAAACAAAAATATATTAATTATAAATATACAGGGTGTTTCAAAAAACATGTGCCATCTCTCGTGGGGAGATTCCTCACATAAAAATAAGATTTAATTTTCATATTAACCTAGGTCCGATTCTGCTTCTTTAGTAGCTACAGGATGTTAAAATCTTAATAATCTTTCGATTTATTATAACTTTCTTCCAAGTAATTTTAGTGATTCCAATGTAATTTTGTGGGTAAAAGTTACTATAAGTGCTAAATATTTTAATGCTAAAAAAGTGTCGATAATTCATCAGGGACGTGCATATGGATTATCACTGGAATATTTTTCGAAAAAAAAACATGTGCCCCACTGACTTTTTTCTTTTGATATTAAAATTGTATAGGCCGTTTAATGCCAATTAAAAGTTATCTCTTGGCATTTTGTCGAACTTGGCCACCTTGGTGAGATATAAACTATATTTTATTAATCACAATTAATACAGTTAAAATAAAACTAATAAATTATATATTTTAGCTCTAATTTATTATTAAATATTATTACCATTAGTTATTATTACTGTTAGTTCAACCTACAGCAATTTAAAATAATAAAAAATAATGGTATTTAAGATAATAACAGAAAATCTAATTTTAAAATGTTTTAACATCCTGTAACTCTAAAACTACGCGTTTCCATACCCATGTTAATGGCAACATTAGTAGAGGTGGATGGCCGATTCTGCATCAAGCGGTGGCGGTGGAGGTGCACTGCGCATGCGCGTAAATCAGTTAAGAACGGTTAAAATACGCTAATAAACAGGTTTGAACAGCTTTGAACCGCTTTTTAGCTTAAAACAACAGACCTGTTCATTTTTTGTTCATACCCGTTTATTTCTTTTTTAAAGCGGTTGTTTCTTGTTTAAACCTGTTTAATCTTGTCTATTAACGTATTTTAACCGTTCTTACCTGATTTACACGCATGCGCAGTGCGCCTCCACCGCCACTGCTTGATGCAGAATCGGCCATCTACCTCTACTAACTTTTTTTCATATTTTTTTGATGGGGTAATGAGTAGGTACTTATTTAAAACTTTTGCAAGTTAATGATATTAATTTTTTTAAAGGTTATTATTATTAGACCTGGATCAAGGCCAATTAATAAAATTGCGTTTATCTCACCAAGGAGGCCGAAATCGACAAAATATCAAGAGACAACTTCTAGTCGGCATTAAACGGCTTACACTATTTCGCTCACAAGAAAAATAGTCAGAGGCGTACACGCTTTTTTAAGAAAATTATTTCAATAATAACCCATATGCACGTCCCTGGTGAATATATCGACACTTTTTTAGCTTTAAAATATGTCGTATTTATAGTAACTTTCACCCTCAAAATTTCACTCGAAACGCTAAAAGTACTAATAAATCGAAAAAATACTAATACTTTAACACCCTGTAGCTACGAAACAAAGCAGAATCGGACCGATGTTGATATGAAAAATAAATGTTTTTTGAGGAATTGCCCTACGAGAGATGGAACATGTTTTTTGAAACACCCTGTATATACAGTTATTATTTACATCAACAAAACTCACCTTCTTAACAGCACTTAAGCACAAAGTAACTACAACAGATGCGAAAGAACACCGAATTACGCGTTCAAGTTTCTGTGACCTTCAGAAAGAGTTCATAGACAATCCGCATCAATGTATAGTTTGGATTATTATTTGTTTGGGTGAAAATAATCTGCACCAATTTGTTATCGAGGCATATAATCTCACAGTAATTTAATAGATTGCTCGTCATATTATATCAGTTCGTAGGAGATTAGGAAAAAAAAGATATTTATAGTATAAAAAATTAATTTATTTAACAAAATTTAATTAAAGATGTGACAAAATAGTTACTTTTCTATTGGTTCTATCGGACTTTTTTCGACTATATAAATCTTTTTATTTTTGTAAACTTTAATGCATAAAATATTTTCAATCTAATAAATAATTTAATGATGTAAATAAGAGGAAATTTCTCACATGGGTGGTCAAATTCTATAGTTTTCATTATATCAAACAGCCTCTGAATGTTTTCTTCAGTGCAAAACTCATCAAAATTTAATATAAATAATTTTTCCAGCCTGTAAATAAAATGAACAAATTTTTCCACTTTCATGATCAAAGGCTTTTAAATGGGTAAATAATTTCGAGTTATCCAGAGATTCGGATTCTTTTGCAAATTTTAGACAAATATCACATTGATGTATTTGAAGACCCTTTTTAATGATGTAGTCAAACATAATTAAAGGCATTTTGAGTTGAAAACATTTCTCAGAGGCTGTTTGATATAATGAAAACTATAAAATTTGACCACCCATGTGAGAAATTTCCTCTTATTTACATCATTAAATGATTTATTAGATTGAAAATATTTGATGTATTAAAGTTTACAAATAAAGATTTATATAGTCGAAAAAAGTCCGATAGAACCAATAGAAAGGTAACTATTTTGTCACATTTTTAATTAAATTTTGTTAAATAAATTATTTTTTATACTATAAATATCTTTTTTTCCTTATAAATAAATACATTTGTATCCCATTTTAAATAAGATATACAAATTACCAAAACTTAGAAATAACATTTCAAAAGTTCAACAAAAATCCTACACCCGTTTTTAAAAAGAAACATATAACCACGCACTATGTCATTCCAGCAAGCGAATACGACACAGCATAGGTTTCCGGACTAAACGACTGGTGTATTTACACCACTCAATAGGCGTGTGGGGTTTGCCGAGCGGTTTCCGATGCAGTCGCTTTCTTTCGTATCTGTTATAGGTAATTTGTGACTTAAGGGGCATAAAATGATGTTACTACCGTTTTCCCGTTCAAAATATTCTAATAAAGTTGCGATGAGTTTTTTTACGGCTATTAAGCTATCTTTTACCACTTCGCACTAAATGAGATTCTAAAAAGAACAATGTTCGACACCAAGGTCTGCTAGTAAAAAAAATTAACCTTAAAATATCACAACAGAATTCATTTAAACCAAAAACTCGCAATAGGAAACTAAAGTTTGAAAACGAATGACAATGTCAGGAAATAAATAAATAAATGTGACAACTTGACATTTTTTACAGCAGAGCTATCACCTGAATCCCTAGGGGGAAATTTAAATACTAGTTAGTCAGCCCGTCGCATGTCCATGGTTGGCAACTATGAATTTATAAATAGCGCCATCGATTGCGTAACTAAAAGTTTAATTCGTATCGCTTATATTTTATTCCTCTAATTTAAAAAAGCTTTTAGGAACAAACAAGTCGTATTTTTTTTCATCTGATTAATTTGTAATACAGTTTACACAACCATCGTTAGTTCTATCTTTAATTAAATGACCTATCCTATCAGGAATTCGCCTGAATTAACAACAGAATGGATCTGATCGATGAACACAATTAACTTTTACAGCCTTTTTGCCATCGAACAGCTATTAGGTTCTAAATGGTTTTATTGGAAGCTAACTACTTTTTTTGAGCCGATGGAAAAACTGCACAAAATACGAAACGTTTTATTTATTCAAGGTAACTCTTATTTGAAAGATTAAGATGTTCTTTTTTAGGATAAAATATACCTGATTTATCAATTTTGGTGCAAAAATTGCTTAATATTAAAGGGAATAATGGTTTGATATTTATGAAAAAAAGCTGGTATTCCGCCACTGGAAAAGAAAAAAGAATCCAAATAACACTTAGATCCATTTTAACCCACACTAAACCAATGAACACTGGACAAAAAATACAAAATGTAATATACAAAATACCATATGAATGTGATAAATGTTATATTGTTGAAACCCCTAGACCCTTAAATGTTCGAATTAGAGAACATAAAGATTATTTAAGAAAGAGCGATTTTCACAAATCTAAGATTTGTCAGCATTCATGGCACACAGGGCACAGAATAGATTTTAACAACGCAAACATTACTATAAAAGAAGCGATAGCATCTAAACCCTGATCTAAACGGAAAATAATGTTTTTTTTATTACAGTCTAATAAAAAAATAAATGTATTGCTGAGGCCTCTGTAGAGGTTAGTACCGTATGATCGAATAAAAACGGCGTCAGCGATGGCTATGAAATGAAGATCGCTGTCATTTTATATGTAAAATTATATGGGAAATGTCATCGATCGTCATTTCCAAGCCAACTGGACGCCGTTTTTATTCGATCATACGGTATAATGTATGGCAATCGCTTCTTTGATTTTAATGAACATAACATAAATAAACATAATATAAATAAAAATTTAAAAAAATTAAAAAAATAACCATGCAGAAAGTTTGAGGCTTTTTGGTTTTACCTCATTAAGGAATTGTTATGAGATAGTAACTGTTAATTTTGAAGTTTAACTTGATATAATGTCATTTTAGCAGGACGTCAAAGGTTTTTATAGACGTAATTCTTTAAAAAACTAAAGTGTTCTTGAGTAGTTGGGTTTGGGTATTTTAAATAGATTTTTTTTGTTCTTTGTGTTTTTTGCTTTCGACGCGACGACGCACATACGGGTATTTTGATTATTTAGGCGACCAAAAGTATATTTAGTTTAAACACAAACAAAAAAGTGGTTTTATCTGATTTTTTGTGTTGTTTTGCTTTTTGTAGTACACTATAGCAGGGATACAATTTTTTTATTTGTGTTTCTAATAACTTCGTATTGCCGCCTAGTCAGATCAGCCTCAACAAACATTGAAAGTGCGCAAATAGGTGCCAGTTTATTGTCTTTTTCATCCTGTAGGGTTTTAGTGTATGCAGTTTTAGATTTTTTTGTACAATTGGGTGAAATGACCATCTCTTTAAGCATCTGCGAGGCACTTCTTTTTCCCGAGGTTTGAAGTGTTATTTGTGCTGCCTGAAGCAATATTTCCTTACTTGTTCTACTTCGTAGTTCTTCAGTTCGTCTTCGTTGACTTATTTCGCTTAATTCGGCAAATTCCTTTAGTGGACGCCCTGAACGGTGTACTACCAAAGGTTGTTCAAACGTTCCTTCTAACCAGGCATAGTTTTTTTAAGGAAGTTATCAATATTTCGTTGGGCATTAGACCGTCTTTGCTTAAATTGTGACTTGATGTACGAGAATCTGTGCTTTAAATCTTTTATTTGGTCTTCAGAATAATTTTGGTATGCCAAAATATTATTTTCAAGATACTCTAATTTATCGTCAAAAGTAGGCAAATCTTGCTCTTGCATTTTATCAAACAAGTACCTCCGACTTACTACTCGAGCATTTGACGACCCAGAAACAAAGTTAGACACTCTTTGAATCGAAATTGTTCTGGAATTACTAATGTTGCATTTTACACAAAAAAAATTTAAACCTGCATAACAAAATATTGCGCAGCTATTAGCAGCTGAACTAGTGATAATCATTTTCTATATACTCTCAAGTTGACACTGAACTTTATTAAATATGTGGGACGAACTCTGAAGTATAACAAAAACCTTTAGCTATTTGAAAGAATTATTTAAAATGAAAGCAAAACTAATGCAATGATTTTTCGCACTGCTAAAGGTGTTTAAGAATACTTAAAAACTTTTAAATATTAAATATGTAACAACTTACCAGCAATATCAGGATCCATTATTTAGTTTTTCATATATATCTTGGATAATTAATGTACACACTGTTCAAACTAAACGTTGACATGTAAAAGAGGATCAAAGGTGACTTGATATTACTGATCCATTATCATGTTGGCCGTTGAATACAGGGTTGCCTATTATTCTGCCGCTATTCAACTTCCACCAGGTCTACTCTATTTCCATCTGCAATGAGTTCTACGAAATTGACTTTTGGCCGCTTAAATAATCAAAATACCCGTATGTGCGACGGGAAGAGATATACTTCCCGAAACATTATTTTTTTGTCCGTTTAGTCAAATTTGTTTATTAGTAAACTACTGCTGACAAATTAGTCTCCGTTAGATTAACGCGTTTTAATGGTTTACGAAAAATAACGCAAAATACCCATAGGAGTTTTTTGAAGAGATGAATGCGCCACATAGATATACACATTCTTATTATTGAATACAGTAAAATTTCAAAATTCGGCATCATCTGATTCAGAACTAAAGTTTACTAACAATAATTGTTTCGATGGCGAATCAGACATTTTTATGCAGACGTTTTTATACTGTTGCCAGAGACGAGTCACTGAAAAACTGCAATTTGAAGACCTCCACGCAGCGCGTGTGGCACATACGCGTCATGCCGCAAAAGGTGACATGCCGGTTGTGCCAGGTTATGTCACACGCGATATACGCGACTCAATTTGCGCCTAGATTTAGTGTTTTACCTAAAAGCTGTACATTTTCGGTGCTGTTTATTAAGAATACAAGACAAAGCAAAATTATCTGGTTAAATTAAATTAATAGATATTTACGATACAAGTGAGTTAACAGCATCATTAAGATACGCGCGTGAAAGTTGCAAAACGAGTGCGGAGCACGAGTTGTGTAACCACACAAGTATCTTAATGGAGTTAACTCGCGTGTATCGTACAATATTTTATCTACGTCTGACTATAAAAACACACAATGAATTTTAAAAATTATTGTACTTAACTATATAACAATCCTAAAAAACAATTACCTTAATACCTTTGTTCAAATAACACCATGCATGGCAATGTCAATATGACAGTAAATAATATTGATGTCACTAGTTTAAAAAATGAGTGATTCGGAAAGTATTCCCTCTGACATTGAAGAAGAGGCATTCAGAGCCATTTCTGGATTGCTTCAAGCAAGCTCGAAACAGAAGTATAGTCTGTCCAACGAGAAGATCCTTGACAGTGATAGATGTGTCTGTCATTTTAATTTCAAAGTAGTTTATTTTATTTTACAAAGAAATAAGTTGGTACAACTGTAACGCATAGCAGCTTTGAATAAGCATAGCAGCATATATTTAAAATTTGATTGACAAGATGACAAGTGATTACTTCAAAATATTGTGAAAAAAACTATATAAAACTGAAAAAATGTAATCGAGTTATTTTATTTAATAAAAACGGTATGTGTTAATACAAAACAAACAAGAACAAGACTACATACCAAAAAAATATAAAAATGAACTATTATTTACTTTCAAGCTTTATGAAACTACCCGCATTTATGATTATATTTATCAATATAACTTATGTACAAATACAAATTTGTAATATTCCACAGGAATAAATAAAACAACATAGGTAAATAAAACAAACTATTTTATTAATAATAACACCTACCAAATTTTATACCTTAAAGGTTGATTAATTAACTTTAATCTTAATTTTTAAATCAGTACCTTTGACATTCTTTTTCTGCAGTACTAAAATCCATTATTTACCTGTCGTGATGTCAATATTTTACAGCTACTCCAGTTTTTAGTATGTGTTATTTGATCCTTCACCATATATAAGCACGAGATGCACTTTATCTACGACGAAATGGTATAAACTTTATCGATGGCAACTTCATTGGTGTATAAGACTGTCAGCGAGTATTAACCATAAACTGTGCTCTGCTCTGCTGTTAATTTTTACTCGATTTTTTTTCCACTTGACTTCAAAAGACACAAAACACACGTAATAATACGAATCAAAATGCATCATCTTCCAAAACGCAGGGTATTTAACAAAAGTTGACACAAAATTATAACCTATAACTTGGCAAGACTTTGACAAGCGTCAAAAATGACAAAAATCTAAAGGCGAGTTCATACGCATCGGCGTCCGTTTGTCGTTCATCGTTCCATCAAACCAATAAAATTGAAATACGATCTGTCATTTTTTAAATAAACCAATAAAACTGGTTAAAAACAACAAGACACGACGTATTATGACGGATTTATATTTAAACCCATCCATAGATAACTTAAAAAAACTTTTTTTAGTAAAATAAATAGATTGGTATGGGACGTTATCTGCTTTTCTTCTGTCATCGTCTGTCGAAATCTTACCTGAGAAAAAAAAAACAGAGTATATGAATATACATACTCTAAGTATGAAAAATGGTGCACCGAAAAAAAAGTACTATGGAAATGGAAAGGTACTCATAACATATTTTAATAAATAAGTTTCCATGTTTTTATAATTATTATCAGTAGAACAGTTTATTTGTATTTAGGAGGTATTTAGTGCAAAATAAATGTTTTACAAAATATTTTTTTCTCTTTGGTAGTCCTCTAAACAAGGAGTGCGGTAATGAAAATGCGTGAGTTAAGAGTTTTTTAACTCACTGACGTAGATAAATAAAATAATAATACTCATATAGTACTAGGTTAAGATTTATGTTAAAATATTATGTAATGCATTTTTTATCTCATTTATAAAAATAATACGGAGTATACTATATTTTTAGAAAGCTCATAATAAGACAAATAAAATTAAAACAAAATATACAGGGTATCCTATTTAAAAAACGTAGGTTTGAGTCATATTTCGAAAATGACAGCTCTCGGTAAAAAATATAAATACGCCACTGGATTCTATGGTACACGGTTTTCATATTTTTCATAAGTTATAAGAAAACCTAGATATACAAAGAGGGCCAAAAAAAAAGCAAAAAGAGTTTCAAATTCATCCAGTATTTCAATAACTAAGAGGGCTAGGACAAATCTCTCATATAGCATCTATAGTTTCATAAAAAAGTAGCACAGTAATCCAAAATTCTCACCAAACCAAACCCATAAAGTACGCGTATATGGGACACCCTGTACATAACAGTAAAAGTTTCAAGAGTTATTTAAGAATATCAATTTTGCCCACCACTAACTGCAAAAGTAATACAGAGCGTAAGAAAATTACAACTAAAATAGAAATCACCCTTGTATCGATTACAGAATACAAAGAAATTTAATACAGACTCGAATTGATTCCATTCGTCCTGCACCAAACTCCAGAAAAGTGAGTTTTCCCTTTTCTTTAATCGCGGATGCGTCACAGCGCCCCGCTCGGTCCGTGGCGTCGCGACGGCCAGCCGCCGTTTCTACTTCCCCCTTTGCCCCTCACTGCCCTTTTCTCCTCCCCGTCCACCATCCAGACGCCAGACAGTCGACTCTGTGGACTCGTTGCATTAATTAACGTTCTCTTTTTCTAATCGATTCTGTTTATATATGTCAGTCAATGGCAAATGAGATTGTAATTGTTTTTCATCTTAAACGTTTGCTCTTTATTAAAAATGACCAAAACAAATAAAAAAAAAGACTTAGAATGTCATTTTTCATTCGGTTCACGTACAGGTCTATCATATACAGGTTGAGTCTTAAATAAGTGCAAATATTTTTAAGGGTAGTATATTTC
The DNA here is from genome assembly GCF_002938485.1 of Sitophilus oryzae. NCBI lineage: Eukaryota > Metazoa > Arthropoda > Insecta > Coleoptera > Curculionidae > Sitophilus > Sitophilus oryzae. Next base: position 3,613,846 of record NW_022146055.1, on the reverse strand, counting down.
TACCCCAAAAAACACGATTATGAGTTTATTTTCGCGAATTTTTTTTTGGAAAATTTGGAATTCTTTGAAATATTTTTGGGGATTTTTTTAGTCATTTTTAGTTATTTTTTATACAGGAAATGTCCTTGTATTCCAATGTCATATGATGCTAGTTTTTAAGGCCTTTATGTGCAGAGGATGTTTTTTTGCTAATTGGCTCAGTCGTAAGCTGTTTTTTTCTGTTATACAATTTTAAAATGTTAAAGTTTTTTTTATTTATACATTTGAGAAACTGTCCTGATGATGGGAATAAAATACTCGAAAGCTTGACAAATTTGAAAAAGTAGTTTTATTAGCCTATGTGGTGATTATTGACTGCATCCTCACTTAAATTTTGAGTTTTTTTGTTATTTTTTAGTATATTAGTAAAATAGGCAGTAGATTAAATTTCCAAGGAAGTAAACCCAGAAAAGATGCAGTGGTTCTCAAAATTTAAGCACAAAATCAATTTATGCGGAAATTTTCAAAGTAAAATAACTCAGTTATTTTGGACTTATTTTTTTAAAAACCACTAAAAGAGAAAATATGTTCCTTTTATCGAGATCTACTAGCTCTGAAAATATTTGCACTTATTTAAGACTCACCCTGTATATACATGGTGGTTCGAACTGTATTCTGGAAACTCTGCCAGCATATTCTGCAGATAAAAATAAGTAAAAAAATTCGAATAAATGTATGTCCTAAAATGCTTAGTTTCGGAGATACAGGGTGTAGAAATTTCATTCATTTCAGACTTTTTCCAAATAATTTATGAAGTAACGTCAATATACACATGAGCAATTTGATTTTGATGTCAATACTTGACTCCTACTTGTAGAGGGCGCCACCTACATACTTTTTAACTGGTTTGAAGAGTCATAACTTTTCGTCCGTACCTACGAGTACCTATATAAAACTACTGAGTAAAAAAATATAAATTTGCGACATTTTTTCCGTAAAAAAGGTCTCTTGGTAAAAATCACTACGAATCATGGTTCTCGAGATACTTCAGACCACCCTGTATACATGGTGGTCCGAACTGTATTCTGGAAGCTTTGGCAGCATATTCTTCAGATAAAAATACGTAAAAAAGTTCATATAAATGTACCTATATCATACAATGCTTAGTTTCGGAGATACAGGGTGTACTTTCATTTTATATTTCAATTTTTTCCAAATAATTTCTGAAGTAACGTCAATATTTGGATGAAAATTGGCATCTGGGAGTTTTTTGATATGAGAAATTTTATTTTGATGTCATTATGACTCCTACTTGTAGCTACCGACATATTTTTTAACTGGTTGGTTTGAAGAGTAATAACTTTTAGTCCGTATCTGTATAAAACTATTGAGTAAAAAAATATACATTTAAGACGTTTATTACGCAAAAAAGATCTTTTGGTAAAAATCACTACGAGCAACCGTTCTAAAGATATTTACAATGAAAATAGTCAGCATGATGAGTATATAGTTATTTGACTGAAATGTTTAATTTGGGAAGTTATTTTTTTTAAATTAATCATAAATTTAAAAAAAAGATGATGAAATTGTTTCTGTTGAAGTTTAAGCACAAAGACATTTAAAATTTATGATTTTAGTGTAATATCAATTTAGTCAACATATTTAATTTACGTCAATGATAATTTAGATTCCAGATATCTCAAGAACCTTTACTCGTCGCGATTTTTTCCAAGAGACCTTTTTTAACTAAAAACGTAGTAAATGTATAATTTTTTACTCAGTAGTTTTATAACAGGTATGAACGAAAAGTTATACTCTTCGAAACAGTTAGGAACATGTAGGTAGCGCCCCCTATTATACAAGTAGGAGATACCATTGACATCGAAATCAAATTTCTCATGTCAAAAAACACTCAGACACAAATTTCCATCCAAATATCGATATTAGTTCAGAAATTATTTAGAAAAAATGGAAATAAAAATGAAACTTCTACACCCTGTATATTCGAAACAACGCATTTTTGGACATAAATTCATACGATTTTTTTTACTTATTTTTATCTGCAGAATTTGCTGCCGAATTTTCCGAATAAAATTCAAAGCATCCTGTATATTTAGTTAGAGACATGATAAGGGTTACCTTAAATTTCCTTTTTTTTTAATTGTTTGGGGTAACTTTGATAACGCATGGATAGTCTTATTTTTTATAAAGCTGCATATTAAATTAAAAAATATATAAAATTGAATCCGCGAGGTAATATATTCAACTGCAGAAACTACCCATCTCTAGTACTGGATATACAGTTGATTAATAATAATTAAGATAACTATTTATATTAAACTACAGTTACCTACCCTAAGAAAAAAAAATATGATCAACAACATTTAAAACATTAAAATATCCAACATACATGTTTTTTCGGATGTTTTTCTTTTGTTGTCCGTGCCTAGAGGAAATCTAACTGTTAATGGGCTACATTAATACTCACCCTCTGTTTTCTTTCCTTTTCTAGGCCCTTTGCCAAGAATTTAGTCCCTATGCGGTAGATGCTTCGGTCTGGCGGTTTGCTAATGGGCCTAACGTACAATTTATTATACCTTGTAGAATCGTAGTGTTTTCTACTAACTTGAGGAATACCCAGAACATTAAAGAGGATTTCTGAGAATGGAACTAGGGAGAGAATACTTATGTGACTTGTCTTTGACACTATCTTTTTAATTATATTAAAAAATAAAAAAGTTAGAAAAAAAACGCTAAATAATAAAGAACATTTTCCAAAACAAGTCCTATCCTAAATGGCTAAATCTTCGTAACTCTGCCAGTTTCGATAATATTAACATTTCTATTTCGCGTGTCGTTTTTCCACATTGGTCACCAATATATTTTATTCTGTAAACTTTACCGATGCCCCTATTTCCGCAAAAAAATCATCCGCTTAGATCAAAGGGATTTTTTTTGAAAATAGTCATGACTGTCTTAAGTCGAGTATAAAATTAATACCTACAATCTAATGTTCAAAGTGCAAAGTACTTATTGCAGAACAAAATGTCGGTTTCAAAAAAAGATATAAAACAGCGTTGACACCAGCATATTTTTTGACATCGATTGTAGTCCTCGGGGATAAAAGTATAACCTGACATCAGAAGAAACTAGTCCTGCACTAGAGTAAATGAAATGTATTCAAATACCGGACTTCGGGCACTTCGCAATTTCAAAATAAATCTCTGCCATTAAGAAGTGTAATGGATTCACCCGAAATAACTTCAAAACTCGGTCCAACATTTTAATAGATGATGGAGATGATTACTAAATGTGTAAATAGCCCTATTTATTTTATTAAATGAAATGAAAGAAGTGCCGTACTCTGCCTGGAATTCGCAAGTAAAAGAGCACGGCAGAGAAAACCTTGATCACTATTCCAAAGGATAGAACCATGCTGTTCTGAACTTTAATAGAAGAGAAATAATAATACAAGAACTGTCCTCATACCAAGGTTTGACGTTCAACACACTTAAAACATTCATAACCTGCAGGTACTGAGGTCCCTGGATTCGGGAGGCTACTCAGCTGGGGTTGATATGGTTGGTGCCAATATCTTTAAACTATGAGTTATACCAATCTTTGGTTTTGACTGCTGATTTGTGTGCTAAGATATTCACCTAGGCACGGGTGGAAAATATTAGTACACTCAACAAGGCCGCTATTGTCACACTAAATCATTCTGAACCAACGAATGAACAGTAAACGATGATAATTTTACACTAGAAAGTATTCACAGCATAAATCGAATCCATTAAATACATACACATATTATATATTATCTTTGTCAGATCAAATAAATAAGGATAAACTTTAGAACAAAATTACAACAGGAAAACAAAATAATATGATTTAGTAACATTAGTCAAATAATGAGGAAACATTTACTATTCCTTTAATAACATTCTTTCTCACAATAACCAAAATCTACAAACCAAAATAAGATCAATGCGTCTCGAATGGTTGTCTAAAAGCTATATCTTGTTTAATGTTTTGGATTTAAAGAAATATGTCTATTTTTAAATAGGCGGTTCATCTTAGTATAAATTATTTTTTAACAAACCAAACTGAAATGTCTCATGCTACGCCTATATCGGGTGTTGCATCGTCGAGCGGGACATAGGAAATCCCATGTAAATTTTAATGGGGTCAATTATTGGCTTCCCTAATTATTTAAGAGAATAATTCTATTTAGGTTTATTGAAGAGCACTAAAACCCACATTCAAAAGAATAACTTTAGATATTTTTGATTAGCCCGTTTACGAGTTATCGCCGATTTCTTTTTAAATATTACTCCTTTCTTATGGCCCTGTATTTACTTATGAGCACCAGTCAAGGTAAAAGATAACTGCCAAATGAAGTTGTCATTTCAGAAATTTATCTATTTAGTGCTTTATTATTATTATTATTAAAAACTCATACCTACTTCGAAAACATTAGCCATGAATTACACTACTGAAGAAAAAGTATTGATGATTAAATGGTATTATCAAGGAAATAGTTATCAAAAGGTGTCGGACATGTTTGCTGCTCTGTATCCGAATAGACCGATACCTGGAAAATCTACAATCGCAAGGAATATCCAGAGATTTGAGACAAGGTACCCTAATAAATAACTGCAGATGTGAAGCAAGGCAGGAACAAAGAGAAGATGCAAGAAATGATACCGACTTGCAAGTTTTATTGTGCGTAGAAGAGAACAATGGAAATATCAGCACAAGGAAACTTGAGGATAAAATAAGATTAGATCACACTACAGCGTTTCGAATTTTGAAACGACATAAATAATATTCCTCCAAATATGAAAAGCACCAAGAGCTACGAGAGAACGAGGAACGAAATACGGCGGCAGGCGTTTTGTTTTGATATGATGGAAAGAGCAAACACGGATAGAGGATTTTTAAACAACATATGTTTCACTTACGAATGCACGTTTACCTTAAATAATGAACCCGATGTTCAAAATTATCGATATTGGAACAAAGAAAACCAACACAGGTTTGTCGAAACAAGGACGCAATACCCACAGAAAGTAAATGTTTGGGCAGGGGTATATTTAGAATGTATATTTGAAACTAATGGAATAATATTTGGAACTACTCGAAAATCATATTTTACCTGCTTTACATGATGCTGCTAAGGAAAATCAGGAAGTTTGGTGCCAAATGGATGGCTGCCCGGCACATAGTACCCTGGCTGTTCGGGAATATTTAGACAATAGTTTTAACGGAAACGTTATTGGCCTAAATCATACAATATTGGCCAGCAAGGTCTCCTGATAGTTCGCAAAATGATTTCTTTCTCTGGGGCCATTTAAAAAACTTTAAAAAACAGGATATACAAGGATAAAAAATACCCAAATCTAGACGAGTTAAAAAATGCTATTTCTGCCGAATGCAATAGAATTTCAGTTTACCAACTAGCGAATGTAAGAAGAGAATTTTATGATCGCCTGGGTTATTGTCTAGCAGTCGATGGAGGAATATTTGAACATCTTCTTAAATCCTAAAGTTCTAACAATTTAATAGTACCTAAATTAATAAGTTATTGAATATTGTAATAATACTATAATTATCCTTGTAATTGATTACATTATTTTACTTTAATTCATATTAATTTGTATTTATAAATACATATTTAAGATTTCCGATGTAGGAATGAGTTTTCAATAATAATAAAGCACTAAATAGGTAAATTTCGGAAATGACAACTTCATTTGACAGTTATCTTTTACCTTGACTGGTGCTCATAAGTAAATACAGGGCCATAAGAAAGGAGAAACATTTAAAAAGAAATCGGCGATAACTCGTAAACGAGTTAATCAAAAATATCTAAAGTTATTCTTTTGAATGTGGGTTTTAGTGCTCTTCAATAAACCTAAATAGAATTATTCTCTAAAATAATTAGGGAAGCCAATAATTACCTTATTATTAAAATTTACCCCATTAAAATTTACATGGGATTTCCTATGTCCCGTCCGACGATGCAACACCCGGTATACTACTGTGACATTGTTTGACAAGTTTGCACAAAAACCTCTGAGTTTTCCATCAAGTTTACACAATTTACTTACGTCTCTATCTACCCACAGCGCTCTAATATGCTCTCGTCTCAAACTGAAAAAACACTTTACGCTACAAATAAAGTAAGCGAACGACAGCCATATCGATGTGGGTTTGAGTAAATTGCACTTGGCGCTCCCTTTTATAAATAACATGTTTTTCAAAGCGTTTTCCACACCCCACCTCACTGTGCAGTTGCTCCCTTGTCATCAACTCGTCCCTTGTGCTATGATTGATGAGAAACGACCGCCATAACGCTTAGATTAAAACCGAATGACTGATCGGGATGTTGTTCGATGTATTTTTCACTATTCGAGCTAAAAGGAGAATTTTATAACGCTAATATACAGTTATGGTAAGGGATGTGCATCAATTTACTATCAATCTACAGGGTCCGGCAATAGTGCGTCGGCCATCTGTATCTCCTAGCATAATAAAATTGGGAATTTTGTTGTGAAGTGTGTACCTAAAGTATGTACCAGAATTTATTTCAGGAAAATAGTTTAACTTCTTTAGGGTGGCTCAAAAAAAGTAAGTGGATCGGGATGATTTTTTTTTAAATAGAAGATTCTGTGTATTATTGCATTTTTGGCTTTCTTTCAGATCACTTTAGATAGTTCAGATCACAAGATATGAGTAGATGTATTTCGATAGTTTCAGAGATATTATTAAATAAATAAAAAATAAATATTTTTCAACCTTCTTAAAAAATTATTAGAAATACAATAACTGTCCTGAAATCAAAATTATATTAGCTATTTACTTTAAATGGTCCATATTTACTTTGCTATAAATATTGTAACCTAAAATAATACAGGGTGTTCAAAATTGTATGCCAAACGTTCTAAAATATAAAATATTTTTTCTTTTTAAATAGAACACCCGGGATATTTTTTTATTATTAGATGGAAATTAATAAATTAACAATTTTTGTATTTAAAGTATTTCAAAAATTTTAATGGTTCCGCAGATACACGCAGTATTATTTCATATGGTTCTCTCAACTATAAAATACGAGAGAAAAATCATTGGGTGGCTTTGATAAAAATTAACTGTAGAACATGCCATATCAAATTTAAAACAGCGAATATCTACGAAACCATTAAACATTTTGAAATACTCTAAATACAAAAGATATTATTTTTTTAATTCTTCATCTATTAAACGAATAATATACCGTGTCCCATTAAAAAAAAACGAAGAAAGATTATTTTATATTTTAAAAAGTTTGGCGTAGAATTTTGAACATCCTGTATGATTTACGATACCATGTCTAGAGCACAGTAAGTACAGATCTTCTAAAGTAAATACTTAATATAGTTTTGATTGCAGGTCAGTTCTTGTATATTTAGTAATCTTTTTAAGAAAGGCTCTAAAATATATTTTTTTTTATTTATTAATATCTCTAAAACTATCGAAATATATTTACTTATCAACTTAGGATTATGTAAAGTGGTCTGAAAAAAAGCCAAAAATGCAATAATATACAGGGTGTTCCTTTAAAAAAATCCACTCACACTTTTTTCAGCCACCCTATAGAAGTTAAAATATTTTTTTGAAATACATCCTAGAGTATACTTTAACGCCGGACATAGGTTCTTATTTTTTAACTGCCCGTATAATCTAGACAAGAATTAGAAGTACTTAGCGGTTATGCGAGGGTATCTTTCACCCACACTAAGTTAATGAATTCCGCGAGAAATGTTCAAAAACGGTCCCGTCTGTCCATAACAGAAGACACGTCGAAGACCTGGAGCAAAATCTCATGTCTTAATTTGTTATTTATTTTTATTGTTATTAGATACATATATTTTAAATGTGCTGATGTTGTTAAATATATTTAGTTTAAATTTTTTAAATTCTGCCTCTTTCATTGCAAATATTATTCTCGTTTTTATTGCTGCCCACAGCTACAATTTTTTTTGCATTACAGCCGGCGCCGTTCACAGCCTACTTATTTAAAATGGCTATATTTTTGGATAGGTATCAAGTATGCTATATTTTTCGAAAGGTACTTTTAAATTATTTTCAATTAATTAAAAATATACAAAGTGTCCGATATAAAAACTCAAATTTTCTGTTGATAATTTTTAAATTATAATTTTTAAAAAAATTATACTTAAACCTTTAAACTCTACGTAAAAGGTGCTTTGGAAAACCTTTTTATAAAAATACAAAATTTCTCATAGCAAAAAAGTTAGAGCAATTTGATAAAAATGCACATTTTTGAAACAACCCGTAACATCGAAACGGTAACAGATATCGATGTGCGGTTTTTATCATTATCATTATCATCATGTCGTTGAAAAAAATTGAGCTCCAGACACCGATATTAATTTTCGTCTATCTCCTATAGAAAAACGTGTTTCCCTTTAAAAGCGTCCAACTTGGTCCACTCTGTACTTAAAATGTTTATAGATTTTCTAAATAATCCACAAAATTAATAGTAAACAGAGTATTGCATTTCAAATAAACGTTGAAACACTGTTAGGCATGACGCACCCTGTAATAGCGTATTAACTGAAAAAACGAGGATAATTAAAAATTTCATCCGACAATATGCACAAAGACTTGTGTCATAACCGTTTAATATACGATTCGCATTTATACTTATGAAACCCAAAACTTATTATTATTAGTTCATTTACATTCATATTTTTTTTCTTCCCCTTGCAATATTCTTATCACCCTTCCAAACAAAAATCATCGCTGCTAGAACTAGAAAGTTGAAATTTACCGCCGGATTACGCAGGCAAAGGCCACAGCGTAAATCCTGCCGTGCATTTTGCACCCTACCCGTCCAAAATACGAAAAAACGAAGGGATCTAATATTTACGTCGGCGCCTTCAGTTATTTATGGCGACTTTTTCCGAATTTCTTTAAGTCGAACGAACTTTAAATTGTCACCGATGATAAACACACGCACCGCCGGCTAGGGGCGCTGTTTTTCAAGCTTCACTGACACTTACGGAATGCTAAAAAAGTTTTTAAAATGCAGGCAATGCCTGTTTTTTATCCCTGTTAGAGTACATGTAATTTTCTTCATTATTATTTTCCTCTCGTATGCGTATCATGAAGGAAATATTTTTTTTAGAAAAATAATGGCTATACATATATATTGATTTAGAAAGATTGGATATATCGACTTTCGTTAACTTATAACTAAAATTGCAACTTTTAAATGTTCAATTCATAATTTTATCAATGCTTATTCAAAATCATATTTTTGTCAATTTTACACATAGTATGTCAAGAAATGTTAGAGATAGACAGTACAGTTTAGTATAATAGAAAAATTAAGATATATAAAAGTAGTTTCCAAAAATGGAATTTAACAGAACTCAGTAAAAGTTAATAATATATGTATAGCTGTCACTTCTTTAATTGCACACTTTATCCAGAACTGAATAAATCCAGTCTAGATCCAAAAAGATTTAAAGGGAATTGTCTGGAAAAGTGGATACAGTGATAGAATATTAAAATGAAATTCGAAACTTTAATTTAGTTTCTTTATTTTAAACTGGCACTTCGAGAGTTTTAATTGGGAACAGAAATCTTTAACGAAGTACGAAGGATTAAAGCAGGCTTAGAGCTTAATATTGCATTCTCTTAATGAAATAGGAGAAATTGTGCTTAAAAATTATTCGACGCAATATAAAACTTTCATAAAAGTTTAATTACAATTTTGTGTCAAATTGAGTTTGTGTGTAATGTTGCATTTATAATAAATTCCGTCTTTGAATAAAAAAAAAACTAAGGAAACCTTTGAATAAAAAGACTAAGAAAGGAGCATATCAAAAATCCTAGATCGACCACGACGGGGTCCTAGAATGGCCGACGTAAACTCTGGGTCATCAGTGCCGTTCTAATTTAAGTCAAAACGTCTAAAATATGATGTAGGGTAGACTCATGTCAATAAATATTGGTAGTTAGTAAAATTGTTCTAAAAATATACAATTCTAGTAAAAATAGATAAGTTATAATAATTATTTATTAACACAAACATTCGATACACTACTGAAGCAAGTAAGTCAAATTGACGTATCTAAATTCTTTGACATCTAAACTTTGACAAGTAATAAATAAAAGCAAAAATGCAAGAAAAAATGTATAATGTAAACTAAGAAGCGTAATGAATGGACCCGCTGTGTGGGCTGTGGATATGGTATATGTTTTCTCTCGCTTTCAACTTAGTGTACTGTCAGCGCTTTGCAGCAACTACAGGGTGTTCTATTAGGAACGGACCAGGAAGTATAATTAGTTCATTTTAAGTGAATTCCATAAATGATCGGTTTACTACACATATTTGTATATTATACAGGGTTGTTCACCACATACGACACGGAGTATTGTAGCTAAACGATGAGATTTTTACAAATTGTAAGTTTTGGGTTCGATGAAGGACTATTAGAGGTACAATTTAAAAATAATTTTACAAGATACAGTACACTCTGTATCTTGTAAAAATATTTTTAAATTGTAGCTCTAATAGTCCTTCAACGAACCCCAAACTTACAATTTGTAAAAATCTCATCGTTTAGCTACAATACTCCGTGTCGTATGTGGTGAACAACCCTGTATAGTCACTTACTAGCGAAAAGTTATTCCATTATTTCACTGGATTTTTGCCCGAGATCTACCGCACGCTATAGAACCAACTATTTTACAGTCTTTTTCGATAAATCGCAATAGTGTCACTGTTTAATCTCAATAGTGTCAAGTTCTGCTACAATTTCCTTCTAGATTCGCTACCTTTAAACAACTATCAGTAGTAGAATAAATACACATATAAACAACATAAACATATAGGTATAAGTTCAGTAAAGACTGACAAATCTACAAAATTTCAATAACATTTGATTAAAGAGAAACAAGGGAATTTTACTGTGAAAAAACTTTTCACAAGTAAGTATACAGGGTGACTCTTAAATAAGTTTAAGCAAATATTTCCGAGGCTGATAGATATCGATTAAAGAATATTATTTAGTCTTTACCGTTTTTCAAATAAAAATCCAAAATAACTGAGTTATTTTACTTTTAAAATTTAAAATTTCTAATTTGAAGTTCAATAAAATACAAGTTTACTTAATCGGTAATGAGTTGCATAGAGGCCACTAGCTTTTTAATTTTAACAGCCGGGTGGTCGGGGTTCACAGATATTAATATCTTTGAACCCCGACCAAAGAAAGGGCACCACGAGGTTATACTCTATGAACTCGGCAATAAAGATGTAACTATTAAGTAGACTTCAACACTAACCTCGAACTGTTGAGTGTAACTACCATGAAATGTAAAGTTAAATGAAATTTAAATCAATAAGTACTAAACCTATGACGTCAAACCCCCTTATCTAACTTAATACTAGATACAAACAGGGTGGTTTACATAAAGCAAATCTAAATCTAAACAGTCTTACTCTAATCGATGTACAATCTTGAAACAACTCGGAAGTTCCTCCGGCTGAGCTACGGTGTATAGCTACAGGGTGGCTACGGCGGTGCACAGCAGCTCGGTGTACTGTCACTGGAGCCCACGGATGTCAGCAGACGTACGGATGCTCCAGATGTAGGACTTCAAAAGGTGAACATAAAAAACCCTCAACGAGGATTTATGATGTCCAACGGGTAACTCTACACACGGGCAACAGGAACGGATGGAATTCTGGACTGTTCTCTGCTGTACGGTCTGGATCGGTCTTCATGCTCTTGGAACTGTTCGGGGACTTCTTGGGCACGTGGAATCGGAATATCGGTCGGAAAATTAGGCTATTTTAATCCCATTATGGAAACTGGTCGGTGGTCCATGTAAATCCCACAAAATACAACCACGTCTCTGACCAAATGTGTTCCGGAAGACTTAATCCTTCACTAGGAAGACCTGCTAATCACCAACAGGGAATGCTTCACGGAACGGCAGCCAGTTCTTCACGACGACACTCTTCAGCCGGGGAGTACACAAGAAGTGATGCAAGGATTCGATTTCCTTCACAAAATCAGATTTCAACCGGAAATCTCCCTCAGGATATAGATAGAGAACTATATATCTTGACTAGTCCAACTCACAAAAGGCATAAATAAAAAATTATGTTTTCTCCTCAGCCATATTCCATATCCGGTCAATGAACGAACTAAACTCAGAAATTCCACAATTAAAAGAACGAATTGCACACTGCGATCCACATCAAAAATAACCAATTTAACTACGAAATTTTATCTGATAATTATAAAATTTCAATAACCAAAACAAAGGATAAATAAATCCAAAAACATCTGATTTGATCTGACAGTGACAAGTGACGGACACAAAGGGATGATCAAAGATATAGAGAGATGGACAAAAAGCCTACTGCTGGTGTGCCTGGTCCAGTGACAGTATTGTGTATCTATAGCTGTATATCGCGGTGTATCTCGGGTTGCATAATTGTAAAATTTAAATAAAATAATATTTAACAATAAAATTATAGTAAACATGATGCAAAAATAATAGTTATTTGCGATAATTTATGAGCTAGCACAAAGAGGTCGTTGAGAGGAAATTTGACTGTTACATAAGTAACCATGGTAATATCAGAGATTAAAAAATTAGACCGTGGGAAAATTTGCGATGAACAGGCACTTCTAAAAAGTTTTCTAAAATATACAGGAAAATTATAAACTAATTGTACGATTTTCCACATATTTTTTTGGGGAAAAAAACATACACGTGTTCTTGGGGTCAAAATATATAACCACCCCTAAAAATAAGTGCAAACATTTTCAGGGCTGGTAGATCTGGATAAAAGAAACATATTTTATCTTTACCGTTTATCAAATAAGTCCAAAATAACCGAGATATTTTAGTTTGAAAATTACATTTTGAGAATCGCTAGATCTTTTCTGGGTTTAATTTCTTGTAAATTTAATATACTATCTATGTTGCCATATTATGAAGATATTATGTTTTTTACTGTGAAAAAAAATCCAATTTTTTTTCGCCAAAAAAACTTCATAAACGCGTTTCTGGGGTCGAAATAGACAACCCAAAAAAATATTTGCACTTATTTAAGACTCACCCTGTATATACGTTAAGTGTAATAAACCAATAAATTATAAAAATCACTAAACTAACCAGATAATTATATAATTCTCCTTGCATTTTCGTTTTTATTTTACTTGGTGGTAACAGCACCGTAACTGGTATTTTTGTTATTAAATAATTATTCTAACATCGATTTTTATTAAAGATATTTTTTTTATAATTTTAATAACCAATTATATTTTTTTATTAAATAATCTGTAAAAGTTTTATTTTGTACATCTCTTTGTTTTTCCAGTCCCAATTTTTACAGAGCAGATTTTTAGCTAAAAAACATATCCTGTCTACCTGGTTTGGTTTGGTTTGGTTGCACCGTAACTGGTATTTTTGTTATTAAATAATTATTCTAACATCGATTTTTATTAAAGATATTTTTTTAATAATTTTAATAACTAATTATATTTTTTTATTAAATAATCTGTAAAAGTTTTATTTTGTACCTCTCTTTGTTTTTCCAGTCTCAATTTTTTACATGGCAGATTTTTAGCCAACAAAACATATCCTGTCTACCTGGTTTAGCAGATCCTTCTGGACCTTTCTTATCCCTTTTTAAGACTACTTCGGGACTACCGTGAAATAGGGAAGAGGCTTGGAGACCTTTCTTGGGCATTAATATTTAATACTTCCTATCTGTAAAACAAACCGTCTTGGGAACAGAGTAAAGGACAAAATTGAGTTGTAAAACGAGTTT